>NW_022145920.1:4469382-5069382 GCF_002938485.1 Sitophilus oryzae | reverse complement strand
GCACTAAAATTACAGTGAATCAAAACATTAAAAACAACAAAACAGTAAATTAATCGTTGTTTTATTGGTACTCAATTTCCACGTTAAATATTGATTATTCCTATCGCTGATGATAGTTGAAATTTCATATTGATTATAATGCATTCTCGTAAACAAAATATGCTTGTAGCCAGCAAACGAACATAATATACAAATAAAAAAATATAATTGTGTTTAAGTTTCTTTTTAAAGATAACGCATAACTTATCGTTTTTAATTATGTTTTTCTTACAAAGCACAGGCATTGATGAGCAAATGCAAGACCAAGACCAAGACTCGCTTGGTCTTGGTCTTGTAGCTAATAAGTAGAATTGGTCTTGGTTTTGAAGGATCCAGTCTTGGTCTTGCAGGGTACAGACTCTTACAAGTCTTGCATTTTTGCATAGATTTTTACTAGAAGCACTTTCTATATAGAAAACCTTTAAATAAATAGCATTTTTAGTAATTCAATGCAAATAAAACTTTAAAGAAAGAAATTAAAGTATTTAATTTGTTTCACAAAACTTTTTATTTTTCAATATACACTCACCGACACGAAAAACGGGTAACTTAAAATTTTCGTCTATTTTACAGATTTGTATATTGTGTCCTAATGTACCGATTTTAATGAGATTATTTGACTTTTTAGTATTTCTTTCTAAATTAAAAATGAATGTTGCCATCTGTCAATTATACGAGGAAAAACAAAATGGTAATATTTTGGTGAATGTTTGAAACATCCTGTGGAGTACGTTAACAAAGCAAGGAATTTAAAAATAACTTTATCATCTAAGTGTATCTTTTCTCTATAGTTTATTTTTTGATTCATCTCAATAGCTTTTTTTTGGAGTTATTCCCTTTTGAAGGAGCCACTAACATTTATTCGTATTTTTTACTTTACAACCATTAATTTGCTTAGTCAACAAACCTACAAAATAATGTTGTCACTGTCTTTGAAAAATCATATTATTATGGTCTGTTGGGCAGTTACTCTAGCAGATTTGGTTTTAAGCCCAAAAGTTGATCTCTACCATGATAGCCAATAAACAATAATAATATGACTTTTCAATGACAGTGACATTACAAAAACAATATACACTATTTTATAAGTGTGTTGATGAGGACCCAAAATCAATGCTAAAACTACTGTAAATCGTTACCGTCTTATTTAAAAGCGAATATCTCCAACAAAAATAAAGCTATTGAGATGAATCAAAAAATAAACTATAGGGAAGACGTACCTAGTTGATAAAATCATTTTAAATTTCTTGCATTGATAATATATTCCACAGAGTGTTTGAAACTTTCACCAAAATATCAACATTTTGTTTTCCCTCGTATAATTGACAGACAGAAACTTTCATTTTCAATTATTTAACAATTATTATATAACTTAAAAGGCAAATAATTTAGCTACAAATAGCTTAAAAAATTATTATTTTTCTTCTTTGTTTTATATCTTTCCTTCTTTGCTTTATATTTTTTACTTTTTTTTGGTTATCTGCTAGTGGAGACCCAGTATGCTTAATTAAAACTAGCTGACAACCATCACTTGTCTATTCTCTAAAATAAATTATAATCTAGAATTTACTAGTTCAGTTATGGTCAGTGATCATCCATACTAAAATTTAAGAAAATAATTTAAAACAAAGTAAGCACCATTGGCGTAACTACAGTGGTGCCCGGCGGTGCCCCCCCCTCTCCCCGGTTTCTGCTGGGCACCCCACAGAGAAATCTTGAATTATGACTCTTGGCTACGTATTAATTTTTATTTGCTTGTGATGTAGTAAAAATGACGTTTTCTAGTTTTGTTTAGTTAAAATTATTTTGTTCTGTTCAAAAAATGTGTTAATTTTTATTTTTTTAGAAACTTTTTTAGTAATCTACAGGAACACGGTTTGATAACCAATCTATGAAATTTATTGATAGAGAAATGCATGTAAACGTTTTATTCAAAAAATGTGTTTTTTAATATTATTCTTCATTTTTTAAAGAAAAAAGACCTAGGGCCCCCCCCTGGGCTTAACCCCAGGTCCCCCCCCCCAGGATGAATTGCTGGTTACGCTAATGGTAAGCACCAGATTATAGACGAAAATTTAGTCTGTATTGTGTGCAAGGAATTAAACAAAATATCAGAACAAAAATATACTTATTGGACTCTCATCTATACTAATATATAAAATCCTAGTGACTGACATACTGATTAATCACGATCCTGCTCAAACCATTCAACGTAAGAAGCTCAATTTTGGCATACAGGTTGATTCTAGGCTGTAGAGGTTCGATAAGAAGGGATTTTTCGAAATTCCAGTTCCAAGAAGGTGCAACCATCCCTCAAATATTACAATATTTTTTTATTTAAAAAACGGTCAAGTTTCCGAAAAAACGCTTAAACACGTATATTTTATTTTGTTTTTTACATATTTTAAGATTTTTTAAAAATGTATACAGGGTGTTTCGAAAAATCTGGTCATTGATTAATCACGATCCTGCTTAAAGCGCTTGACGTAAAAAGCTGATTTTTGGAAAACAGATTGACTTTAGGGTGTAGAGGTTCGATAAGAAGGGATTTTTCGAAACTCGAATTCTAAGGGGGTGAAAAAACTATCCCTCAAATATTAAAATATTTTTTATTTAAAAACCGGTGAGTTTTTCGGAAAAACTCTTAAACACGTATATTTTATTTTGTTGTTTTACATATTTTAAGATTTTTTATAAATTTATACAAGGTGTTTCATAAAATATGACCATTGAGTAATCACGAATCTGCTTAAACTGCTTGACGTTTAAAGCTGATTTTTAGCAAACGGATTGACTGTGGGGTGCAGAGGGTCGATAAGGAGTGGTTTCTCGAATCTCAAATTCCAAGAGGGTGAAAACGCCCCTCAAATATTAAAATATTTGTAATTTAAAAAACGGTTAGTCTTTCGGGAAAACGCTTGGACAAGCATAATTTATTTGGTTTTTTTACATATTTTGAATTTTTTTAAAAACAGGGTGTTCCAAACATTTGGGTAATTTCTTAATCACGATTCTGCTTAAACTGCTTGACGTAAAAAGCTTATTTTTGGCAAACGGATTTTTCGAAACTAAAATTCCAACGAGATGAAACTACCCCTCAAATATTACCAAGTTATATAATAATATCGCCATATTGTTTTCTTCTCATGCTGACATAAATGTGAGAAAATTTTATCCAGTTTGTATGTTAATGGAAATTCTTGCTTTGCTTTATCATCACCATTACATATGATTAATTCGACGCGAACGAAGTCGCTGGTACATGCGACTTCGTTCAGTTATTGAAGCGTATAAAATTATTCTATTAAACGAAATATAATTCAGTTTAATGTTTGGATTAATTAATTAAGTTTTAATATAAGGTATCGGTATAAAACTTTTTTTGTTATACGCGAAACGTCAAAGTTTGCATTTTTTAAGTGTAGTTTCTGGTTTTTGTAACGAATGAGTTTCATTAAGTATCTTTTTAACTAAGTAGTTTAGTATTAAGAACACATTTATTTCTTTATAATGACGAAAATCCCCGAAAATATATCTGAATGCATAATAATTAATCATGGATTTACCGATCTTATGCACTTAATTAAGTGCCGCCACTGGCAGTAAGACTAGTAAATACTGTAAACTGTGGGTACTCCAGTTCGTTTGTCGTGTCACGTAGATTTATTTCAGGTGTAAATCAACTGCATAACCCAAATCCGCGTCGCTTTTCGTTTCGATTCTTTTGAATGTTAATATGGGTATAATGTAAGACTTTCAGACATCCATATGGAACCCCTTTGTTCATACTTTTTCGTGTTTACCAAAAATACCTACTTTAAATTGCGTATATACAGGGTGATCCGAATTGTATTCGGGAAACTTTGACAGCATATTCTGCAGATAAAAATAAGTAAAAAAGTTGGTATAAATTTATGTACTAAAATTCTAGTTTCGGGGATACAGGGTGTACTTTTATTTCGATTTTTTTTCCAAATAGTTGATTTTTTTTCCAAATAATACACTAAGATCGATATTTAGATGAAAGTTGATTGCGAGTTTTTTCATATGAGAAATTTAATTTTCAAATGCCTCCTACTGAACTTTTAAATGCCTCCTACTTGGGGAGGTTGTTAATGACTCCTACTTGATTCCACCTAAATATTTTTGAAGTATTTCGAAGGGTAATAACTTTTTACCCATACCTTTATTAAATTACTGAGTGAAAAAATAAAACAATAACTAGTTTCTACGTCCCACTCGCATATCCAACAAGGTAGCCGTTTGCTGTCGCTTTATTTTATGAACGATTTGACGTACACCGTATGATCTTCAAAATGAACATTGATGACATTTCCACATAAGTTATATAAGTGAAATGAATACCAGTATATCTAATCCATATAAGTGAAATGAATACCAGTATGTCTAATAACAGTGTTACTGTTTGCTGCAAATGTAGTCGTAGTTTTGTGTGCTTTAATGTGCTTCGGAGACACGTTATAAAATTTCGTCCGAATCAGATAGAGGAAATAGCACCTTTAAAAACTAAAGTACTTATATGCATTTATCTGCGAATTTTGTAATAAACATTTTAGTGCAAAGAGGAGTTTAGCATGGGATTTAAATCACATGCACAAGCGGCACAAGGTAATTGACCAAATTATCAGTCAAGTGTAAGCATTGTCATTTAGGATATTAGTAATGATAGTGCATAGACTTTGACTGTGTCTTTCTTTGTCCTCTTTAAGAATGGAAAATTTGATCTTAATATCCTTGATTGGGGGATAATAATAGGAACTGTTTTAGGTAATGGTTTAAATAATACCAATATCCCTGTACAAAATATTAAATAAATATAAATAAATAAATAAATAAATAAATAAATCTTTATTGACTACGTATTTATACAATGTATAATTGTAGCAGGTCAGAGTAAATAAACAGATAAGAATTCATAAAAATACTAAAAGTTAGAAAAAAAACAATACACGGAGGCAAAGTGTGTTACATTAAATACATACAAGACAAACAACAATTGAAGAATTTTTGTACAAATAAATCAAATTAAATCTAAGTTCCCATCTACCTGCTCTATAAACTCATCCACGCTATAAATTCCAGATTTCTCTAAAAATGTCTTAAGCTTATATTTAAATTTATTAAAACATAGAGTTTTTAATTCCATTGGAAGACGGTTGTATAAATCAATGCGTAGAGAGTTTCTAGCTGATTTATCCAGTCTATAGAAATTGGTTCGTATTAGATTGGCAGATCTTGTTCCATAATTATGACAGTCAGAGTTAACTGTCAGATAAGATTTAGTTTTATGAACTTCCAAAAGTTGATTTAATATAAACAGAGCAGGCAGTGTAAGTATATTCAGTCTAATAAAGTGGGGCTTACATGTATCTCGATAGCCAACACTACATAATATTCTAATTACCCTTTTTTGCAACCGAAATATTTGAATAGAATTTGTCGAGTTCCCCCACAAAGCCACTCCATAGGACATATGGGAATGAAACAAGGCATAGTACGAATTTAACAAAGACTCCTGGCAGATTAACGCTTCAAGTTTACGCATCAAGTATACCACCGACGAAAGTCTGCGTTTAAGATTTTCAATATGTGGTACCCAACTGAGTGTATATGAGTGTATATTATAAAAAAATGTCCTATGTGTGATATTGTCAGTAGGTTTAAAGATGACTTAGATGAACATTTTAAACGGGGTCGTGATATTAGTTTAGTGGTATTTATTCTATTGGACCAACACTAAAAGCTCTTCAGTATACAGATATACCATCTTTGACACAATGTAATAAAGAACCAACAGAATCAAACTTTGAAATAAACCGTAAAAATAAACGTCTCTAGTTTAACTGACAATTGAAAATCATGAAATTAAGGCACAACAAACGTCAATATTGTTGGGTATGCGAGTTGACTAGTGGGACGTAGCAGTGGCGCATCCAGAGATTGAGTCTGGGAGGGGTAGGGGCAATATTTAAATAAATTAATTAGATTTTCGCTCAAAGGTATGGAAAGAATAAACTTAGGTTGTTCTGGATTTCTATTTTGATTGATATTATTAATTTATTTTGTGACAATTTTAATTGATACCAGATTTTCCTATTTATAAGTTTCTTCCTGGGAGGGTAATTACCTATTAAGGGGTAATTGCCTATTACCTCTCCCGTATATGCGCCCCTGGGACGTAGGAACTAGTAAAAATATACATTTGCACGGTTTTTGACGTAAAAAATATCTTTTGATAAAAATCGCTATAATGAACAGTTCTCAAGATATTTGGAATGGAATTTATCAATAACTGTCATCACCGACAAAGAATTGACATGCTAACTAGATAGTTAGAAATGATAAATTTGGGAACTTCTTTTTTAAATCAATCATAAATTTTTCAATCATTTACGTAAAAAAATATAAAAAAATGTGGAATATTTTTTACTCAGTAGTGTAATACAGGCACGAACGAAAAGTTATTACACTTCAAAACAGTGAAAAAATATGTAGGTGGCACTCCCTATAAGTAGGAGTCATACTGGTCTCGAAATTGAATTTTTAATGTCAAAAAACATCCAGACACCAATTTTGATACAAATATGGACGTAGTTCAGAAATTACTTGAAAAAACCGAAATAAATATGAAAATTCTACACCATGTATCTCAAAAACGAAGCACTTTGGACATGATTTTTACGAACTTTTTTATTTATTTTTGTCTGTAGATTAAGTCGCCGAAGTTTCCTAATAACAATTCGGACTACCCTGTATATTTAATATATCTTGCTAAAAATAATAAGAAGAAATATGCAACGTTGTCAAAGATTTGTCGATTTTTTAATGCACATGATACATATTTCAGTTTTACTTCACGTATAGTGTATACTATACCGCGCAAATGCTTTAATTTCTCGATATGGAGCACACCCGTACCATCTTTTTCTCTAAGGAACTCACGGCACTTTTGACTCCCTGTAACTTTGTTGTGGATGAAGCAAGAATCTTAATTTTTAGTGATCAAGGGGAACTGGGCTATATTGCCAATATACAGGGTTGTTCACCACATACGACACGGAGTATTGTAGCTAAACGATGAGATTTTTACAAATTTTAAGTTTTGGGTTCGTTGAAGGACTATTAGAGCTACAATTTAGAAATAATTTTACAAGATACAGAGTGTCCCAAATAAGTAAAAAATATCAAAGTTGTATTTTTTTAAATGGAACACCCTGTATATTATTAAATTTCTAGTTTCTACGATTAAAATAAAGGTAAATTTGATTAAGGTTTATTATATTTAAACCTTACCGTTTTTGAAATATTATCAATTTTGTATAGACAGGGTGTTCCATTTAAATTAAACAAGTTTTTGCCGTTTGAAGCTAATAATTATTTAAAATAAATTTTTAGACACTCTGTGTAAGGTAGTATTATTTTTATTATTGCAATACAATAACTGAACAATAAATAAACTTCAGTAAATATTTAGTATTAAAAACTTTGATACCCTTGGAGAAATGAAGCCTTAAAATTTTTACTGCAATTTCACAAAATTGAAAATATTTCAAAAACGGTAACGTTTAAGTATAATAAACCTTAATCAAATTTACCTTTATTTTAATCGTAGAAACTAAATATATAATATATATATACAGGGTGTTCTATTTAAAAAAATACAACTTTGATATTTTTTATTTATTTGGGACACTCTGTATCTTGTAAAAATATTTTTAAATTGTACCTCTAATAGTCCTTCATCGAACCCAAAACTTGAAATTTGTAAAAATATAATCGTTTAGCTACAATACTCCGTATCGTATGTGGTGAACAACCCTGTATATAAACTACCTTATCGTTATAACCCACTAAATATACCTTATCGTTTATGAAGTTTCGTTAGCCAAAGTTCTTTGATTTTTCACGAACTTCAAATAATTTTCATATTACAATTAAAATCTGTTGTACACCAATGACTACCATACCTTATAACCAAAGACATTATAAAGATAGACCGAACATCTCATTCATAAATACTCGTTGGTAGTGTATCAAACATTCCAATGTGTCAAACAAAGACAGAAGAGACAGAGAAGTCTAAAATTTCCGACCCCGGCAACCGAGCCGGCAACTAGGCGCATTTGGATTGTTCTAATGGCCAGTGGCGTATCGTTTTTGGAACGAATTTAATTAGTAAAGTAAAAGTAAAGTAATTAGTAAAATTTTTACTCCATATTAATATACTACATTAACACTTTTTCGTTAGATGGGTTTTGTTATAAGGTCTAATATAATAATATAATTAATATCCCACATATACTTATGTTGAAACGTTAGTAGGTAGTTTTCGAAAATCGCTCCAACGTCGATATTCAATTTAAACTTTCAGTTACTTCTATATAAACTTTCAGTTACTTTTGAATATTTACAGGGTGACTCAGGCTTCCGAAACAGTTCTATATTAGGTTTGTGGTTGGTGACTTTTCTTTCAATTTGTTTTTTAGAATATGGAGGCAATAGTAAAGCACATTTTAGACATTTTTGTAATCATAGGTGGCCGGAACATATTTTCAAACTAAAGTTGCAGATTTGCCATTAAATTTCCATTCCAGAAATACCTAGGGTTGCCACCTGTCCTTTTTTCAGTCCTTTTTTGGAATAACTTGTCCTTTTGACTTTTTTGATTTAAAAAATCATTTTTATTTACGTATTTTTCCTGGGAGAAGAAGAGAACTTAGAACTTCCCGTTTAATCTCTGAGAAAATTACCTACAGCAAACAGAAATATTCTTTTCGTCCAAATTTAATTAGAGGTGTTATAAAACTTATAAATAAATTTTTCTTGTTTAGAATAGGCAACATTATTTAGAACTTCCCTTTTAATCTCAAATGATAGTTTAGGTTTTAGTTTTACCTTTTTTTATCTTAAAAAGAACTTTTCAAAATTAGTAATTAGTAACGATTTAGTTAGTTCGCAATCGATAGCTTCCTGTGAAGTACTGTGTAATAGTTGTTTAATCTTGTATTATTAATAACTTCCTATACCTAAAATCAATATTTATTTTAATGAGAAAATTGTGTTTTTTGAAAATATAAGACAAGATTTGACTTTCGGTCTTCTTCTCGTATTATGATCACTCTGATACGAGGCAATTACCTTTAGTCTCTCAATAGAGGGCATTTATCATTAAAAGTATCAAATCTGTGTGCTACAGTATGGGATTTCTGTCGCATAATAATGAATATTACGTTTACAAATCCATTACTTAGGTAGCTTAATCAGACAATCAAATTTTTAGTTAAACGTCCCAATCTTCATGAACTGTATTAAGCATATGTATTGCGGTTTGAATCACCCTGTATGTTGACAAAAATATTTTGAAAATGTGCGTTACAATGGCCCCGATCTTATGTAAAGATTGAAATAAAAATCACAAACCAAAAACGTAATAGGTAAAAAGCTTTTTTGGAGGCCTGGGTCACTCTATATATAGCTATGTACAAAACTAGTAGCCTAAGAATTATTTACAGTTCGTCCCATTCTAAAAAAAGGTAAACACACCGTAAAAATAACTCTAGGAAGAGGTATTTGTATTGTACGGTGGTAAAAACTTGTCTAAACAAGACCGAAGGGGCAGATATAAGATATAATAAAGCAATAAAATGTAAAAAAGGACTTTGTTTATTTGTTGAGCAAAATCCTTTAAAATATCGTATATAATGACCAAAATATGACGCAATTTAAAAAAAATGTCACTTTCTGGCATATAATAAAGTTTCAAATATATGCAACGTTTATATTCAAATTTGTTATGATCTACAACAGTTAGGTAGTAATTGAGACGAATTATAATTCAATTACTGGCTACTACGTTCTTGTTTTAATAGATCAAAATTCAACAAATATAATTAGAAATTATTTTAATTGTGAGAGGCTCCCTTGTGGGACGCCTATGTACGATTACGGCGGAAACAATACCTACCTGTGAAAAAGACAAATTGGGGTAATTTGAGCTTATTTTTCCACACATTTGACACTGTCCTACCATATTGAAAATTCGCAGATTCAAAAGTACGTTAAACAAAAGCAAAAACTACTGAAAAACACTGAAAAGTTCACTTCGGACTTGATTCCGACTTCAAACACACCGTAAGCTAAACGTAGTACGCTATAACGGACCCAGGGCCGTCGCGAGGGGTGGTGGGACGGACGGCTCATTTTCATTCTGGAAGACTAGCAGCGATGTTGCCAATAGTTCTAGACGTTTCAGCCCATTAAACAGTAAACATGTCCTTTAATAGTAACGCATATATCCTCTGGTTAATAACATATTATTACGCATGCTTCTTTAAAATAAACTATTAATTTAATTAAGAAATTGAGATTTATTGATATCCAGTTAAGGTTTTAAAGTCACCTTTTCTGCAAATCAAACTAAGTAGATAGGCGCAAATTTGAGATGTGGCAATGTCGCCTTCTCTATCTCAGTTGGTTTTTACAATACGTAGTCAACCTCCGATTGTTTGATCGGGTTAAAATGCACAATGTGACATCTGTTCTTACTAAATCTATGCTTATAACACATTGATCACACCTAGATCTATAGCAATAGTGAAATATTTCAATAAAAACTTCGATTAAACACTTTTTTTTATTTCAGGTAAGCCTCGTCTAATTTATAGACCTACAAGTGCCTACAAAATATTATGGTATGTATTAAATTTATATTAAATAAATCGAAATTGAGAGTATACTTGGTAGAAGAAGCAGGGAGGTGGTGGGAGGCGTGGTGGTGTAAAAAACAAGCAAAATCTACTAATTAACAAGAAAAATATACAGGTATAAACAAGAAAAAAACGCTAACAAACAATTAACTAAAAGTAACGATAGCCTCTAATGTTTTTTGTTCTTGTTTATGCCTGTTTTTTTCTTGTTTATTAGCGGTTTTACTTATTGTTTACTGTTTATATTTTTACTCTTTTTTGTTTATATTTTACTGTTTATTTTTTACTCCTCGACACTCGACACCACCACCACTGTTGCAGAACCCCTCTTCTTCTCTACTATACTTTAAGAGTTGTTATATTTTCCAAAATGTTAATATGTGTTTAATAACGTGATGTGACTAGAATTAGAAACCTTGAAGAAAGACTGAATGTGTGTGGCTACCTTTAGAGACATAGCATGAATTCGTTTTATTTAATTTTACTAAATTTTAATCAATCCGAGTTGTAAATTATAGGAAGTGGAACAGAATAACTTTCTATACCATGTTACTAATTCGATCAACATTCTGTTCATCTTAAATAAGGTTGGAACTTTGCGTTTCCGATGCTATTTTCTTTGTATCCTAAGGCATCATCTTCCATTTTGTTATTGAATAATTAGCCCGCATATCGATCAAGCTCCGTAATAATGGAGTAAAATATAAAAATATTATCTACCCACTCAGAGGCAAACATAACGTAACTTAACAGTATATCTATTGCTTCGGTTCGACTACAGATCTCAATTACTTTTTACGCAGTAAGTGAAGACTTACGTCTAGTAAATTGTAAAGCAGTTGCAGGATTCTTGTTTGAAAATTATTAGGTTGTTAAAGAAAACTTTAAAAATCAAATAAATATACTATGTTTAGAATCCAGGGGGATTTGTCAATGACTTCAAACTTGTACTCAAAAAATTGTCTGTTGTGGAGGGAAGAGGGGATATATACAGAGTCTTAAATAAGTGCAAATATTTTAGAGGTACTTCGACCCCAGAAACATGTGTACGAGTTTTTGGTCGCGAAAAAAATCTTTTTCCTTTTGAATACATATTTGAAAAAATAAATTGGAAATTTTCTTAATTTTTAGTAAATGGTGCCATTTAAAAAAAAATATAATGTTTATATGGCGTAAGTATGTATATAAACTAGATACAGATAGTATAGTATCCTTTAATGCTTATACTATTTTGAAATCATAGATCGATGAAAGCTTGAGATTATGCAAAGATCTTGATATTCTGAATGCAGGGACTAAAACGGAATAGTTTATAATAGTTTACCATGGCGATTCTGTATGTATAATGTTATGAGATTAGTCACCAAACACACCTTTGTTTATGTAATGTTGACTTAAGTTGACATGTCGATAAAAATATCAGGTAGACAGCTAAAAATAGTGTTTTTTCTGAAAAAGGCTTAGATATATATTTTATAACTGTTATTTTGGTTTATTGTTGTTTTTGAAATAAATTCTGTAAAATACCAGTATTGGCGGATTATTAATTGTTGGTTAACATATTAATTTTATGTCTTTACAATCAACATATTTTTTTGTATTAAATTTTATTTATGAAAACTAGTTATTTTTTAATTGTTTGTGATAATTTTTAAGTTATGTTTTAAATTTGTATAGCGGTGCAGTCTCATTTTTAATATGAGACCATCAATTATGTACAATATTTTAGAAATGTCATCATCATTTTCAGCTTATTCAATCATTTCATTCAACCTATTATTTGGACCCATTGTTGTCTATTGTTGACTATGCGCGCCCAAGTTATCCCTTCTAATTTCCTAATATCATGGTCCCATCTCAGGTTCATCTTCTAATTCTTCGTGGGTATCATGCTGTAATTTTTGTGGTCCATCTGTTGTCCGTTCTTCTTGCCAGGTGTCCTACTCATTGCCATTTGAAGGATTTGACTCTGTTGATGACATCTATTACCTGGGTCTTTTGTCGTATCCACTCTATTCTTTTACGGTCTCTTTTGGTTATTCCCAGCATATTTCGTTCCATTGAGCGTTATGCGACCTGCAGTTTCCTTATGCTGTCCGTTTTAAGTGTCCAGGTTTCACATGCATAGGTCGTGACTGGTAGTACACATTGGTCGAATGTTTTCTTCTTTAAATAGAGTGGCATTCTAGATTTGAATATGATTGAATTTCTTCCATACTACTCCATGCTAACTTAATTCTTCTGTTGATTTCTGGTAGTAAAGATACCGAGCTGTGTATTAGTCAAAGATATTTAAACTGTTATTATTAGTTGTCTTCAATATATATATATATATATATATATATATATATATATATATATATATATATATATATATATATATATATATATATATATATATATATATATATATATATATATATATATATATATATATATATATATATATATATATATATATATATATATATATATATATATATATATATATATATATTTCTACTATTTCCAGTGTTGTGTTATTTATTAGAATGTCTTTTCTTTCCACTAGTTCGTGGTACATTACTTTTGTTTTTGCTAAATTTGTTTTGAGACTGACTTTATTTAGTTCAATAATTCGTGCTTGTAGTTCTTCAGAACTATTAGCAATTATATATAGGACTATGTCATCAGCGAATTTTAGTTGGTTTAGATCTTCTCAATCTATTCCTAATCCTTTGATGGTCCAGTCAAATCGACGGAAGATTTCTTCAAGTGTTGCTGTAAACAGTTTTGGGGATATCGCGCCTCCCTGTCGTACTTCTTTGCCAGTGGGGAACTTTGGGGTTGCTTTATATATCATTACTCTTGCTTACTTTGGTTTCTTTGTGTATAACAAAGTGGCGAAAGTTTCTATATACGGCCTGTCAATACCTGGTTTCGCTAGGGCTTCTATTATTGCCTTAGGATATATCGAGTCGACAGCCTTCTCAAAATCTGTAAAGGCTATGGCTAATGTAAGTGTCTATTAAAAATGTGTATTTACCGATTTTTAATTACATAGCAAATATACCGGCAGTATAATAAAATAAAATTATGCTATAAACAAGTAGTAATTTGAATAAGCAAGTTCGCATCAAAAGAATCCAAAAAATGAAATATTTTAACGATATTGACGCTGAAAACGAAGAAACTTCTTGTAGAGAAAACCACAATAAAACCGAGATTGATAAACAACCGTTTCGTAATCTTGAGGTAGATCCAGTTCGGCCCTCTCCATCGACGGAACGCTATCGAGTAGGCTTCTGCTGTTGCCACTGACGTAACAAGCCAACAACAACATAGAACTGACCATTTTAACAAAATATATCGATACTTATTATCGTTTCGCGCATATCAATATTGATTAATATTATTTGTTCGATTATAAATTTGGAATCCTTGATATTCTAATTGATAACGGTCATTCCATGGATCTTCTAGATCTTCATTCTTAACCTCTCTATCTACAGCTAGTAGTTACCATTTAAACATTTATCTGTTATATGATCTAACACCTATAATTTCTCTAATACGATCGTTAGTATTCCTTCAATTCTGAATCTAGCTGCTGCTCTTCTTGGTAGGTAATCCATTTCTGTTGCTTTAATTGTGGCTTATATCATTTTCTTTCTGCAGACATACTTTTTTCTTCTTCTTACATTGTCATACTCTATACAGAGCAGTTACCTCTCGCATGTACTTGTGACTTGTGATGTGTGTTATCACTGTTTCACAAGTACACCGGACCAAGAGTTTATCGCCGAATCCGAACGGCACTATTTAAGAGGCTGTACAAGCACTTTTTAGGGTTCCGTACCCAAAGGGTAAAAACGGGAACCCTATTACTAAGACTTCGCTATCCGTCCGGCCGTCTGTTACAAAGGTCTATCTTATGAACCGTTATAGCTAGACAGTTGAGATTTTTACATATAATATATACCTATATGTTGCCGCTATAAGAACAAATACTAAAAACAGAATTAAATAAATGGTTATAAATAAAAAAGTACTTTCACTAAACACAGAGGCGGATAAGGGGGAGGGGGCGGAAGGGGCGGTCCCAGTAATTGTCAATGGCATTTTCTATTTACGAAATTAAATCAAGGGGTAATTTTCTTTGTTTAAAATATCGAATAATTATTATTTTTTATATATTTTGAGACTGAATTTATTTATTTTAGCTTTTAAGTTATTTTTCAATGGTTTCATTATTTATTTTTACTGAATAAACATTTTAAATTACAACCGATGCACAGCATAACTTGTATTCTAGCTTCATTACTGATGATGAGCAGAGAAGTCGAGTATAACGGAGACCACGGGCCTGATACAGCGAAGGGGCCCCTCGGATCTTGGAGGACTTACAAAATCGCGATATTTTGTCGCGGTATTTTCCTGGAAGCATTTTTAAGAAAAAAATATTTAAAATTTTTGGACGAAAAAAACTACCTGTCAAAAAAATGTGTACAGCCTAAAAATCAAATATAGTGATTCTCACAGCCCCTGTGACATAAAGAAAAGACATGTGGCTATCTATTTCAAAAACGAAATTGTTCAAATGTCATATAATAGTGGCGGTAGCTGTCATGGAATTGAGCGATTAAAAAATTATCATAAATATTTTTTTTTTCAAATGGAAACCCAATTTTTTTTTATTTCACTAGTGAAAAGGTTTTTCAATTCGTTACGTTTTAACTAGACATATTCCTATACCTAAAATAAATCGTTTTTAAGATATTTAAGATTTAGTTTGAAAACGTATATTTTTCTTGATTTTTTCTAGCTTCCTTTGACATTAAGTGTCAAACAGTAAGCAGACAATTTATTTCCATCTGTCAGAAAATGAATTATTTGAATTTCCCATATTATAACTACTGCTGCCTTAAAAGTTTAAAAAGTGTATTTATATAAATATATCTTCGTTCTTTAGTGATATCTAATAGTTGATATTTTAATAATATACCGTACGATTGAAAAAAAAACAGCGCAAAGTTAGCTTGGAAATGATGATCGATAATATACTGTCATAGGCTACTGGTTAAAATCAAGAAAAATATACGCTTTAAAGCTAAATCTTAAATAACTTAAAAACAATTTATTTTAGGTACAGGAACATGTATAGTCAAAAAGTAACAAATTTTAAAAACGAAAGTAACGAAAGCCTTTTCAGGAGTGAAATAAAAAAAGTGGATTTCCAATTGAAAAAAAAATGATTTATGATAATTTTTTAATCGCTCAATTCCATGACAGCTGCGGCCATTATTATATGATATTCGGACAATCTAATTTATGACATAGATAGTCACATGTCTTCTCTTTATAGTACAGTGGCTGTGGCTCACTAAATTTGACGTTTAGGCTATATACATATTTTTGACAGGCAGTTTTTTTCCTCCAAAAATTATAAATATTTTTTTTTTCTCAAAAACGGTTAACGTTAGCTATAGAGTATAGAGTGTTTAATATCAAAATTCATAAAATTTTACAGAGAAATTAAGTATATAATAAAAAATGGGGTCACCCATTTAAAATAAGAAAGTTGTTGTCAACTTCCGGTACGTCCGAAAGTGCCGCCATATTGAAAATATTTTTAATCGATAGATTGTGACAATGATATGCACAAAATCTCGTATCTAAATATTGTAGTTCTCTAGAAACTTCTAACGCAGGCTCAGCCTGGGATACCCTGTATAAATACTTGAACTTTGTCAACCATTATACATATGTCATTCAATTTTTACAAAATGTGCATTAGCAGTGTGTCATTATCTAAACAGACCGGGGGCCACATTTAGCTTCGCCGCCCCGGGCCCCCGACAGGCTTAGTTGTTCACTGACTAAACATTATCTTTTAAGTAAGAATTTTACATAGAATCTTTCAAGTCCTCGGTGGCCGCGTGGTTAAAGCGTTAGGACTTTATGCGGCTATGACGTTGGAGCCGTAGTTAGGCAGGTTCGAATCCTAGTCAAGGCAACTTTTTTTTAATCGTTTTTTTTTTAATTTTTACATATTTATTTTTACTTTTTACATATTCATTATTGATTAATACAATTTTTAGTAATGTGCTTCTTCATTTTTTTTTAAATTACTTATACGCGCATTCAAAATTTCAGCTAAATCGGAAAAAAGTTTATAATAATATAGTGTCTAATGTTGTCTAGATAATGAATAGTACGGAACCCTTCGTGCGCGAGTCCGACTCGCACTTGACCAATTTTTACTACTTTGCACTATCAGTGCAAAAGTAAAAGTGTTTTGGCGAATTGTGGTGATTTAGTGTTTTATTTTGCTGTTGTAAAATCAAAGGTTCCAAACTGTAGTAACTGACTGACTCTAATCATATAAACTTTTGTTAGGTTCACAAACAGTAGGTGTTAAATAATCGAAAACTAATCAATTTCAGTTATCAAAAAATAGTTTCGTATATATTTTTATTGCATACTTAAAGTTAAATTTTGATACATACGCTGGAAATAAAAGTATCGATATTTTGGTGTATCGATATTTATCGCCCTTAGAACAATACTAGCTGGAGAACTGGTTCGGTACGATTACTATTTTATCATTAGAAAATGTTTTGTTTTGCATAATTTTATTGTTCGATCACGCCTTATTTCTTTAGGCGCTACGCCCAACAACTTTATTTTATTGAGGTATAGGAGGAAGGAATATGTTTCCTTGATTCTTTAGCATTTAATTAAATGTTTCCTCTGTTAGATTACTTCGTTTACATAAAATTTACAGATTTGACCCAATTTACCAATCTAATTATTTAAGTGTTTATTTTGCATAATAGACTTATACCGTATGATCGAAAAAAAACTGTGTCAAAGACGGCTCGGGAATGACAATAAGACTAGACGTCATTTAATAAAAATTGACATAAACTGTGTCAAAAATTAACTCTAATTATAAGTAGACATATTAAAAAAGGAGAGAACGTTTCTAGGCACATATCTATTTCCAAAAAAAATAGTTTTTTAATAACATCATTTAAAAATCATTTTTACTCAATAGAAAAATAAATTACAACTTTCTTAAGTAAAATAAAGAAGAGTACTGCCCAAGTAAATGACGTCTACGGTTTGATTTCGCCAAAATTATCATTGACTTGACTTTCATTCATTTCCTTTTGAATTTTGTTGGCAGCCGGAATAAAGAGATAAAAATAAATATCAAAATTATCCGGTTAATAAGAGACGCCTAACTACTGGAGTGTCCGATTTGGTGCGTGTACGAATTAGAGAAGTTCTACTGTACAAAAACACTTTACTTTGAATCTGGACGCGTGTTTTGAAACTGAAAAAAACTATTTTTAATATAATCTAAAGATGATGCTAATATGACGAGTCAGGCAATGTTAGATACTAGACACTTTTCCAACTCGCTACCACAATCTTCTTTTTTGATAATTAAATCTAGCGATCTATGTAAGGAATTAGGATAACTCCAAAAGATTGATGTTTCTTGGATTGTCACATACGTCATCTCTCATCTCGTATCGCTTTAGCCTAACACCTACACCAAATAAACTTTCTGTAAATTGCAAAATCCTCCCCGTATAAGTCATATCGCACATTACTAACTCCACCCAGATCTAGTGCCATTTACCCTGACCCTGTGACCTAAAGACATATTATCGACGGCACAATATTCAGGTGAAAATCTTCGAAAGACAGCAAAAGAAAAGAATGTTATAACATTAACATTGCCATAACCACCGACATTGCGTGGTTGACATGTTTATAGTCCAGTTAAGTTAAAATAGACTAAAAATGTTTTAATGTTGTTCTTAAAGGACCTGTATGTTCAATATCATCATTTTTTTTTATGGTCAGTGGTCATGATGACAGATAAAGAATTCTTAATGGAGTAACTATTGCTACTTTACTAACCAAACACTGATATACAAAAACATTTGATATTTTAAGAAATATACTTACTGTCCCCTCAGTTAAAGGAAAGGAAAAATATTATACGATCGAAAAAAAAAACGGCGTCTACGGAACGACAATCAATGATAATTTTGGCGACGGCAAGCCCTAGTTTTATGCCAATTTTTAATAACTGAAGTCTAGGGATTGACCTCGCCAAAATTATCATTGGATTTACTTAATTGGTCGACCACTTAAACTATTTTTTGTGTATTTTTTCATTTGTATCCGTAGATTCAAAACTCAGTAGTGTTTTACAAAGTAGGTAATCAATATTTTGGTGTTCTATTTAAATGGCGGTATATGAAAATTTTGCAGTAATTTTTCAGCGATTTTGTTTTTCCGACTGAAGTGAGTACTAAAAATGATAATATAAAAATACAATTATTACGAATTAACCATATATCCATGTATTTTTCCCCTTTCTTGGGTATGAGGTAATATATTGGTAATAAATTGAAAGATGGAAAGCTTTTTTTTATTATACGACGTTTCGCTTCAACAGTGGGCTTTTTCAGGCACTACTTTATTTTTGCTAGCAAGACTCATTTATACAGACTGATGGTAATAGTTATAAGAATTTCTACTGCTGTAACTTTTTATTTGCTATATTTGTATTTTAATAAAACATTCTTTTAGATGTACTGCACTGTTGTAGTTACACAGTGTAGTTAGACGGTTAGTTTTAAGAAACTCTTGAAAAAGGCCTAACAAGCCGAAAAATATATTGTAGAGTTAAAGTTACTGTTACTAATCTAAATTTTTGATACATCTAAAAGCGTGTTTTATTAAAATACTAATATTTCAACGATGTTTCACAAGGAATAAGCAACCACAGACTCAGTACCTACTATTTATTTTATTTGCTACTGTCTAGCAATACATTAAAAATATAACTGAAAATACTTATTTTTTGAAAAACAGACCTTGTTGCAATGGTTTATTGAAACTAAAAAAAATGAGCTAAAAATCTATTATAAGCCTAAGTTAAAGTCCTATACTATGTACCTCTTTTGCCCTGATATTTGTTTTGGTTTTAGCTGTACTACCTTTCTAAATTTTTGTCTGATTTATCCTAACTATTACTGAAATTTTGCCACTTTATATAATATATAATTATTGTAACATCCAGTGCTGGTAGCTATGATTCATTTCAAGGTAAACAATGTCGTGTCATTAGGCAGTTAAGATAAATCAATTAGCAATCCGTGTAATATAATCTGTAGGATTAGACAGGAAGTATACATATTACAGGAAGTTTTATTCGAATTCAGAATAACTATAAGAAATTATTGGGGTCAATGTGAGTATTGTTATTACATCTATACAAAGTAGCATTTGTTATATGCTAATTCGTAAAGTTCATGGTTGATTATACATTTAAATAAAAATATGTTGACTATAACCAAATATTGATACTACATAGTAATTCCAGACCACTGTGCAAAAAAAACGAGCTCCGTTTTTCGCGAATACAGAATATAAAACGAGCAAGTGGTTTTATGTTCTGTATTCAACTCGTGTTTGTAAAATATCAATGGACAAATATCACTCCAAACCCTCACACAGTGGTACAGTACAAACTGCAGATCATTATCTGAAATACAGGGTGGTCCGAACTGTATTCCGGAAACTTCGGCAGCATATTCTGCAGATAAAAATAAGTAAAAAGGTTCGTATAAATGTATGTCCTAAAATGCTTAGTTTCGGAAATACAGGGTGTAGAAGTTTCATTTTTATTCTGATTTTTTCCAAATAATTTCTAAAGTAACGTCAATATTTGGATGAAAATTGATGTCTGAGAGTTTTTTGACATGAGAAATTTAATTTTGATGTCAATATGACTCCTATTTGTAGAGTGCGCCACCTACATGTATTTTAACTGTTTTGAAGAGTAATAACTTTTCGTCCGTACCTGCATAAAACTACTGAGTAAAAGAATATCCATTTACGACGTTTTTTACGTAAAAAAGGTCTCTTGGTAAAAATCGCTACGAGTAATGGTTCTCGAGATAGTTGGAGTCGAAATTATTAATACCTGTCGTCATTGACATAAATTAAATATGTTGACTAAATAGTTATTAGACTTAAATCATAAATTTGAAATGTGTTTGTGACAAAAGTTCAATAAAAACTGTTTTATCACCATTTTTTCGATGAAAAATTTATGATTAATTTAAAAAAATTAAAAGTTTCCAAATTTATAATTTCAATCAAATAACTATTTTTTACGACATGTTTATTTTTTGTCAATAATGACATGTCTTCACTATTTCTATTCTAAATATCTTGACAACGGTTTCTCGTAGCGATTTTTACCAAGAGACATTTTTCACGTAAAAAATGACGGAAATGTATATTTTTTTCCCAGTAGTTTTATACAGGTACGGACGAAAAGTTATTACTCTTCAAAACAGTTTAAACACATGTATGCGGCGCCCTCTACGACTCAAAATCAAATTTCTCGTGGCCAAAAACACCCAGACGTCAATTTTCATATAAATATGGATGTTAGTTCAGAAATTATTTGGAAAAAAACCGAAATATAAATGAAACTTCTACACCCTGTATCTCCGAAATGAAGCATTTATACGAACTTTTTTTTATTTTTATCTGCACAATAATATGCTGCCAAAGTTTCCGGAATACAGTTGGGACCACCCTGTATAATGTCTAATGTACTGTTTTCGTGTTTTGTAGCTTACTTAAAATGACTTTTATTATTGTAAACAGAGAATAGAGGTGCCTCTCTCAGTACATTTCTAATATAATTTCTAAAATTAAATGGCCTTTATGACTATAAACAGAGGGATTTTTATTTTTTCTAATATAATTTCTAAAATTTAGATCTTTAAAAAGAAAACGCCCAGAACAATTGCCACTCCTCAAAACTAAAACTTAAAATTATAATATAGGTACCACTAACAATGAAGAAACCAATATATCAGCACAGTTTAAAGAATATAAATATATATTTTATATTCTTTAAACTGTGATATCAGGCATTATTTTCATCTAGGAATATACAGCTTTTATTGAAATATTTTTTTCAAAGTCCTTACCGTTTCTCTGAAATTTGGAAAAAAACACTTTATTTATATTTTTCACCCCTCCTCTGGTGAATTTAAAGAAATGTTAATTGAAATTTATAAATTTCCAGACAAATTTAATAAAAATTATAAATATATGAATTTTTCAGTAACTTATAATTTTTTTAAATTTCTTCTATCAGCCCCTAGCTTCTAGCCACCGCATCTCGGTCAATTTTGATCTGACCAAAAAAAAAGTACTTATAGAGATCATTTCTATGTAAAATTTGAGGCTCCACAACTTTTATTTGAACTTTTTTTCTAGTTCTGACCATTTCTCTGAAATTTCGAAAAAAATATTTTTAATTATTTATGATTAATGATGTCATCTAGAAAAATAAAATGTATTTTTTAGATTATACCTGGTTTTTTTCAAAATATAAATGAACCTCCCACAAAGATTAAAAATTATACACTAAAAATTTAAAAAATACTTGCATTTGATTGATAATTTTCCTAATACTTACTATGAAATATTAAAATTGTTCTATTCTATGATCTCTACTCTATTATCAAATGAAATATGTTTTTGGAATATTCAATAAATTTTTAAGTAGTTTTTTTAATACGGTCACCCTATTGTCAAGAAAAATATTTTAGGAGCGACAAAATGGTGAAGGAGCTTTTTAAATAAGAACGCGGTACTTACTTATTTGAAACAACCAACAAAACACGTTCAATATAATAAGTTCCGGACATTCCTAACAGATGGCGCTTAACGTCTAAAAGTTGTACAGTGAAAAACTTGGAAATTTTCTTCAAATTTTTAAAAACGAATAAATAACTTTAGCAATAATAATAATTGTAGAACGGTTATACAGGGTGAATCTTAAATAAATACAAATATTTTCAATTATTTTTTTGATGTTATGTTTTTTTTAACTGGAAGTTAAATGGAAAAATAAAAAAATTAAAATTTTTAAAAATAAATTTGGCGAAAAATATCTTATATATTGTTTCAGGGGTCCAAATATACAGGGTGGCGCCTCATACGCCGCGGAAGCTCCAAGGAGAACAGTAGTTTATATCGAAATGAAATTTTGGGAGCATATGTTACTGAAAGCATTTTATAAAAATACATATATAGATTTATACAGGGTGTCCCAAAAAAAGTTACACATCAAAGTTCTATTTTTTCTAATGGAACACACTATGTATATATTAATTAATTTTCGGATTCTAGGAAAAAAATAAAGGTGAGTTTTATTAAAGAAGTATATACCTAAAATCTAAGGATTTTGACATATTTCACATTTGGTGAAAATGAAGAGTAAATTTTAAATTTCGATAACAGCTACCTAAATATTAGTTGACCGTGTCTAGCCTGATATTTAATTCCAGTGACTATTATATGTTAAACCAAATTGAAACTTGACCCGAAAAGTTATACAGGGTGAGACAAAATTAATATGGAACATTAGTCACTTTTAAAAGCAAGTTACTCCTTTATTTTAAATTGAACACCCAGTATATTATTTCGGTGTTCAATGGGGATTTTATATATCTTCAAAATATTATTAAGGTTGCCTACCCCTCAGACAAAGATTTTCCTAGATATTTTAATTTTTATGATTTTGCGTCAGTAGAACTTTATTATTTGAAAAAAAAACTAGGTGGCTGTCATATACCTTTTGTTAATTTAACTAAAATTAAAGAATGTAGAGTAAAATACTCAATGTAAATAAAAAGATACACGTTTAAAACATATTTTAATTATTACAGAATTAAAACTAGATATAAACCTATAATTATGTGACAAAAATTAGCTATTGGAAATCAAATGCTCATAATGCTTCCTTTCCTATTAACTGCATAAAATGATTGTATTTTCAAAAGGATCTTTCATTTTAAATGGCATATGAAGAGTCCTATCTCGAAAAGCAGCTACAATAATTTCTCTCATGTTGTCCACCAAGGGTGTTTCATTACAAAAAGCAAAACTTTGATATGTAACTTTTTTTGGGGACACCCTGTAGAACTCGCTATATTTTTAAAAAGTGCTCTGAATTAACCTACATATACTCAGAAAATTTTATTTCAATACAAACTGTCGTTCTCCTTGGAGCCTCCGCGGCGTATAAGAGACGCCACCCTGTAGTACCCCTAAAAATATTTGAACTTATTTAAGACTCGGCCTGTATTATAAATATTTTTTAATGAAAAATATAAATTTTTAAAGTGATTATATCAAGGCAATAATTATTATTTTGCTAAACATCTTCTGAGGTGAAATTCAATATCAAGAAACTGGCCTAAGGAAAACGTCACTTTAAAATCGACTCGATTTTTCACGACCGAAAGTTGCCGTTCGATATTTTACGTTACGAGCTTGTCTAAGAAAATTAATGGAAGAAAATATCAAATGAACGAAAGAACGGGTAGACATAAGCTTTCTTTCTTGCAACTTCAGTTACAAGATACAAAGATATACGCCAATTATCCGTAATATGCATTATACGTTTCCATGCCTATTGTTATTCGCGAGTTTATTTAATTATAATATTGCAATTATTACAAGACAATTTTTACAAAATTATATTTAATACGCGGGATTTTTTTTCTATTGTTTTGTTTTCAATTGTAAAAGTAACATTTAGAATTAGATTAAAGATGCATAATGACGAGAGAGAGTGTCCATTGTACAGGGTGGTGCCACTCGGTACGGTAGTTTAGAGAACTCAGAACGGTAGTTTATATCGAAATGAAATTTTGGCAGCATATGTAGGTTAATTGAAAGCATTTTATAAAAATATATAGAATTATACAGGGTGTCTCCAAAAAAAGTTACACATCAAAGTTTTTGTGTTTTTGCTAATGGACACCCTATATATTAATTGATTTTCAGATTCTAGGAAAAAAATAAAGGTGAGTTTTATTAAAGAAGCATATTCCTAAAATCTAAGGATCTTGACATATTTCACATTTTGTGAAAATGAAGAGTAAATTTTAAATTTCGATAACAGCTAACTAAATTTTAGTTGACCTTGTATAGCCTGATATTTAATTACTGTAATCATTGTATGTTAAACCAAATTGAAATTTGACCCAAAAAGTTATACAGGGTGAGACAAAATTAATATGGAACTTTAGTCACTTTTAAAAGCGAGTGACTCTTATATTTTAAATAGTTTTAGTATATTTTTTCGGTGTTCAATGGGGAATTTACATATCTTCAAAATATTATTAAGGTTGCCTACCCCTCAGTTAATGATTTTCATAGGTATTTGAATTTTTATGATTTTGCGTCAGTAGATCTTTATTATTTGAAAAAATCTAGGGTGGCTGTGTGATATACCTTTTGTTAATTTAACAAAAAAATAAAGATTGTAGAGTTATATACTCAAAGGTAATAAAAAGATACACGTTTCAAACATATTTTAATTACTACAGAATTAAAACTAGATATAAACCTATAATTATGTGACAAAAATTAGCTAGATGAAATCAAATGCTCAAAATGATTCCTTTTCTGTTAACTGCATAAAATGATTGTCTTTTCAAAAGGATCTTTTCATTTTGTAAGGCATATGTGGGAGGTGGAGATCTACCTCGAAAAGCAGCTACAATAATTTCTTTATACTATATTATTTATTTCAGTATTATTATACTATATTACAAACGACTATTGCTTTAAACTAATTTATAGTTAAAAGTCATATATTTTGACTTTATAATGCCAAAATGGCAAATAATGATAACCAAATATAATTGTACCATTAATTAGAGATATTATCTTTTCAATATGATTAAACAAATTAAGCAAAGAAAAAAGTATTTGTTGAAACATTTTGCACACATAGTCCACACACTGTTTTTTTTTGTGGAAATGGATTTGTGTATCTGGAAACGTTCTATCTCTTTATCTCTATAATTATTGTTAATTTTTGACAATTATTGTGAAGTTTTATGTCAATTTTTAGTATTTATTTTTTTCGATCATACGTTACTATCCTCAGTACTATCACAACGTCATTGTACGCTAATTCGAAATTACATTCTGATTGACAGATAAGTAAATAGGCAGTGAGCACTAAAATTATTTTTATAACATAGTACCGCCCCGGGCGATGGAAAACCTATTAACTTGGGAGAAGATGAAAAACGACGAGACATCTGTTGAGCGTAGTTTTTTTCCTCGCGCGCGTAATTCACCGAGAGGGATGCTGCTGTTAGATTATCTCTCGAGCTGCAGTTTACAAAGCTATTTTGGTTCTCTTCAAATTTTCACCGAGAGTGTGTTTTGTCGGAGGTGCATATATTTATGCGTCTACCAGGTTGGATCTTTACTTAACATACTCGTTTTGGAGTGGTTTGAAGGAAATAGTAGTATAGCCTGATGAGTATTCAAGTAAAATATTGTTGATAAGACTAATATATTAAATATTAAAATATATGTTTTTAATATCAATACACTCAGATGTAAAAACGCAACGGAAATGTTTTTCATCAATTTTAAAGTGTTATATACAGGGTGGTCCGAACTGTATTCCGGAAACTTCGGCAGCATATTCTGTAAATGAAAATAAGTAAAAAAGTTCGTATAACTGTATGTCGTAAAATGCTTGGTTTCGGAGATACAGGGTGTAGAAGTTTCATTTTTATTTTGATTTTTTCGAAATAATTTCTGAAGTAACATCAATATTTTAATGGAAATTGAGGTTTGGGAGTTTTTTGACATGAGAAATTTCATTTTGATGTGTATTTGACTCCTACTTGTAGGGGGCGCAACCTACATATTTTTTAACTGGTTTGAAGAGTAATAACTTTTTGTCCGTACCTGTATAAAACTGCTGAGTAAAAAAAATTACATTTACGATACTTTTTACGTAAAAAAGGTTTCTTGGTAAAAATCGCTACGAGTAATGGTTCTCGAGATATTTGGAATCGAAATTTTCAATACCTGTCATCATTGACATAAATTAAACATGTTGACTAAATAGTTATTAAACTGAAATCATAAATTTGAAATGTTTTTGTGTCAAAAGTTCAACAGAAACTGTTTATCATAATTTTTTCGAAGAAAAAATTAGGATTAATTTGAAAAAAACAAAAAGTTCCCAAATTTACCATTTCAGTCAAATAACTATCTATCAACATGTTTATTTTTTGTCAATAATGACATGTATTGACTATCTCTATTCTAAATATATTGAGAACGGACTCGTAGCGATTTTTACAAAGAGACATTTTTAACGTAAAAAATCACGGAAATGTATATTTTTTCACTCAGTAGTGTTATACAGGTACGAACAAAAAGTTATTACTCTTCAAACTAGTTAAAAATATGTAGGTGGTGCCCTCTACAAGTAGGAGTCATTTTGACATCAAAATCAAATTTCTCATGTCAAAAAACACCCAGATATCAATTTTCATCCAAATATTGACGTTACTTCAGAAATTATTTGGAAAAAATCGAAATAAACGTGAAACCTCTACACTCTGTATTTCCGAAACTAAGCATTTTAAGACCTACCTTTATATGAACTTTTTTACTTTTTTTGTTTATTTGTAGAATATACTGCCGAAGTTTCCGGAATACAGTTGGGACCATACTGTATATATTTTTTTATTTTTAGCCTTATTTCATGAATTTTTATCAAACTGTATAAATATGTCAACTTTAATTATAAACACAGTT
The DNA here is from genome assembly GCF_002938485.1 of Sitophilus oryzae. Taxonomy (NCBI): domain Eukaryota; kingdom Metazoa; phylum Arthropoda; class Insecta; order Coleoptera; family Curculionidae; genus Sitophilus; species Sitophilus oryzae. The sequence continues at coordinate 5,041,933 of NW_022145920.1, read as the reverse complement.
ATTTTATAAATTTTAGTATTTAGCTACTATACAGGGTTAATTGAGTGTTTTTTACTACTTACTATGTCTCCGTTAATTTACTATGTCTCCTGAGCATTTTCCTTTTTGAATCATGTCAGTACATGCCTTGGTTAACTTAAGAGCGAAATGAACTTGCCACCAGCAATTTGCAATTTGTTCAATTATCATTTTTTTTTGAAGTTATTTTTCAATATAACAAGGCGGCTTTGGTGATTATTGTGAACTATATACTACTATATATGAACTTCTCATCATGTTCGACGTTTGGAAATGATTGGCAGGAGCTCTGGCAGGAGGTTTAGAGGTCGCGAAGCGATGCCAGCTTCATTAAATAAACTTGGTTTGGTTCTTAAAGAAGAATGAGAAAGCATAACGCAATATGATATATGCAGCCTCAATGACAGTATGAACGGACGTATAAAGGCAGTTATATAGCGACCAAGAGAGGGCAATACAAAACATTAGGGTATTTTTAACATTTTTTTTCTGTTTGTATACTTGAGTATTACAGATGTTTTCTTTAGTATCGTTAGTTTTGTTATCGTTATGAATGTTTATTAAAACCAGGACTGTATCGTTAGTCTTTCACGTTATTTTTTAATTTGGTATATAGCATCCAAGGTAGCGTAATACGTTACGACATTAGTCACCAAAACCATCTCGCCATATTAAAAAATAACATCAAAAAGTAATGATAATTGAAAAAATTGCAATTTGATCATGATCAGTTCATTTCACTCTTAAAAATTAACCAAAGCATGTGTTGATATGAATCAAAAAAGAAAATGCTCAGGGGTCATGGTTCTGACCGTAAAATTATATTTTAGGATAAAAACAACCCCTCGATTAACCCTGTATAATATGCCAGATACTAAAGTTTATAAAAAACTTAGTTTATGAATTAAAGTTGATATAATTATATACAGTTTGCTAAAAAAACATGAAAATAGGGCTAAAAGTAACAAAAATACAACACTTTAAATTTGAACAAAAATTTCTCCGTTGCGTTTTTTTTGCATCTGAGTGTATTTATTTCTATATCTCGTGTTATAAAACACATACAAACACTTAAGTACATAGTATAATTATTAAAACAACACAGAAAAGCGATTTAACAAGAAAAGGGCATAATAAACCTAAAGACGCGGGCTTCATTAAAATATAAAAAGATTTTCCAGTTTAGATATTCAGCTGGGCAAAGCAGCCGTAAAAAAATCATAACATAAATGGAGGACGGATTTAAACTTTGAGCGTTTGAAAACTTCTTTTATGATTGTGAATAAAAAGAGGCACGAACACCAAACGACGGTAAACACTTTTATGATTAATTAGGCCGGCTCGGAGACTCAAAGCCGAGACTCAAGAACGGTCTCCCCTCGTCGACTCACGTGAAAAAGCTCTGTGAAAGCTTTATTAAATTTAGCAATTTAAAAATTAAAAAGACCGTGGATGAAGGTTTTTTTCGTAACGAAATCAAGCCACGCTCCAGACGGCGCGAGTCTCCGCGAGAGTTAAATATAAACTGGTTTTCAAGAGATAACCTAAAAATATATTTAAATTTTGTCTGTTTTCTTGTCATTAATTTATAGAAATATTTGATAAAACATTTTTAGAATTTTTATTGTCTACTAGCTTTTTCACGCGACTTCGTTCGCTTTACACCTCGAGTCGTCCGTGCATTTTCTTCCGTGTTTTTTTTTCATGTACAGGGTGGGTGAAATTGGACGCCATTAAACACCCTTTTCTATAGGAGATAGACAAAAACTAATATCGGTGTCTGGAGCTCAATTTTTATAAAAAACATGATGGTGAAAACCGCACATGGATGTTTTTCAAAAATGTGCATTTTAACAAATCGCTGTAACATTTTTGTTATGGAAAATTTTGTATTTTTATGATAACATTTCCAAAGCACATTTTTACGTAGAATTTAATGGTTTAAGTATAAGTATTATTATTGAGTATATAATTTTTTAAAATTAATAATTTAAAAGTTATCAACAGAAAAATTGATTTTTTATTTGGGACACCCTGTATATTTTTAATTAACTGAAAAGAACTTAAAATTACCTTTCCAAAAATATAGCACACTTGATATTTTATTATAATCCCCTTCGAAATACAGAATTTTTAAAAGTTCGCCACTTTTAACTAGTAGGCTTTGGATCCCTTATTGATGATCTGTCCCTAATGGAACTCGAAAACGTATTTTTCCAGCAAGACGAGGCACCGCCCCAGAACGCTCCAGAAAATTTTTGCAGCCAATTTCGAGAAAAATTGAATAGCTAACCAAGATCCCTGCCGTTGGCCATCGAGGCATTTTAAATGAATTTAAAATTACCTTTCCAAAAATATAGCATACTTGATATTTTGCTCGAACCCTGTACATATTGTAAATGATCGTTCACCCTTTTATGGCTAGAGCTAGTACAGCTAGTGAGCCTTACTATTGCATTATTTAAACTATGTTTCGAAAATTAATAGTTTTAGAGCTATTACAGATAAAAGTTTTCAGTTGTCGATTTTCTGGGTACCTATTGTAAACCCTTTAAAAAAAATCGATTTTTTTTATTGTTCAATGATTATTTTTGGCGCATTTTTTCCTCTTTTTACGTTATTATATATTTGAAAGATCCGAAAATTTAAAAACCGTTTTTTATTTTTGCATCCCTTACAACTACTCCAACTTTTCATTTTTAAATTGCACGAGGGTGCAATTTAAGTAACTTTTTATTTTATTCGATACAAAATGACAATCGGAATAGATTGACATGTCATAAGTCAACTTTTAACATTCTTGCTTTAAAAAATTGTATTTTAAATTTCAATCTAGAGCACTATGGACTATGCCTGTGTTAAGAACACTCATTTTTAATCAAGGAGCCTGGGAAAATATATATTTTATCGTCTAGTGTTTTTAGTGTTTCGTCCTGGCGGTTAAAAGATGCCCAAATCATATTTTTAATCATAACATCTTCACCTCATCCAGCCTAGATGAAGTTTCCAGCAATTAGCCGTTCCGGATTGTATTTCATGGCCATTTTATTTATGGAGAACTTTGGCGTGGATTTAGGTGAAGTTCAAGGAAAACTATGTACTATAATATAGTCCTTTGAGATTGTCCGTTCTCCATCGATGAGATCTAGTCTATTCTTATCGGTTTTCAAATATTTTCAGGGTGTCTCAAACTTGAGAGTAGCGATCAGGGATCACCGAAACTATAAAGTAATAATGTTGATTTTCGTTACTTTTGATTACTCGTTACTAATCGTTACTCGAGTACTAAGTAATCATTTCAAATATTCGTTACTTTGATTACTATGATTACTTTTTACTCATTTTGGTACTGTTGTGAATTTTGTCAACTGCTGTCAACCTTTGTGTCTAATTTCACCTGCTTAAGGGTCATATTTTTAAAAATAGATTCTTAGTACCCATGTTTTTCATTTAATGACATCCGTGTGTTAATTTAATACTTCTAGAACTATTACAATTTTTTGTACAAATATTCAAAAATTCACTTGTAGTTCACTCTTAGGGGATGAATTTTAAAAATCGTTTCTGAGCACTTACTTTCGGCACTTAAGGGCACAATATTCTATGCAAATTTTCATACATACATATAAAAAAGATTTTTTCTGAACATCCACCTTTCATCTCACACCCTTAAAAGGCGAATTTCTAAAAATCGCTCCTAACGACCTAAGGAACTTCTTCGTAAAATTTCATCCTTCTAAAACCTACTTAACCTTCCTAACTCATTTTAACAAATTTTTGAGACAACTTTCATCCCTTATTTCACCCTCTTAGTATGTGAGTTTCCAAAAAAAATATATACAAAATTTCACCACCAGTTTTACCCCCTTATGGTGTGAATTTCTAGAAATCGCTCCTCAGTGCTCAATTATGTCACCCAATAAACCTCTGTGCAAAATGTCATACTTTTAGAAGCGATTTTAACAAATTTTCGTACACAACAAACTCCTCGTAGGGGATAAATTTTTAAAAATCGAGTATTCAACGAGTAGTTACTTTTTCAACATCTAATAGGCAATAGTATTGCATTTGGGAGGTAAAAAATGTAATTTTTATATTTATTTTTCTTTCACGTTCATAGAATTTCATATGTTTCTATTTTTAGAATAGGAAAATATTATGTCTACCTATCAAAATTTCTTGGCAAGCGATATTTAAGTGCGTGGCTTAATTAAATCTGCTCCGGATTCGATTATCGATTTCCCTGTTCTGAAAGGTTTTCAATAGCGTCACCGTATTACCGGTACGTGGATCTTATATCGAGCGTTAATTGCTAATTACGGCGAATAATATGAATCGAGATCCGCAACCTCTTCTCTCGCCCCCGTTTACCCCATCTCGAATTAATCTCGTTTATCAATATCGAACGGTCCTCAACCGCCTGGGTGATTAGTTTCAGAATAGAAGATAGGGAATGGGTTAATTTAAAAAAAGAATATCGATATACATAAGGAAATATCAATATTTTTTCTAACATACCCAGTGTTTGTTCTGGGTTACTAAAACTCGTCAAATATGAGCTAAATACTACTAATGGTTACTTAAGAGTCTATTACGCTGTACTTTCGGGTCGCTTTCAGGGTTCGGGTAAATCGGGTGTGTGGCCGAAGGAAATATATATCATATTTCAGAAATCTGCCTAAGGCTTAACCCGATCCTGTCGTGTTAAGCCACACCTAAAATTGCTAACACGCGTGCTTTGATTAAGGCTTGATTACTTTGATTAAGGTTGTTTTTTACAAAACCTGTAGCGTTTTTTAAACCACTACCACTGCGAATGGCAGCTTTTCATCGGAGAGCAGTCGTGGATAAGGTATTTCACTAGAGAGAAAATTAATCAGTAATAATTAACAAAAGATATATAGATATTGGGCGCCAGGCATGTACAGAGAAAGAAAACACAGTTGTATAATACTTAAAACTAATGACTATATTTATTCATGACGTTCTTTGCTGATACATGACATTGTAGAGTTCTAGTAAATATATAGTGGTTATATGTCAAAGAAAGTGGTAGTAAGAGTCGTACTAAATATCAATGAAAACAACTACGATAAAATACAGGACATGTAAAGTTTAAGAGAAAATATGAAATGTAGCATTACTTTAATTAATTTGATATATTCCATATGATGCTAAATCGAAGATGTTACAACCTGTAGATTCTAGAATCTATGTTTGATTATCCATCTATTAAAATAGTGCAATAATATCTATAAAAGTAATACCATTACAAGACGTAATGCAATGAAACCTAAGATCTAAATTATATTTTAAAGATTATATCGACATGAATGTTCTTAGCAATCTAACCACTGAATATAGTCTGTACGATATTATTTAAAATGTACGTTACTGTTTAAGACTGAAAATATAGAAAACCTAAAACATAAAAACTAGAACATAAATCTACACTTAGCTGTTCTTTATGTAATCTTGCTTCAAACAGTAGCAGCGTGAGGTGGTCTCGGATCTCTGTACTCAGCCATCCAACACAACCAAAGGGGCCAGAATGAGACACCATAAATTGGTACAGCCGTAACTAACTAGCTTACAGCTGGGAACGAAGCCAGCATGGGACTGAAGCTACATCTACGCTGTGGCACTTATATGTAAGAAAAAATCGTTCTTACTGGGGACACTCGTCTACAGGACATCTGTACATAAGATAATGTCTGTACATAAGACACTACCCGTAATTGGACACAGTCCGTACTTTGGACACAGTCTGTACCTTGGAAATAGTCCGTACCTTGGACACAGTCCGTACCTTGGACGCAGTCCGTACCTTGGACACAGTCCGTATCTTGGAAATAGTCTGTACCTTGGACGCAGTCCGTACCTTGGGCCCTAAAAATATGAAACTCTTGTTTAAAACCAAACAAGGTCTAATAAACAAAATAAACCTACCTCGAAATACTTCCGAGGGCTCAATAAATAATAAACAACATGTCCTTTCTTCCATGTGACATTCTGGAGGACAAAAGAAAAGGGACGCCAACGTGCCAGCAAAACACAAATACAAGTTGGGACATCCGTAACTCTACCCTAAAAATATTCAATAATAATATCGAATCTATAAAAGGTAATAACTCATCTTTGCCTGTAACCTCGAAATAGCAGCTGATTCAAATTATACAGCAAGACTTAAATAATCACCATTTCCAAAAGCTGGGATACAACAGAGCGTCAAAACCATGATACAAAGAATACAAGGTATGATATTGCGCAGGTTGGTCACTACGTCACAGGTGATAAACGGCACCATTGGTCGGCAAATTCCGCGCGCCAATTTCAAATTGTCAAACAGATGACACAATAAATGTCAAAATAATTTTTCAAATGTCAAGCACGATGATTTGACATAACTTTTAGGGTTATGCCCTAATTCTTCCCTATTTTAGGTCTTTTTTTATTAGTGGCAATTGCACAATATGGATATTTTTTTGTATGGCGTATGACGTCACAGGTGGTATGCGCAAACTTAACGAAATTAGGGCCGCTATCGATCATACCTTGTTTTCTTTGTACCATGCGTCAAAACAAAGTGAGGTTAAGCACGGAGACAGTTGACAGAAGCGATGTTGACAACGCCTCCTCAGAGCAATAACATGGTTGTGTCGAACGATAACAGGGTTGGCGACTAGGGAACGTAAAAATTACGCGTCAAATAAACTATCCGGCCTGAACGAGAGGGAATCCGGTGATGATAGGCCCAGACATCATATATTATATATAAAAAAGACATGTAACGAACTAAAAACGTTACAAACCATATAAATTATATATCACTGTAATCATAAAACTTTAATCTATTTTCGTATTAAGTAACGGAATTTTAAATTATGTCTTTATTTTCGAGAAAATTTAGTCCAAACATAAGAAATATTTTGTTAACGTTTGACCATCAAAATCTTAAAAATAAAGAAGTTGTCTAAAAATGTGCTATTATTTAATTAATATTTATATACTATTATTAATTAATATTTATTGACAACGTAAAATAAAACAACAAATTATTTAGCCTACCGAAAATCTACCCTTCATTATATTTTTACAAGTTTTAAATACAATTAGATTGGCACTGATAAACGGAAATTTAAGTCGGTCATTTTGGGTCCCCATCGCGTTTCTGGCAACTTTTTTGATATGCTCCTTCCTTAATTCTTTTATTCAAAGGCCCCAATCTATTTTATAGCATATGTTTTATCATGGTTATTTGGTAAATATTTTGTTTTCCAATTTATACACTTTGTTTTGGTTCTTGATTTAAATTCATGATATAAATTAATAAATTACTCGATCATTTAGATCCCTATCGAGGTGAAATAATTAAATTATTAAATTATTAAAACACGTAAAACAATTCAATTAATGAGTATTTATTTACTTTATTAGCCGAGCAGATTTTTAATATATAAACTTTATGGAAAGTTATATTGACCTATCTAACAATTATATAATAATTTAAATAGCAGCGATACTTTCACTCACAAAGGAAAAGAAAAGTCGTTTTTTTCTCCGTGTAGCACACCTAAAAATGAAAGTAATTGCACGCCAAACGGACTAAATTGTACATAGGAATTTGCGACAATCGTTGTATCTATCGTGAAAGTGTTTTTTTTTCTTCGGTATTGTTTATCTTCGTTATAGAGAAGCATATTTCACAGAAATATAGAAAGCAGTGTACCACCTTTCGTATTCTACAAAATTATGCCTATACTTGATATTCATATTACCACAGATATTACTTTGATCATTTTCTCTGCTATTTTATAACCAAAGCATATTAAATTTTATGAAATCAGAATGAAATAACACATAAAATTAAATCGTACTAACCTATTAATGTCAAATTAAGTCAAAATAGAAAAAAAAAATTGGCGCCGGGAGGCACGTATACCCGCCCATACTAAAATATGCTAATAAAAAGTTGGTAGGCAGTTCTTTTAGTTTCAATTATCTCAAAAACTGCTACTTTGACTGATTTTGATGCTATTACAAATTTTGTTGCAAATATTATTTCTAATCTTAAATTGAAAACCGCGTTTCGCTAGCTACTGAAATTTTGGAGTTACGATTTTTTAAAATTTTTAACCCCCTCCCATACCCCCTTACCAACCATCACAGTATTTTGGTGCCAAATTTGGTTAAAATCGGTTTAGCGGTTTTTGAGTTATCCTCTTACAGACAAACGGACGGACAGACAGACACCATGAGAATATTTTGTATTTAGGTAATTTATGACCCAATAACTCATTTTGAGTGAAATTAAAAAAACTTTTTTTTGCCGATCTTAATAGCCTATCATACCTGTTGGTATGGTCGGCTAATAAGTTATAAAAATTATTCAGTTTTGACTTTTTCAAAAGGTTCCTTTAATTTTTAATTTTTAGTGCTTTTTAAACAAGATAAAAATGTAATTAATTAATATCCGGTCAAAATCAATGAAAACAAAGACAAAGGAGAAAGAGCTTATCAACACATTTAGTACGACCGCAAAGGTACTTTAATATGGCTCACTTAAATTTGGGTTCATCAGTGACGTTGGCATTGATTAAATCCAAAATTAGATAGGGTAGATTCAAAATGATTTTTTTTTTATTGAAAGTACATTCTAAGGAATTTTTTTAATTGATTGGTTTACTCCCCCGCCCCTTCCAACGCTGTAATTATCCACTAATGAAAAACAATGACCTTTATCTACTAATGAAAAATAATTCCATTATTTTTAAAAACCAAACCGACCATACCAATAGGTATGGTAGGGTATTAAAATCGGCAAAAAAAAAGTTTTTTTTAATTTCACTCAAAATGAGTTATTTGGGTCATAAATGACCTAAATACAAAATATTTTCATGGTGTCTGTCTGTCTCTCCGTCTGTCCGTCTGTAACACGATAACTAAAAAACCGCTTAAACGATTTTAACCCAATATGGCACAAAAATACTGTGGCATCCGAGAATCTGGCCATTAGTTTTTGGTGGGGGCTGGGTGTTGGTAAGGGGGTATGGGAGGGGGTTAAAAACTTAAAAAATCGTAACTCCAAAATTACAGTAGCTAGCGAACGCAGTTTGCAAATTATGATTAGGAATAATATTTGCAACAAAATTTGTAATAACATCAAAATCAGTCACAGTTTTTGAGATATTAACATATTTTAGTATGGGCGACTATACGTGCCCACCGGCGCCAATTTTTTAGTCTAGGAACGAATGCATGCTGCACAGCTGCCAAAGATCTTTCTAAGATTTAACAATAATTTAAGTGTAATTCAAGTCCTGCAGCAGTAGTTTTTCAGGTTTATACACGTTGCGTTAAACCAATTATAACATAAACACTACTACTACTACTACTACTACTACTACTACTACTGCCATTACTCACTGACGAGTATTTGACACACATCAGAAGATGGTTACTTTCATGAGCTTTTCTGTGACTGAAAAGCCCGATACGTGATGTTATCTCTTTTCCGCACTCCGGACATTCAAAAATCTCATTACTTTGTTGCCTCTTTACTTTTTGGCTGTCGTTGTTTACTGAGTTTACAATTCTCCTCCATTGCGTTCTATTGTACATGCGCTGCTTCCTCCCATTGGTACTGCTTACTTATCCCCTTTAAGTTTTTATGGAAAATATCCTTGTATCTTTTGAGTTGTCATAACATAAACAAGAAGTAACATGAAATACACCTAAAAAAAGATGTACTCTTATTTCATAAGTTAAATGTCAAAAAACATAGATTAATTATTTATAAATAAAAAGAGTTTTTACTTTGGTTTGCCATTCTTGACTTCTATCAAAGGCAATTTACAAGATGAAGTCATTTTTCATCGAACTAACAGCAAACGCGCTCATTTTTTTCTTCTGACGGAAAAAAATGTTTTTTGTTCTTTAATAAGACAGAATTCATATTAAAAACAAAGCGACGCCATAAATTTCCAGTCTTTTTTAATAAGATTCTCCAAGAACGAATTTAATTTTTCATAATTTTCTTTTCTCTACCTCGAAAATCTATTTTGTTTCCCGGCCCTTTCCTGAACTATTTATTAAATGACATGGGCCCAAGAATTTTCTTTCGAATTTTTCGGAATTAGTTTTCCTTGCTATTTTGTAGTTGTTTTTCACTGTATAACGTAGTTGCAACAAACAATCTCAATTAAATATATATTTTTTTCTATATTATTGTGACATTTTCAAATGTAGTTAATATGCATTTTTTAAGTATTCTGTTACCATCTTTATACAGGGGGTCCCAGAAATAAGTGCAAGTATTTTAAGGGGTGGTAGATCTCGATAAAAGAAACATATTTTCTCTTTATCGTTTTTCAAATAAGTCCAAAATAACGGAGTTATTTTACTTTGAAAATTTCCAAAAAAAAAATGATTTTTTGCTCAAATTTTGAGAACCACTGGATCTTTTCTGGATCTTCTTTCCTGTAAATTTAATCTATCACCTATGTTGCCATATTATCAAAAAATTATGGTTTTTAACTAAAAACTAAAAAAAAATTCCAAAAATTTTTTCAAAAAATTCCGAATTTTCAAAAAAAAATTTCGCAAAAAAATACGCTCATAGGCGTGTTTCTGGAGTTGAACTATACTACCAGTTAAAATACTTGTACTTATTTCTGGGACACCTTGTATAGTTCCAATGAGAGATTCAAGAAATTAATAATTTTTGTAAAAAATTAAGTGTCTTGAATCTAAAAAAATATATTATTTAAATAATCAAATCTCTTCAATGATGAATAAAAACAAGGGACACTGTCAAAATACTGCATATTATACAGCGTCCGGCAATAGTGCGTCTAAAGTATGTAAAAGTATGTATTAGGATGTATTTCAGGAAAATAATTTAACCTCTAGCTAGAGGGTGACTCAAAAAAGTGTGAGTGGATCAGGATGATATTTTTAAATGGAACACCTTGTATATTATTACATTTTTGGCTTTATTTCTGATCAATTTACATAATCTTAGGTTATTTTTAAATAAGTTCTGATAGTTTCAGAGATATTAATAAATAAATAAAAAAAATATTTTTTTAGCCTGTTTAAAAAAAATATATTAAAAATACAAGAACTGTCCTGAAATCAAAACTATATTAGGTGTTTACTTTAGATGGTCTGTACTTACTTTGCTATAAATATCGTAATCTTAAATCATACAGGGTGTTTAAAATTCTACGCCAATAATTTATTTTCTTTACCGACAATATAATGTTGTTTCTGTAAAGGTTTTATTATAATACTTAAAAATAGCAGAACACAACTGTCTTGTTTATTTATATGTACTAACCAACTAGTACTAAACACAGCTATTTTTGCTGATTTTATGCACCGTTTGCAGATAAATAAAGAAAACAAATTTATCATTCAAGTAAATACATTATAAATCATATTCGTAATACATTCCCTTAACAAGAAAATGCAATCAATTAATATCACTCTCGTACTTTTTATAATAATCACTGTATAAAATGTCGGTATTTCTTAATAATAATCCAATTCCGTAGAATTTAATTAAAGTCAAAGCTACTACTAATGAAATTATTTAATATTTACTTGAGCTCTTTCTTTTAAGAGTTAATATACTTTGTACTTCAATTACAAAGGTAATTATTTTTTTAGGAATATTTAAATATGAGATAAAGGGTATAATTTTGATTTTTTTTTACTAAAAATGAACAAAATTTACTAAAATATGTATACAGTGTGTCAATTTTAAAACTTCCCACCCTTAATATCTTTCTTGCAGTTAAAAATATGAAAAATTGGAAAGACACGTCAATTTTATTTGTAAGGGGGACACTTTAAATTAATATTGTTAGCCTTTTTCTTTTAACCCCCTAGGAAGGGGAGATGTCACCCTTACAATCTTAAATGGGAAATGGGGGTCAAGTGGCACATCTTCTTAAAGGGCGTTTAATTATCTTTTCAGTGGTATCCTACTTTGTTGGTTTTTGTCGAGTAGTTTCCGAATAATCACGTTTCAAAGTTGCAGAAACAATTAAACATACCTGCATTGAGATTTTGGTTTTCAGTCTAGTGTTTACACAAAAATGATTGCAATCGATCTCCTTATAGTACAAAAGATTAGAAGATCACATTACACCACTTACACCCGATCTTATAAGTTGTTTAGAATGTTGTCCATTTTCCTGTTAACAATAATAAAGTGTGTTTTCAAACTCCTCCCTAACATTTCGGAAAACTTAATCGGGAATTGACCGGCATTCTGCTGTAATTCGCCTTTTAAGATCATCAATATCAGTAGGTTCTGTTCTATAAACAATGGATTTAAGATGTCCCCAAAGAAAGAAATCTAAGGGTGTTAAATCCGGTGATCTTGGAAGCCATTTCATTGGTCCCCTTCTGCCAATCCATGTACCCGGAAATCTCTCGTTTAATCACTGTTGGATTGGAAGAAAATAATAAGGTGGAGTCACCGTCCTGCTGGAATGTTAACAAATCCTCCTGTGTAACTGATTAGAGGTTGCCACTCATTCGAATTTAAGAAAATAAACGTTAATGTTTATGATGTTTTCTGTTTATTAGTGTTTCGACCCCCCTAGAAAAATATAATTGCTACGTCCATGTTTCCACCTAATCTTCTAATTATTTGTACTACAATGAGATCCATTGCAATACTTTTTATAAACACTAGCGTGAAAACCATAATCTCAATGCAGGCATGTTTAATTGTTTCTGCAAGTTTCAAACGCGATTATTCGGAAACCTCTGGACAAAAAGCAACAAAGTAGGATACCACTGAAAAGAGAATTAAACGTCCTTTAAAACGATGTGCCACTTGACCCCCGTTCCCATTTAAAATTGTAAGGGTAACATCTACCCCTCCTAGGGGGTTAAAAGAAAAAGGCTAAAAATATTAATTTAAAGTGTCCCCCTTTCAAATAAAATTGACGTGTCTTTCCGATTTTTCATATTTTTAACTGCAAGAAAGTTATTAAGGGTGGGAAGTTTTAAAATTGACACACTGTATAAATTGTTAGTTTACTATGTTTTCTTTTATTTAATTCATAGCATATGTTCTATAACATATACAGGGTCGCTTTTATGTATATGGAAACGGTCGATTATTAGGTAAAATATAGAGGGTACCGCAAAAAGTTAAATACAAAAGTTATTCACCATCTATTGATATTATTAATGGTGTCTTGGATATCCCATGATAATTTATAATTAAATTTGACTAAATATATATTCCGATGTCATCTCTCCATGCCTGTCTGTCTCTCCATGGTCCGTCTCCAACCATTTCCGAGAGCTCTTTCCTCCATTAAAGTGTCAATCCCCTCCTGCCAACTTCTTCTCGGTCTACCTGGTTTTCTTCTTCCTGTAGGTTTCCAGTTTATGATTTGCTTTGGGATTCTTATTTCTCTCATTCTTTCCACATGCTAGTACTACATGAGTTGTCTGTTTCTTTATCTCATCCATTATTGTATGTTTAACTTCCATAATCTCTCTTATGCGTTCATTAGTTATTCGTTCGAGTCATTCAGTCAAAATTTAAGGATTTTTAAATATCTATTAGCGAGTAATAAATTTAAGTGTATTGAATCTAATAATAATACAGGGTCGTTCATAATGTACCACATCAAAGTTTCATTTTTTTAAATAGAACCCCCTGTATATTATTACATATTTCAATTATTCTTCCTTCCATTCTAAGTAAAAATCGAAATACACAAAATGTACCCCAAAGCAACCGTTTCCTAGTTATTGGCTTTTGAAAATATCACTTAAACAATTCGATTTAATTAATTTCGGTGATTGGTTTGATTTAATGATGCCATTCTGCCGAAGCTGTGATACTATTGTAATGGTTTTTAAATTCCTATTAGCTACTAGTAAATTTAAGTATACAGGATCGGTCATAAAGTTGTGTCACATAAAACTTTATTTTTTTTTAATGAAACCCCCTGTATATGATTGCATATTTCAATTCTTTCTCCAATAATTTTAAACAATAATCGTAACACACAATGTACATGAATTGAAGAATTGAAATATTAAACGAAAATTTTGTAATTTCCAGACTTTCTATACTCTCATTTTATACATCTATAAATGCTAACTTGAGAACTAATGTCAAATATAATTAAGTATCACAGTTTCAGCAGAATGGCATCGTTAAATGAAACTGAACATATCGAAATTAATTAAATCAAATCGTTTAAGTGTTATTTTCAAAAGTCAGTAATTCGGAAACGGTCGGTATGAGGTACATTGTGTGTATTTCGATTATTGCTTAGAATTGAAGGAAGAACCGAAATATGCAATAATATACAGGGGGTTCCATTTAAAAAAAAATGAAACTTTGATGTGCCACGACTTTATGACCGACCCTGTATACTCAAGTTTATTACCCGCTAATAGATATTTATAAATCCTATAACTTTTATATTTAACTTTTTGCGGTTCCTCCTATATTTTACGTAATAATTTACCGTTTCCATACATAAAAGCGACCCTTTATTTATATATAAAACATGGGCGTATTTTGTTTTTCTCGAGTCATTTAAGGAAAGCTCATTGAATGCTTGGTATCCAACTTAATTTTGGCAACAGACAGCACCTGGTTTACCGTGTTCTATATCAAAAGTAGTGCTTTCGTCTGGTCTTATCTGTCCGAGAATACTCTCTTTGAATCCAGAGGAAACGGGACCCACACAAACCGGATTCCACATCTAATAATAATCTCTTTTCTGGATCTGTCGGGGCGGACGGGAATCGGGAAATGCATCGAGGAAGAGACGGAGGACAAATCGAGGACGACTTGAGAAATAATTTAATGAATTTATTCATCGATTTTTCTTAAAATAGGTTTGGGAGATGTAGGTCAGTGAGAAACATAGCCGATAGGGCAATTTTCAGTATGAATTCGTATGAAAGGCAGCAATTTTTGGTAATGAAAACTGTCAATTACACATCAAATGAATGAAATTTACAATGGCGGCTCGTGGTTATTATTGTAGGTAGGTCAATATCTAGAAATATTGTTGATTTTTCGTAATTACCACAGAAAATTGTCGCGGATACTGTTTTTGATAGTTTGTTCTTTGAATATTTTATGGGAATGTTTCACTTAGGTCCCTAAAATTAAGAAATATCTTATAAAACGAAGTAGATATTGTGAATGTGTAGACAAAAACAATAAGCTTGAAGTGAGGAAAATTTTCGTATTATTTGCTCCAATTGATTTGTGATAGAGTTTTTTAAACTCTGATTTGAGTTTCTTATTTTTTTTAATCTGCAATAAATCTTACCTTTTAACATACGCAGTTACCCGTCTCCTTATATTTCGTACATTATAAAAATTATACAGATCATACTGTGAATAGGTCTGACTAAAAACGAGACCCATTAGCAAGCAACGGGTATGCCAATGTTAGTCGGGAACTATTGTGAACTAAAGACCTAGTTTAAGAAACTATTCCTCTGGATGAACTAGAACTAAGGAACTAGTTCCTCCCAAAGAACTAGAATTCCCACCTCTATGCACCTCACATAATAAAAATAACTTAATATAAATGAATGGTCTAAAGATTTTTACTGGATTGTATTATGAACCATAAATATAGGTACCTATATAAAAATGAACAAACTTTGGTATAATAAAGAAATTTGAATTGCAAATATATTTGTATGTTGTATATAATGCATTTTTCTTTTGAGCATTTTTGGAGCATAGCGGCACCAGCCAGCAGTTTCGTTGGAAAAGCTGGGAAAATGCAGTCTAGATAACTCTGGGAAATTGCCTGATTCGGTTTTTTAATTCTTCCTAGCATAGCGGAATATTAAAAAGGTAGAGGGAGCTTTTCACGGGTTAGAAAAAGAGAGCAAACGGTTCAAAAGAGATAGGGAAAAATCCAGATCCGTTATAAAGGCTAATTTTCTCCTGGCTTTCACCATTTTCTATTATGTTTTTCATTTCCAGTTCTTTCTTATTCAGCATCTTTTTAAATGAAACCTGTTATTGTAAAGGGTATTTTTATGTCTTTTTTATTTTGGATTTTGTGTAGGGCAAAATGGAGAGAAAATAAATGAACAATGAGAAAAAGTAGTTTTAAAGTTAGGTGTAATATCCCTGGGGACTGTGATAATGAACTTCCGGCATTTAATTGTTAAAAGGTTTTCTGCAGATTTCGGTTTTCTGCACAGTTTATTCACTACCAGGTGGTCATATTGAGCTTGTTTTTGAGTATTGGCGTTTCACCTGCCGCGCGTATTCTTTCACACATGCTAGTAATCAAGTTTAATTGGAGCTCAGAACTTGATTTGTTACATAATACCACACGATCGAAAAAAAAACGGCGTCAAAGACGGCTGGGGAAGGAATGACAATCGACAATATTTTGGCGAGGTCAAGCCCTGGACGTCATTTACTTGGTTCACTCTTCTTTATTTTTTAATGGCGCTTGCTGCCATTTGGATGTAAGAAGATTGCACTTTATTTTAAAAAAAATGATTTTTAAATGGTGTAGTTTCAAATTGGAGAAAAAAAAACTTTGGAGATCGATTTGTGTGTCTGGAAATGTCCTTTTTTAATTTATCCATAATTAGTGTCAATTTTTGACAAGTTTTATGTCAATTTTTGGTAAATAACATCTAGAGGTTGATCGCCATTCCTCAGCCGTCTTTGATACCGTTTTTTTCTTCGATTAAACAGATGATCGTAAGTTGGCAGGCTGAGTATGAAGAGGTTTAATTAAAATTTATTTGAGGTGATCTCTAGCTAGGGTTGCCAACTTTCAAAATTAAAAATAACGCGTAAAAAAAACGGGACAGGCAAAAAAATGTTTAAACCTAACTCAAATGTCAAGAATTTACACAAAAATTATGTAAATATTATACAAATAATGGTCTTTTTTACTTTCTCAACGCATCCACCAATATTTTTTGTACGTAAATAAATATTTCTTTTCTGTATGAAGCTATCAAAAGACATGCTGTTGTCAAATTAGAAATTTTATTAAGCGTTGTTGCAATAGACGATAATTTTTTACGTTTTGAGTTTGGTTTGTAAAAAAGAGGACACTTTCGATAAGCGAGAGAAAAGAGGATAGTATACGATCAAAAATTGGCAATCCTATATCTCTAGCTCTTGTATTATCTATTATTATTTATTATTCAATTATATTCCCCACATAAAACAGGTTTTATTTTTTTCAAAATTTATTAAAAAGATAAAAATTATTTGAGGGGTGTCCCAAAAATAAGTGCAAGTATTTTAAGGGGTGATAAATCTCGATAAAAGAGAAATATTGTCTCTTTATCGTTTTTCAAATAAGTCCAAAATAACGGAGTTATTCTACTTAAAAAAATTTCCTTAAGAAAATTTCCAAAAAAAAATGATTTTTTGCTAAAATTTTCAGAATGACTGGATCTTTTCTGGATTTTCTTTCTTGTAAATTTAATCAACTACCTATGTTGCCATATTATCAAGAAATTATTTTTTTTTTAAATAAAAACTAAAAAACTTCCCAAAAAATTTTTCAAAAAATTTCAAATTTTAAAAAACAATTTTTCGCGAAAAATACCTCATAGGCGTGTTTCTGGGGTTGAACTGTACTACCAGTTAAAATACTTGCACTTATTTCTGGGACACCCTGTATATATACTTCAAATTGAATAGCTTGAAGTTAAGATTTTGTATAAGTCAGTAGGTATGTAATAGACTGATGAAGTATGTAATGAGACTGGCATTTGACGTTTTGCATATACAAGTAGGTAATTGATTTTATAATACAGATTTGTCTGTATTATATTTCTGTACAGAATTATGTAGATTGTCTCTTCCAGCATTGTATTATGTAAATTCCATACATGTATTATGATTTTAGCTGTAGTTTTAACGTTAACATCTCTTCACTTAAGTTCATTTTTATTCACATCTAATATATAATATTATTTTGATGTAAGGCGTGCTAATTTTATTTAGTTTTTTTTCATTTAAATTGACAAGCAAACTTGAAATCATTAAGGATTTCTATATTTCTATTGACTAAAAATATTTTAGAATCAAGATGTCGTAATTATGCTATTTTTAATTGCAAATGCTGTTTTAAAGGCCTTTTTGATGGCAGGAAATGTTGTTTTCTTTATTTTGGAGATGTCATGAGCCATCTCCTTAACATGCATCGCATTTAACATGTCGCAGAGTTTTCGTTTTAACTAAGCCAGATGCTTTCGAAATCGAAATGCTTTTGAGTAGGTACACATAATTTTCTTGTTATTTTTTAAATAAAGGCATATTTCAATAAAAGTTATATAGGGTGAGTCTTACATAAGTGCAAATATTTTGAGGGGTGGTATATTTCAACCCCATGAACACGTCTATGAGGTTTTTTCGCTAAAAAAAAGTGTTGAAAATCGTGCATTTTCTTTTAATTTCGCTGTATATTTTTCGAAATCTTTTTAGAACTGCCTGTTTACCGCAAATTTTCCCACGGTATAACTTAAATAACTAGGTTATTTTGGACTTATCTGAAAAATGGTAAAGAGAAAATATGTTTCTCTAATCGAGATCTACCAGCCCTGAAAATATTTGCACTTATTTAAGACTCACCCTATATATCTAAATGAAAGTATGTGTTTAAGAAGTATTATCTTGAAACGGAGATTATTTATATTGTCATAATAATCTTCATTTAGAAATAATAATTGCTTTAAACTATATGTGGTTAAAGGATGAGTATTTTATAATTTTGACTCTCTACTAGATGTTTTACATTAAAAGTTGTAAGATGCCATTTTGAAAACCAAGATTCCAATGCATTTTAAAATAGAAATACTTTTGATAGATTTTACTAGTATGTTCAAAATAGCAAAAAATACGTTTGTTCATTGTATTGTAAGTATACAAAATCGTTTTGCAACAGTATGTTTCAAACTTAAGACACGCCTAAAACTTTAAAGCATTAATTCGTACGTCAAGCTAAGCGTTTGTTTTAACCCCAAGTTGTTATCATGTGAAAGTGTAAAGTAGACACCAAAGTCTGTTTATTTTATCTATGTCGAAACTTTGTGCAGGGCATGTTATATTAATCACGCTTGAGAAGTTATTTGGAATTTTGCCCAACTTTAAATATTCAGGTTTGTGACAAACTATGTATAACACTTTTAATAAGGCTAATTACTTTATAATAATACGAGTATATCATAGATAACCAAACGTTTTTAAACAATAACAGAGACGGAGAGTCTTGGGTCAGTGTTTACATGTCTAGGAGGGAATCGCAATGGCGATCTTGTAAGTCGTAGAGGAAAGAATACGATATGTTTATTTTGTAACTATAATGAAAATACTAAACTTGCTTTTGTGTCTTTGTTGAATATAAGTATATATATTCCTTATTTTATTTAATTTTTTCTTGGCTTTAGGTCAGGTAAACAATGAGAAAAACGGTTTTTTTATATTATAAATTTCATTGACGTTTCGACCTGGTAGGGTCTTCATCAAAATTTATTTCTTGAAAGTAGATTTCGGCGCATTGTTTTAGTTTTTATTTTAATTTTTATTGTTTTCTTTTTACAGTTTTCTTATTTTCATTCTTAGCGAAGAAAATAATCCAATATCCAACATTGGCATCCACACACATAACATAAACATATGTTTGGTTTGGTGTATTGTTATTTGTTAATTAAACATAATATGTTATATGTTTATGTTATGTGTGTGGATGCCAATGTTGGATATTGGATTATTTTCTTCGCTAAGAATGAAAATAATAAAACTGTAAAAAGAAAACAATAAAAATTAAAATAAAAACTAAAACAATGCGTACGAATTAATGCTTTAAAGTTTTAGGCGTGTCTTAAGTTTGAAACATACTGTTGCAAAACGATTTTGTATACTTACAATACAATGAACAAACGTATTTTTTGTTATTTTGAACATACTAGTAAAATCTATCAAAATTATTTCTATTTTAAAATGCATTGGAATCTTGGTTTTCAAAATGGCATCTTACAACTTTTAATGTAAAACATCTAGTAGAGAGTCAAAATTATAAAATACTCATTCTTTAACCACATATAGTTTAAAGCAATTATTATTTCTAAATGAAGATTATTATGACAATATAAATAATCTCCGTTTCAAGATAATGCTTCTTAAACACATACTTTCATTTAGATATACAGGGTGAGTCTTAAATAAGTGCAAATATTTTCAGGGCTGGTAGATCTCGATTAGAGAAACATATTTTCTCTTTACCATTTTTCAGATAAGTCCAAAATAACCTAGTTATTTAAGTTATACCGTGGGAAAATTTGCGGTAAACAGGCAGTTCTAAAAAGTTTTCGAAAAATATACAGCGAAATTAAAAGAAAATGCACGATTTTCAACACCTTTTTTTAACGAAAAAACCTCATAGACGTGTTCCTGGGGTTGAAATATACCACCCCTCAAAATATTTGCACTTATGTAAGACTCAGCCTATATAACTTTTATTGAAATATGCCTTTATTTAAAAAATAACAAGAAAAGTATGTGTACTCAAAAGCATTTCGATTTCGAAAGCATCTGGCTTAGTTAAAACGAAAACTCTGCGACATGTTAAATGCGATGCATGTTAAGGAGACGGTTCATGACATCTCCAAAATAAAGAAAACAACATTTCCTGCCATCAAAAAAGCCTTTAAAACAGCATTTGCAATTAAAAATAGCATAATTACGACATCTTGATTCTAAAATATTTTTAGTCAATAGAAATATAGAAATCCTTAATGATTTCAAGTTTGCTTGTCAATTTAAATGAAAAAAAACTAAATAAAATTAGCACGCCTTACATCAAAATAATATTATATATTAGATGTGAATAAAAATGAACTTAAGTGAAGAGATGTTACGTTAAAACTACAGCTAAAATCATAATACATGTATGGAATTTACATAATACAATGCTGGAAGAGACAATCTACATAATTCTGTATAGAAATATAATAGAGGAAGACAAATCTGTATTATAAAATCAATTACCTACTTGTATATGCAAAATGTCAAATGCCAGTCTCATTACATACTTCATCAGTCTATTACATACCTACTAACTTATACAAAATCTTAACTTCAAGCTATTCAATTTGAAGTATATATACAGGGTGTCCCAGAAATAAGTGCAAGTATTTTAACTGGTAGTATAGTTCAACCCCAGAAACACGCCTATGAGGTATTTTTCGCGAAAATTTTTTTTTAAAATTTGAAATTTTTTGAAAAATTTTTTGGGAAGTTTTTTAGTTTTTATTTAAAAAAAATAATTTCTTGATAATATGGCAACATAGGTAGTAGATTAAATTTACAAGAAAGAAAATCCAGAAAAGATCCAGTGATTCTGAAAATTTTAGCAAGAAATCATTTTTTTTTGTAAATATATATTGAGAGGTCAAAGAAAAGAATCAAAAAAGAATATATATTCCTTATTATAGTAAACAAATTTTACTGTGCTCTTCAGGTTCTGTTTGTTATTGACTGCGGACACGAAAATCGACACCCAAACGCAAAAAACGCAACCCGGGGTTGCCAACCTTGTTAATTAAGACAGAGATTAATCTAGGGATATCTATGGTCATATATTGTTTTTTTTTAATAATATATAAAAATCAAATCAAAACTTTTATTATTATATTTTTTATGATGTTGACTCACAAAACTCATTTATGAATCCATGATAAATGAAATATCAATTTATTGTTTTTTGTTTCAGGTAAATTATCAGATTTATTTTATATGCAAGATTGAGTCTACAGGTCAATATTGTATTCAAGGTAAGCAATGTATTTTTGTTTTGACGGAATTCAGCAACCAAGAAGTAAATACAAAATATACATTTTAGTATTTAAGTAAAGAAGTAGACTTCTTCTTAAGACGTTTTTTTGTGTGAGGAAAAAATCAGCAAACCAGAGACCGTATGCAGTACAGTCGGGGTGATTGAGGTACCTTACCGACTAAAAAAACTCTACAAACCGCTTTGAGTATCTCCCCGAGAAACTACCTTTCGACCTTACTTCTTGAGGAGGCGGTTTTACTATGATGTTTTAGTTACTTGTTACTTCGTCTACCTTCTTTCTTTTTTATGTCTATTAGTGACTCCATAAAAGTGTGAACACCGTTCCAATTTTCTGGGGATCGAATCATCTCTGGAACTAGATCGGATATCTTAATTTCATTATTTTTTTGTTTATTTATCGTAACATATGCATAAAATAAACTACAATGTAAATCAAGATATTACAATGTAAATATAAAAAAAAACAAGTATATGATAAAAAGACAACATAAAAACGTATTTACGAACACTATATATTGACATCTAGATGCCCTATCCATTCCAAAGCTGCTGGAGAAGCCTCCAGAAAGTCCCTCCAGTCTTCACCATAAGCCCGTAGGTTGCACTCTCTAGTTATGTGGTGGATGGTTTGGTGAGGGGATTCACAATTACATTCTGGGGAAGGTATTTTACCCCAATTATAAAAGGAATCCGCACATCTTCCATGGCCAGAGCATATCCTATTCAAAGTTGACCATGTTTTCCGGTTTAGATCGGTACCCGGTAGATACCTAATACTATTACTAAAATAACTATTACCAGATGGTACTAGTTATTTTCGAACCAGGTGCGCATAGGCCATTTCTCTTCATAACTGAAGCCACTGTTCTCGAGAATTGTAGTTACTGCTTTTTAGTTGTTCAGCTGTTTGCAAAGGTGGATTTCTCGACTTCAATCTATTCACCTGTAAAGCAGGAAGTGTTTCATGAATAGGGAGCGTTGGGGTAGCTATTTATTCTCTAAGAAGAGCCTCCTTTCTGTGTATATTTGGAGGTAGAATGTTACTCATAACTGGAAGCCAGGAACTAGGTGTGGATCTGATTGTCCCTGTAATCAGCCACATGGTGTTGTTCAGCATTGACTCTTAGTTTTTTGTATAGCACTCTTCGTTCAGATGTCCATTGGTTACATTTCAAAAGGGTATGCTCCCCCGTATCAGCATTGAAGTCGCCATAGAGACATCTCGGGCTATGAGTTAACTTTATTTTATATAGATAATACCTGAAACAACCGTGGCCAGAAAGAAATTGACTCAGTTCTCCATATTCTCTGTTTATCCAACACTCTAGGTTCTTTATAAGTGCTCTAGTCCATTTACCTTTCCGATTTCTGTTTTCACTCCATCTTTTACACCATATACACGCACCGGAAAAATCTAGGGATATCATTTTATTAAAGTTAAAAATAAATGTTTTGAATAAACAACCACATATTTGTAGGCCGATTCTTTGTACTTCGATTGAAACGAAGTAGTCACACTAGTTATTTCTAAATTTGGGATATTTGCAGAAGTGTTTTTGCATTTTTTGTCAAATATATAAAAAGCACCTAGCATCAATTGTTCGAATTTAACCTGTACTGGCTATGTTTTTATATTCGAGAAGGCTTAGGGTATGGAGAGAACTGGGAAATCTTATTTGGTTGGATCATGTTCAGGAAGTGCACCCTTATCAAGGTGGAACAGTTATGGTCTGGGAGGAGTCCAATTAGGCCGAAAAACCGATCTCGTGTTTCTTGAAAGGTTTCTAACAGGAATCACATATCGTGATTTAATTCTTGAGCCTGTCGTGTTACCATATGCCAATGATTTTGGGAGAAACTTCATTCTCATGCATGACAATGCACGGCCTCATACAGCCAGAGTGGTAAGTGAGTTTATCAATGCTCATCAATTAAACATCTTACCCTGGCCGGCACAATCTCCTGACCTGAACCCCATCGAGCACCTTTGGGACGCAGTCCAAAGAAGCATTTTGAGAATGGTATGCCTCATGAAACTCGTAGGGATCTGGTTCGGGCCGTGAATGCAGGGTGGCAGGCTGTACCTCAAGAAGAAATCGACAACCTGATCAGGAGCATGGAGAGACGATGTAGGGCTGTAATGAACAGTAGAAGAGGCCATACCCTTTATTAAGTAAAAATGGTTTTATCTTTTTTTTTTATTCACAGTTTAGAATAAAAAAAAATGTGTGTATTTTTTTGAGTTCAATAAAAATCAAGATTAATTTGAAAAATTCGGTAAATTTCACATTTTTATTTCCAATACGTCCTGTAAACTATTTGTTTATTTTAAGTTTATTATATCAGAAATGCAAATAATAAAATTACTGACGATGGCTGGATAAAAATGTAATATCCCTAGACTTTTCCGGTGTGTGTATTTCCAAAACTCTATTTCTTTCTTCTGCTGTTCCTCCTGAATGTTCTTGCTTTTCCATGCTTTCTTCAGTTACTATATCTATTGGGGCCATTGACCTCAGAACTTGTGCAGCCTCCGCAAATATTGTTTTGTATCCATGACATACCCTTGCAACTGCAACTTGCTTGTACTGCAAGAAGTTGCTGTCTATGTTTCCGAATCTTGCAGGTTTCTCCCCAAATTTCGGATCCGTACAGCTTCTTTAGACTTCCTTTTTCTGGTCAAGGTACTTTTAGACGATCAGTTCAGTTTTCCGTTCAGTTTCAATTCAGTTGTCAGTTCAGTTCAAAAACAACGATCTATTTAGACAAGAGTTTTCATTACTGTCGTGCACAGTGCAGTTGCCGTGGACGAGGAATGGTTAATTGCGTTAGCTTTGGCGTTAGCACTGAACAAACCATGAAAGAAAGAAACAGCTGAATGTTGATCAAGTTAACTTCTGCCTTACCTAATTTATCTTCTAGTTCATTCCAAAATTCTACCGACATTTTGTTCAGCAATGAACCTAACCTAACTTACCGTAGAAATGTTAATATTATCGATATTGGGCAGAGTTGCGAAAATTTAGCTATTTATGTAGGACTTTATTTATTAAAATCACAAAAATCGATTTTTTTGTACCCTGATTGAAATAAAAGAAAATACAGCAAAATAAAGGGGTTTTGTAAAAAAAGCTGATTTCAGATCAGAGAAAATAATATATCTTGTGGCATCATTTGAAAAGGTTTGCTAGGCGAAAGCCATATAAAATTTATTCAAATTTGATAATAAAAAATCCTAGTAAAAATAACTGACGTCGGTATTCCAAGACCGTTTTCCATTGTTTTTTGACGGTGAAAACCAACCGACGCGGAAAATAGAAAAAAACCTCCTCTCTGTCTTTCCACCTTAAAGGAGCGGCGAAGACGGGCAGAGCAGAATTTACTCATGCAGCTATCTATCGGTGAAGTAATAAAAGTGCTTTATTGACTCTGGTAACCGGGCCTGTGTGTTCGGGCATCGGCTCGGTCCGAAGGGTCGAGTAAATACGGACCGTTTTGTTGACCTACAAGAGGAGCAAGGGGCTCAACGATGGCTCCACGGTCTCGTTTGATTGGACCTTTTAGACAAAAAGACCATCGAAAAAGGATAATGTTTGTTGTTTATAAAAAAGTCGGTAAGAAAGTTTTGTTTTGAAGGGGACTAATGAAACTGGCTTTATTGTTTTCTGAATTCTTCAATTTAGATAAATCTTCTTTTAAAATAACAAAAGGATGGGACTTTGGTCTCCTCATCAAGTGTCTATCACGTAATAATTACTAATCTATGAGGATAAATAATGAAGTAGATTGTATAGGAGTCGGGAAGTTAATCACCGCGACCTTATAGATCTATTGCGTGTCATTTTCTTGAAGTTATATCTCATCATACAGTCTCAGGAGTTTGACAAAAGCCAGTATCTGAGACGGTTTTCCATAGGTTAGTTCTTCATCTCCGATATCAGTCGTACCAAGTTTATGGCACTAATAGTTGTCGTCTGGGCGCACTCAGTAATGAGGTGTTTTGGTGTTTCCCTATTTTCTACACAGAATCTGCATTCTCCATTGTTTCTTAGCTTCAGTCTACTGGAGTGTTCATTAAGGCGACAGTATCTTCAGTTTTCCGTTCACTTGATTATCACTTTAGCTTTCCGTTCAGTTGTCAGTTCATTTCAAAAACAACGATCTATTTAGACAATCAGTTGAGTTTTCATTACTGTCGTGCACAGGGCAGTCAGTTCAAGAAAGAAAAGAAGTACATGGAGCAAAGTCTGGCTTGTAAAGAGAATATTACAACCGGCGTCCATTCTTAGTTGGCCAACCGGTACATTATTTAAATCTTTGGTGATATTCTTTTATCAACCTAAACTGAAAAAAATAATTTGTGAATTTAATAACAATATTGATGGTTATTTCTTGCCACAGATTATTGTAGTAAATTTACCATCCGTTCTTTAGTTTTACAACTCATTTGTAAAATCGCTGTATGGCTAATTTGTAGCATGTATGTAAATTTGTTATAATATATCTTTATATTCACCAATATTCTTTGTGAATTTATGTAAAAAATGTGTATCTCATAGTAAATTTACTTATTCATTGTAAATTTATCTTTTAAAATCGCCAACTTCTTGTACTATTACTATAGAATAACAACAAATGTAAGCATTTTATTATAGTGAATTTACAATTATTATTACTTTTGTAAACTCACAAAGCGTTAGTAAATATTAATAAATTTAATAAAACATGTGTTTATAATTATAATATTTATTATAAAGGTTAATAAAAAGTCACAAAACAGAACTTATGTATGTAAGATACTCATTGCCATCTCTTCTTGTCTAGACGAACCTTACTGGAATTCTGAGCCTAAAGAAAATAGGAACAAAATTGCCATTAGATACAAAATAAAAAAAAACATGGAAGAAAAAGGTATCTAATCAAAACAGTCAACTTACCCACTGACAGACTATGGATGTAGAGTCCACTACTCCGGTCCTCTATTAAATTTGTATTATTTGTATTATTAATATTAAATTTGTCAGCCTGTCCGAGAATTCCGTGATTTAGTTTAGCTCTGCGCCACTGCGCGCTAATCGTCGTTTACAGCGCAGCGCATCAAGAATACCGTAGTTCTGCTTTCAGTCGACAGAGTGAGTGGTTGCTGGAGACAGTGTTGTCAGAACTACTGATTAATACATACATTTACGGATTTTGGGTACAGTACGTTAATAATACTGATTTTCTATCATTAAATAATTTAATATAATGTTATATGATTAAACAAAGAACGACGTCAGAGTTGGCTTGGAAATGAAGATTGCTCATATTTCATATGTACAATATTATGGTAAATGTCAATAGTCATAATTTCCTAGCCAGCTAAACGACTTTTTTCTATCATACGACATATATTCAGTACCTATAAAAGAATTTTTATTTTTGTTGTTTATTCTATGTTTAACACAAATAAGTTTTCAATACATAAATGCGGATTCTTCATCCAAAGATATTTTCGTCAAACGTATTAGAGATATTACACATTTTATGGCAACACTATCGCTTTCAAATCCACACCGTCTTCAATATGCCTTCGCTTCGAATTAGAGGAAATAAGTGTTTGATGTGTTACGATTATATGTGTACAAATCATCCTTATCACGAATTCGCCCATTAACTATGGAAGGGTATGTATACCTCCTCATTCTATATTCTACATCATCAGTCGATGATTAAAACTGATTTCAACTCCGAAACACAGTCTAAAAGAATAACTAATACTTGAGATATGTTGATATAGAGAGATAATGGAACAATTAGGTTTACATAAAAAAATCGCTAAAATTAAAATGCAAATAATTATAATAAACGGTGATTGCGTTTTCTAAGAGGGCTGGCTATATATTTACAGAAACTACATATATAAACATAATTAATATAATATACTTACCCTTAAATTATAAAAACACTGATCACCCACGCTCTGATACTTTCTCCTGAACTGTTCTTTCATCTTTCCTCCTACGTTTTCAATCGAATACCTAATGCGCATCATCAGCTTTACAAGAAGTCACGTGACGTGGCGTCATTTTTTACTAAATATATTATGGTAAATATAATGACAACGGTATGGTAAATATAATGACACATACAATTTTACTACAAAATTGTATTTCTGATTTAAATTGAATTTTTAGACTCACAAAACTCATGGTGAAAATAATATCGTTTTGTAATAATCATTTAATATTAATAAAATGTTTTGCAAAATTACATTTTTTTGTAAAACTATGTAAAAATATCTTGTTTTTACAAGTTTCTTATTAAAAATATTATAATATATCGTTATTTTTTTTTAAATTACGATCGATTGAAGATCGACACAAAAAAAGTTTTTTTAAGTTCACTCAAAATGAGTTATTTGGGTCATAAATGACCTAAATACAAAATATTTTTATGGTCTCTGTCTGTCTGTCTGTCCGTCTGTAACACGATAACTCAAAAACCGCTAACCCGATTTTAACCAAATTTGGCACAAAAATACTGTGACACCCGAGAATCTGGCCATTAGTTTTTGGTGGGGGTGGGGGGTTGGTAAGGGGGTATGGGAGGAGGTTAAAATTCTTAAAAAATCTTAACTCCAAAATTATAGTAGCTAGCGAAACGCGGTTTTCAATTTAAGATTAGGAACAATATTTGCAACAAAATTTGTAATAACATCAAAATCAGTCAAAATCGTAGTTTTTGAGATAAAAAAAATTGGAAAAATTCCTTTACTTTGAAACTAAAAGAACTGCCTACCAACTTTTTATTAACATATTTTAGTATAGGCGGCTATACGTGCCTCCCGGCGCCAATTTTTTTTATAAAATTATATTTTTTTCAATGTACAACAATTTTACAATTATTGTATCTAGCAGAATAATAGAATTTCAAAAGAATAAACCTTTGTTCTTGTAATTTTCCCGAATCTTCTCAAATATCAAAAGTCTGGCTTTCGTGTGTGCTGCAGCTTGCAAATAAATACCGCGGCTTTAGACCTCTCTTTAACCTAGTACCGGCGGGTGTAAATTTACTTTTACACCTGCAGAAACTGGTCGTAAACATGCCGTTCGGTGCGAAACGCCCGACGGCGAATATGAAACTTTCATACCAATCGATTGGATGGTGGGAGCGCATGCAGTCCCATTTGAAATAGTAATGGCGTACGCTCTAAAGTGTTTAAAATTTTGACACCCCACCCGCGTACCAGCTTGCTTGTCTTGAATTCTTGAATTTATATACCTATACTAATGGCATACATGTTATAGATGTTACGGATAGTGATGTATACCGGGTGCGTCTCGAAAGTGGCTCGCCCCTGTAACTTTTTTATTTCTTCAGATAAAAAAACTAGATTTGGTGTGTTAGTATATGACATAAATTAGGATTGATTGATCTATTCAATTGTTTTTTTGTCACTTCTTGTTTCACCGAAAATTACTACAACTTTTGATTTTTAAATGGCACCTTCGGTATATTTTTACTTTATTTCATAAAAAATGACACTCTGAATGTAATGGCGTATCATATGTCAACTTTTGACATTTTTGCGCCAAAAAAATCGTATTTTAAATTTCAATCTAGAGTGCCACGGCTAAACAAGGGTGGCTCGTTAACATATTTGGAAAAAGCATTTTTAACTATTAATTTGGTACCACACACTTGGTATTTCGAGTCAAACATGTTACAATTTAAAATAAACCATATGCGAAAATGACAAAAGTTGACATATGATACGCCATTATATTCAGAGTGTCATTTTCTATCGAATAAAGTAGATATATACCGAGGGTGCCATATGCCATTTAAAAATCAAAAATAGTAGTAATTTCCGGTGAAACAGGAAGGAACCAAAAACAATAATTATTGTATACGTCAATCAATCCCAATTTATGTCATATACTAACATACCAAATTTCGTATTCTTATCTGAAAAAAATAAAAAAGTTATAGGCGGGAGCCACTTTTGAGACGCACCCGGTATAGGGAATTTACGATAATACACGGCCAATACCGTAAATACCGAATTTCATCTAAAAGTATCGTCATAGTCCGGACGTTTAAGAAAATGTTCATCAATTGCGGTCAATGTTCAATGTTACTTTTATATTTGCCTTCGACAATCATTGTCTGGACAATAACGATATTGACCACATGGTGTTGGAAAATGTTAAAATACGATATATATTGATTGAACGAATATGTCTCAAATACTAGTATTTTTACTGGAATAAAAATAATCAAGCAAATTAACTTTTTGTAAATAAATCCAACGCACTTAAACTCAAAATACAAATTATTAGAGGAAGCGGGAGGGGATCGACACAAATATCCCGTAATCTTATCATGGGAGGACTTACGACAAAGAAAAATCTAGGATTTTCCTTGATTTAGTAAGGACAATCTTCGGATTGTCACGGGATTTTTAACAGGACACTGATGTCTCTTCAATAAACACCTCAGTAGATGGAAGCTAAGAAAAAACGGGAATGCAGATTCTGTGGGGACAATGGAGAAACATCAGAACACCGGACACCTCATCACTGAGTGCGCCGAGACGACAACCATTCGTGGTATAAACTTTGGTACGACTGATATTGGATATTGGACTGATATTGGTCTAGATATAACTCTCTGTAAAACCGTCCCAGAAACTGGCTTTTGTAGGCATGCCCTTGGCCCGTATGATGAGTTATAACTCAAGAATAGGGGACACAATAGATCTGTAAGGTCTTGGTGATTAACCCCCCTCCCACTCATTCTGCATTCTACCAAGGGGGGGGGGGAGTCAAAAAATCCTTAAAAACGTTTCACGTAATTATTTGAGGCGCATTGCATTAATTCAGCACAAAAAGCGATATAGCACAAAAAAATTACCGTATACAATTTAAAAGGAAAATTACAATTCTTTCTCTAAAGTTTCATTCATCCTACTAAATATTTTTTAAATGTATGTCATTATTACCACCATATTTTGTTAAAGGTTGGAATAAAAATCTCAAACAAAATATCATATAGAGGCAGGTGTTTTGTATTATCTTCTCTGAATTCTCAATCTCATGGCTCTTAGTCATTATAATTCTCTTAGTCATGGGCGCCGGACAGGGGGGGCAAGAGGGGGCATTTATCCCCCCCCTGGATCACTGAAACAGTAAAAATAAAAGCTATCTTTTTACATCCATCTGTAAAAAAATAATCATTATTATGAAATAAACTGGAAATCGTCAGATTTTCTTTCAGATTCAGAAAAATTGGTATACACCCTATTTTGAGGTCGTAGATTACGAATCTGAAGTTTTTTCTTGGCGGTCTCTTACCGTTTTTCAGAAAAACGGAAAATTATTTCAACATCGAATTTTTCTTAATTTCTCATATTTTTGAGGTTTTCTAGCACATATTTTGTTAGGTATTCAATAAACAATGATGTTATTGCTATTTTCTGTTACTTTTTTAACCAATTCTATGCATAATAGAGGAAAATTTTAGCAAATTTTCCTTTCCGTTTACAAATTTATTTGCTAAAATAAACATAACAATCTGAAAATGTTGGGTTATGTGTTTCTGGCATTTAAAGTAACGTTGCCAATGCTAAACCTAAATTTAGCGTGATTTTTTCGCTCATTCTGGGATTACGAAAGGCGGTCGCCAGAAGAACGGCTCCTTCCCATAATTGCTATTTTACCAACGAGAACTGACTATTTATAACCACGAAGTTGCACGAAAGAGATTTGATTGCATTGCTTACAACTTCCATGCGGAGGGTGTTAATATTTTGTTGTTATATTATATCAAAAAAAGATTAACCCCCTCCGCAAAGAAGTTAAAACCAATGCAATCAAAACCATTTCGTGCAACTTCGTGGTTATAAATAGTCTTTATATAACTTTATATAACTTCTTTGCGGAGGGGGTTAATCTTTTTTTGATATAATATAAATATGTGCTAGAAAACCTTAAAAATATAACAACAAAAGATTAACACCCTCCGCATAGAAGTTGAAACCAATGCAATCAAAACTCTTCCGCGTAACTTTGTGGATATAGGTAGGTAGGTATATTTAATTATTTGTCGATCTCATAATAGGAAATTTATTTAAAATCCCTAATCACCCGAAAAATAGAAGATATGGCAACGTTGTAAATTTTCAAATTTCTAGATTAGGTTTAGAATATATTTGTCTCTCTCATAACATAGGAGAGAGAAAGAAGGATATATCAAATGTCAAACTTCCATCTGGTCTCAATTTTCTTTGTTATTTTGTTAGGAAAAGTGTTTTTCAGTAAAATTTTGGACATTTTTCTATCCCCAATCAAGTGCAGCTTTTAGATAAACTATAATATAACGGAAATATAGTGAAATTATTACTTTATAGGGCCGAAATAAAGAAAAATTCAATGTTGAAATAATTTTCCGTTTTTCTGAAAAACGGTATGAGACCGCCAAGAAAAAAGTTCAGATTCGTAATCTACGACCTCAAAATAGTGTGTATACCAATTTTGGTGAAAATCGGACGATTTCCAGTTTTCCCAATAATTACCGAAATTTTTAGGTGTTACCTGTAAAATAATAAAAAATGTGCTTCAATTTTTTATTCATTTTTACCTTGCCCCCCTAAACTTCATTCTTCCGGCGCCCATGCTCTTAGTAGTAGTAGAGTAGTATAATATTCCGGACATAACAGTTGTTCCCTTACTAAATTTCGACACACGTTGTTCCATTTTCAACAAAGTAGATGATAGTTCCACTATTTACCGTTTTAAAACTTATTTACTTACTGTCTTGAATACTTAATAACCTATTGCATTCAAGGTATTTTCATTATTCTTATGTTGCCAATATTGATCATTAGTAGTTTTGTAATAAATTATTGATAATAAACATTATACTAAATTATAAAAAAAAACTACATATTGTTACGGATTCCGTGGGTCCACTATTTAAACTCACGATAAAATACTTAACGAATTTATTTGTTTCACTCTGTACACACAACTTATACTATTTACAACACAACTTATGCAACTACTATTACTCTAACGGTATTTCGCGGTATTTTCAAACTTCAGACTTCAGACTATCTTCAGACTTGTCCAACTGTCAAAGCGCGGGCCTTATATACCCCCTGGCGATGGTTTCTGGAATTTTCTAAAGAATTCTATAATTTTCTTTTACTTTCTGGCGAATGCGCCGCGCCAGGTTCCTCAATGCACGTTGCGATTATTTAGCAGTATGCAGTTATGCAACCAGTAATACACCTTGACAATATTTAAACTTCAATAATTGCTAATAAACATTATAGAAACTTGAAAAGAACGCAGAAAAAAATCGTGGATGTTTGGGAAGGCTTGAAATGTAACAATTATGTTTTTGCGACGTTTCGCGACTTTATTGTCGCTTCTTCAGGACCAAAACATATATTCATCCATTTTTTGGTCTACAAAAACATAATTGTTTCATTTCAAGCCTTCCCAATAACCCACGTTTTTTTTCTGCGTGCTAACTACTGGGAACTAACAATAATCATCTGGAAAAGAACCTCAGAAGTAAGAACAGTAAGAGATAGCATTACTACTTATTTAGAAGAGTTTGATTTCCACCACGAGAAAGTGAGTATCATAAGTGAGTAAAACAAAAAATTATTTTTGAAGTGAAATTTCTTTATGGGAGTAAAAATTGAAAGCCGTGAACACGAGACGTAAGAGGAAAACTGTTAACGATCTTGGAGCGTCGCGCGTCGTAGCTCGGACCCTACGTGCACTACGAAACCCCATTATCAATAAATCAAATAAAAAAATCATCCGATTTAAATGAAATTTGGTATGTCGATAGATTGGACCAAGGCCAACTTGACCGTGTACGACACGTGGCACTGTCACAATTAGTTTTGACGTAAGAAATGTCAAAAATTGATGTCGTCTGATCGCTATCAAATTTCGTGGGTAGGCTATGTCAGCGATGGTGCGCCCTGCAAAGTTGGATACGACGTTTCATTTACATCTTTATCAGGGTGGGACTAACGATTTAATATTAAAGAAAAATGTGTGGGTCGATTTCGGCATAATTGGAGACAGGATGACGCCCTCAACGTTTCGAACCGATGTCTCTAAATAGACGAAATGATCAGAGGATTTTGAAACCAAACTCGGCACGTGGATAGAGGTACCCGAATGGAGTCCTCAGACGGACAGACAAATTCAAATATGCGTACATAGTGCACATACAATTTTTTTTAATTATTGTTACCGAGTACCGAAAGAATCAGGAATTAATAATTTCCAGTACCGGTTCTTTGATGTCTCGGCATTTCCCGATACCGAAAGTACCGAAGACCTCTTATTTTATAATCTGTTAACTAAATGTATTTTTGAAAAACATTAAATTGATATATCTACAAAAAAAGAAAAAAATATATTTTTAATGGAAAAAACTCATAGTAAGTAGTCTATTTTAAGATGATGGAATCGCAGACTTACTAGAGTTATTTTCGTTAATGACAAAGAATGTCGGGAATGAGTTGTTTTTATCGTCGGAAGGAGGCGGTATTCAGGGTGAGACATGGCTATTTTTAACGTTAAGGGTGTTACGATATTTTTTTATTATTCAATTAAATAGAAAGGTAACTTATTGATGCTACTCTTTTGGATTTATAAATAATATACGTCTTTTTTTCTAATTGAGTTGAATTGAGATCGCATCTAGAGATTAAGTCTGGGAGGGATAGTCGCAATATTTAAGTAAATTACTAGATTTCAGTTAAATTTACGCTGATATGAGGAAGGTAGTGTGACTGTTAAAAAAACTTGGATTGGTCTGCATTTTCTATTTCGACTGATAATTATTAGTTTCTTTTGTGAAAATTTTAGTTTATACCACACATTTTATATTATTTATAAATATCTTTCTTACCCACATTACCCCTACCGCTATTATGTATTAATAATAATACCAAACATTTTATATATGACATTTGTTTATATATATATATATATATATATATATATATATATATATATATATATATATATATATATATATGACATTGTATTTATGTATAAATAAATAATGACTATAACTTTGTGGCGTGTTCATTTCTTAAAAAGAATTCTTTTCGTAACTAGAAGAAAATCTACAAGTTAAAAAAGTTATTTTTTTTTAAACACCACTGCGTTGATCTAAGAAGGTAACCAATTTATCAGTGGTATATTACTAGGAAAACGCATTTACCTAACAGATAAAAAATGCTAAACGTTTCAGGAGGTATATCTCCTCCCGGCACCAGAAGCAAATAAACACAAAGAAGAAAGAAATGAAACTATTTAAAATATCTAATAACATACAACTACTCCAGAAAACTATAGTTTTTATAAGACACATCTATTATAAACCGCCAACGGAACGTCTTTTCCATTTTGTAGGTTTTCATTTAATGGGGAGAAACCCCCAGAATCCCAGAATACTTTTGCATATATGTATAAACAGTGATATATTTTAAAGAAACTTTATGTAAAATTTCAGAATTAAAGGCAATGTCAGTCCAGGAAGATATTTTATTTATCAATGTTAAACAACTTATTGATTTTTCATAGAATTATTCATCGTCAAAGAATTATTATAAATTTGCAAATAAATGTAGAACTAAAGTTGTACATTAAATAATTCCGCCTGTTTATGAAAATAGTTAAAATAAAACTGTAAGAACAGTGAATACGTACCCATTCAAAAAAGATTGTTGCTGTAATTTTCGACCGAAAATTCAACAATAATAACAATACTACCGAAACCAAGTACATATAGTTAAAAAAAAGAAATAATCGTTAGAGTAATAACATAGGCCTAAGAATTACATACGATGCTGTTAAAAATGGGGAACTTTGTCGTGTTTGTGTGTGTGACTGTCATAGCGAATGGTTCCCATGCCATGATAGTACCGGGGACGGCGACGGCCTACACGACAACCATTTTTATCTTATCGTCGTAGTACTATAAGTTGGTTAAAAATACATTTAACAATGATTTACATAAAGTAATTTTGAAATTTATTTATACAGATAGGAAGTATGTTTTATACTATTATGCAGAATTTTAAACCGTGTGAATAAAGAGACGAAACAAATCAGTCAGTTACAAACTTGTTTAATCAAATGTTGTTTTTTTTTTCTCAGGACTCACGACCGAGAAAAATCAATGATTTTCTTTCATTTAAGTCTTGATGTTCGGATTGTCTCGGTGTTTTTAACAGGACATTGTCTCCGCAATCAACACCGCACTATAGACTGAAGCTAAGAAACAACGGCGAATGCAGATTCTATGAGTAAAATGGGGAATCACCAGAATACCTGATCACTGAGTTCGCCGAGACGACAACCATTCGTGCCATACATTTTGGTAGAACTGATATCGGAGATGGAGAACTCACCTCTGTAAAACCGTCTCAGATATTGGCTTTTGATGTCAAAGCCCTGAGACTGATGATGAGTTATAACTCAAGAAACTACCAAAACCTTCCCATACAATCTACAAATTGAAAAAATAGTAGCTCCAGATGAAGAAAATTCGGGCATCCTTTATTGTCCACAATGAAAAACTTTATGAAAATTGTTCAAAATTATTTGTTTTATATACAGTTTTAAATGTTAATATTTTTTTAATATTTAGAAGGTTATGAGAGAGAGAGAGAAGTAAATTATAATATTTGAGATATATTGATTAGCTTGAATATTGAGGTGATCCAATATTCTTAAACGTTTTATGTGGTCTAACGTCCACCAACGCTCTTCCTCACCACACTCACCTTGTGAAACAGAATAACGTTTACTGGCAACGTTTAGTAAATGTTACTTTCATTAGTGAATGTTAAAAATTACTAGTAAAAGTCGACAAATTTCTTTAAAATACGACATTCACTGGTCCAATGCGTAATTGGTAGCATTTCCTAGCGAATGTTAACAATCACTGAATTTCCGACTTTCACTGTAACATATACATTGGTACAATATATACACTAATTGTAAAAAACATCTATACCTCAGTGGCGGATTCATCTCTTCAAAAGAGTCCTATGGGTATTTCGACACTTGCACCGTAAGACAGACTTTCGTCATTTTAAAAGAACGTCAACGGTTTTTATAGACGTATCTGGTGATAAAATAACTAAAGTGTTCTTGAATAGTTGTAATTAGATATTTTAGTGTTTGTATTTGTTCTTTGAGTTGAGAATAATAAGAGGCCGTCCTCTGCCGGAAACACTGCGACCTGTGAGGCCTATTGTCTTTGTCCTTTTTCTATATTCTCCTATCCCTGTACACTGCACTAACTTATGCAGGTCCTTGATAGGATAGGAGAATAGTTTCTCCCGTTCTAGCCTAACTTTCCCAAATAAAAAGTGTCGCTTGCGATCCAGAGCCTCGCAGTGACATATTTGCGCTGTTTCAGGATCTTTATCGCAGAGTCTACAGCAAAGACTTTCTTAATACAGGTTGAGCTTGTTCCAGTAACACTTGACAGCCATGTATCCTGTCAAGAGGCCTGTTGTAATTCGCACTTTATTCCTGCTAAGCATTAACAGTTTTGCGGTTTTAGAGCTAGGTCCTTGGACATAATTAACAATTTCGTTGTGCTACGAGCTAGAATAGGTTAGGTTAGGTTAGAATCTCACACCACCAGTCCAACTCTTGACGCTCACCTACAACAAATAGGAACGAATAGGATAAGCCGGGAAACGGTTTATTACATGCGGAAATGTGTTGGTACACGGACGGATCCAAAAACGAAAAAGGATCCGGCGCAGGAATTTACTGCAGCAGTCCAAAGATTGAAATCTAAAGTCAAGGAAAACATACCACAAATTTCCAAGCTGAGCTATATGCTATTGAAACCTGTGTGCAACTGCTGGTAGAACAGGAATACATCGGGAAAACAATATGCATATTTTCGGACAGTCAAGCCTATGACCATTCTTAATTGTAAGAAACGACTACTCAATATATTAGGAGATAGGAACAAAGTGTCGCGACATGTCGGCCAAGAGGGAAATGAACGTGCTGATTCCCTCGCCAAAATTAGTGCAGGCTTGCCATTCGTGAGCCCAGAACCGACACTTATCGTTCCACAAAATCTCGCAAGAGACAGGCTTTGTGAATGGGTGAGGGGTGCGACGTTCCGCTGGATGCGATGTTCCGATGGAACATGCCAAGAAAATCCTAGCAGGGCCATCCAAACATAGAACAGGAGAACTCCTAAAGGCTGGTAGGAATGGAGCGTATACACTCACTGCAGTGTACACGGGCCACTGCCGGCTGAGATCACACCTACAGCGAATGTCGACTCTGTATAGAAGATGACGAAACAATGAAGCACGTTATGGGTACCTGCCCTGCTGGGGGCAGGACCAGGTTTGAGATGTTTGGCAAACCCATGCTAGACCTATCAGACATGGGACCCACTCTTAGTCAATACAAAATAAATACAATAGGTTAGTTTTGGTATTGGAATTACCTACATTATATTCCTTGTCTCAGAAATCGTGTTATTTGTATAACTTTAGGCCGATTTTTGTTGAAAAAGTAAAAGTTTGTATATATGGCATCCGTCGTTCGTGCGTTCTGACCCTGCCCTTACCGGAAGGCCCGGAGCGGATACGGCCGTCTCGGCAGAGCGGGCACCGCGCTTCGGTCCGTCCGTCCCTTCCCTGTCTGGGCCGACTCTCGCACGGTACGTACGTACGCTAGGTACTAACTAAACGTAAAAATGGGCTTGTGGCGCCTCTGGGAACACTAACCAGCAGGTCTCTTCTACTAATGCCCAGTTAGAATACATACTTTACCGTATAGGAAAAATAAACGTCAACGAGGACGAGGAATTGAGAGATTAGGAATGCTAAAGAGTTTTTTTGTAATAAAAATTATGTATAATTATTAACGAAGAGATCATATCTTTTAAATAGAGCCATGTGAGAAAGTTGAAAATACAAATTCTTATTTTTATTATTTATCGTATGGCTATACATGCAAGAAAAAAAAAAGACTTTTAAACATAGACATAAAATAAACTACAATGTAAACGAAAACATTACAATGTAGATATAAAAAAAATAAGTATATGATAAAAAAAGACAACATAAAAAACGTATTTACG
Source organism: Sitophilus oryzae (assembly GCF_002938485.1). Classification (NCBI taxonomy): domain Eukaryota; kingdom Metazoa; phylum Arthropoda; class Insecta; order Coleoptera; family Curculionidae; genus Sitophilus; species Sitophilus oryzae. Next base: position 5,002,904 of record NW_022145920.1, on the reverse strand, counting down.
AACACTATATATTGACATCTAGATGACGCCATCGGCCATTTCTCTCCATAACTGAAGCCACTGTCCGCGAGAATTATAGTTACTGCTTTTTAGCTGTTCAGCTGTACGCAAAGGTGGGTTTCTCGGCTTCAGTCTTGTCACCTGTAAAGCAGGAAGTGTTTCATGAACAGGGAGCGTTGGGGTAGCTAATATTTTATCAAATTCTCTAAGAAGAGCCTTGTTTCTGCGTAGATTTGGAGGTAGAATGTTACTTAGAACTGGAAGCCAGTAACTAGGTGTGGATCTGATTATCCCTGTAATCAGCCGCATGGTGTTGTTCAGCTGTCTGTCTACGAGATTTGTGTGGTGGCTGTTCAACCACACGGGTGCACAATACTCTACCACACTGAATACCAGATCAAGGCCGGAGATCCGAAGTGTTGTTACTTTTGCACCCCAAGAGGTACCACAAAGTTTTTGTATAATATTGTTTCGTGTTCTGATCTTTTACCAGCAACATTTTCTAGGTGTTTTCGAGTGTACGGTCTAGAGTAATCCCCAGATATTTTAGATATTTGTTGTTACGCAGAGTGGTGTTACCAAACTGAACGCTTATTTGAGCATTCGCCAACTTGTTATTAAGATGGAAGGTAGCCACTTTTCTGTTTTATTTGCACTGGGTTGAAGTCTCCATTTTATAAAAGTACAAATTCTTAAATTAGGTTTAACATAATTATTTTAATAAAATATTACAAGTATAACACTCCTAAATTTTACAATTTTTTCAATTTTTAGCTTGTTTAGGGGGGGTTAATCACCTAGACCCTTAGATCTATTGTATCTCACTTCTCGAGTTATAACTTATCATACAGTCTCAAAGCTTTGACAAAAGCCAGTATCTGAGACAGTTTTACAGAGACTAGTTCTCCATCTCCGATATCAGTCGTACCAAAATATATGACACGAATGGTTTTCGTCTTGGCGCACTCAGTGGTGAGATGTTCTAGTATTTTCCCATTTTCTCCACAGTCTGCATTCTCCGTGTTTCTTAGCTTCAATCAACTGAGATGTTAATTGAGGAAACAGTGTCCTCTTAAAAACCCCTTGACAATACGAAGATTGTTCTTACTTAAATCAATGAAAATCTTTGACTTTTCTTGGTCGGAAGTCCTGGGAAATGTCTTCGAGTGTCTTAGACCGTTGAAAGATTTCCATTCCAGGTTACGGATGGAGTCTTCCAGGTTCTTCAGTTCCGCTTTAAGTTGGTTTAAGGAGAGCTAAGCACTTGGGAAGCAAAACGGTTTTGCTCCAGTTAGTTGAGTGTTCTTTCTCTATGATGGGATAATTAGACATTAAAACTAGTTCGCCATCGGCACCAGCAGAGCTACAACTTTTTGTGAAACTTTAAACCCTTTATCTAAATATTTTCACTTAACTATTTCCTTCTATTCTTGTCAATTCTGTACCACTGATTCCCATTGCCTCACTCCCATTTCGTCCATGTCTTCGCTGACAGCATCTCTTCGATCTTTTTCTAGGATATCGTACCCCCGATTTTCTATGCATATGGTATTTCCCAATATACATTATTTAAAAGACTATCTTCACTACTATAGGACTATTACTACTTGTGTTTTACTTAACATGAATTCATATTTTAGACATTTTGACAATATTTTATAATAAAACGAGTCTAATAAAAGATTGCTTTTGTACTTCTTTCGTCTTAGTATTTCCTTAAAGCATAAGAACAATATTTCGATTGCTATAATATTTGCAATTGGCTTAAAATACATACTTACATGAGTAGCTTGGAAATAAAGCATTCGTGAGAACTTCATTTAGAACTACTGTAGATAACATAGATGTCCTTTGTTTATTGTTGTTCTTCACTATTAAAAATGAAGGAAATTGAAGTTCAAAATATTTTATATCAGTTCAAATATGAATCGAAGTAATATTAAAACTTTAAGTTCTAGTATAAATGTTCTATGGTTCTAAGATCATTAGGTAGTAAAAAACAGTTCAAAATTCTTTCAAAGCTTTTTGCAGCACTTAGTTACCAGCTTGGAATTTCACCCAAACAGCTGATAAGATCTATACACGTCATTTACATTCTTACAGATATCTTTTATGATATCTACATTCTAAACTAGCTTTTTGACTTGATATTCAAAAGAAGAAGCGAATTCCAGTTTTGCCTTTAATTTATTTTTGTGGAATTTCTAGAATTTAATATATGTATATCTGAACTGGGGTAAAATGCAAAAGTTGAATCTCTAACTCTAATAATTAATAATTAGCAATTAATAATCAAACAAATTAAATAACTGTTTTTAGATTTAGAAATTTTGATATTCAGTACTACTAATAATTTATTGTTATACACATAAAGAAAAAGTGAACATGATAAAATACGCGGGAAATAGTTTATACAGTGTATTTGACATGTTTCGGTTAATTTTCACCCTAAATATTAAAATTAAATTACTTTTGACAATGACAAAATCATAGTTTGTAAACCTAAGATATGTTTGTTTTTGACTGGTGTTTGATTGTTACCTGTTCGGTTTTAATTTAAAAATAGATGCAATCTTTCTTAAATTAGTCAAAATCTGGCTGGTCCAAAATTGTTCAAATTTGACATGTGTATTTACCATACATAGACCCAACATAAACCTTTAAAAAATATATTTACGACTTGGCTGTAAAATCAATAGGGCAGCCAGTATTTGAACAGGTCAAAATTTGCATGGGATTTCCTATGTTTCCAACGACGATGCACCCACCCGGTATATAATAACAGTTTTGACCTAAATTATACTTACTTATAGCCACTCAAAACAACAGTAAAAAATAATTAAAATAAAATATTAATATTAGCCATAAAGAAACACCATTTTACATTAAAACATATAAAAATTAATTAACTGTTAAACTTAATGACCGAGAAATGTTCTTTGTTTAAAAGTTCTTTAAAAGAACTCTTACTTGACACTGTCAGACAGGCTAGCTGACAAATGGATTTTATAATTACTTAATATTAAACTTTATAAATTAATAAAGGAACAAGAATACGAAACTTCCATTGCTAAATAAATTCTTAAAAGGTATCTGTCAATCTGAGGAAGTAACATTTTATGTCGGTGCGACAGCATGGAAAATGTGCGGTTCTTTAATTGTACTAGGTAATGATAGATCATTGACAAAGAGCTATATGGGGGGTTCAGTCTCCAAGTTGCTAGACTTTTTGAAAAGGTTAGGACTCGAGAATTTAACCTAAGGATTAGAATAAGAGTAATGTAAGAGTAAGGGGGGGGGGGGGTAATTACTGCGACCTTAAAGATCTAAGGATTAGAATAGGACTGCAATCTGAAAAGGTCGCAGTAGAACAAACCGATAGCCACCTTGAAGAATTTAATCTAATCATGTCGTTGGACACACCAGTGTTGATACTCAAATAATTTCAGACTTTCATTGTCTTAATTTAATTTGCACGTTTCGGCCAGATGTATCATAGACTGTTATTTATATTGAATGTCGCAGTAAACATCAATATAGGCGCCATTTTTTGTTAAAAGTGAGACAAAATAAAATTCCAACCTTTGTACAGTGTGAGTCAACGATAAAGTTTATTATCTCATTTGTTTTGAGGTTTACAAAAATTTTTTAAATATAAATGTTATAGGGAAGATTAAGATACACATTTTAAAATGATTATAGAGTATACAAGGTGCGTCAAAAAAGTGGGGCGGATATAACATTATTTTTTTTAAATGTAACGCCCTATATATTTTTTATTTTATTTTTAGATTCTTCGTCAAACGAAAGAAAAAAAATCAAACTTTTTTATATATAATGTTATATACCTAAAATTAATAGTTTTTGTAATATTTCATTTTTTTAAATAATATTAAATTGCAATGTGGTAAAAAATTATCAGTGGGTCTATTGTTTCTGAAGTTACTAAAATTTGGGAAGAGAGTTTTATAGAGTTGAAAAAAAAAAGATATATGTAAAGATATTCTAGTTAAATGCTACATGGTGTTATTATATTTGAATTTCAACTAATTAAAATTAAAAAATCTCAAATTATTTAAATGGTACATCCTGTATATTATCATTTTTTCTGACACAGATCACAGTCATATACTTATTTTTTAATAGTTTGCGATTTATTCTAGTTTTTTTCTATTTTTACCCATATTTTAATACAAATACGCTATAACAACATCATAGTTGTCATGACAAAACAAAAATATTTATTACTTATCCTTTACAAGTAGTTTTTTAATAATTAGTTATACACAATAATTGTTGTTATTAGTTAAATTTAATTAACTATACTCAAATAAATTAAAATCAGAGTTGGAAATTTCTCCAAGTTATGGAAGATGACACATGGATTTTCCGTCGGAGCGAATAGCCACAGATTAGGGTAATACTAGATTACCTAATTGTTGACGACTACTGATATAGGAATTTTCTTCGACATACAGTAAATTTTTTTTCTCGTAGTAATTCTGGTTTATAATTCATTTCGGAAAGCAATATTAGTACTGCCGCGAAACCATCCCCATTACACACTGAAAATAATATAATATAATATGAAAATGTCTTCTAGATAATCTACATCTATTCTTATAGTACTTAACAAAGTACTATATAATATATAGTACCGTAAAATGGGGTGAATAGAAACAGTTTCGTAGGCTATTAACGATATACTGGTTGATAAAAATGTGGTATTATTTTCCCGAATATTTTAAAACATGGGTCTTTGTTTGTTCTTTGCGTATACATATAATTTGATTTTTGAAAAATATGCGTATAAATATTAAAAAAAATAACATTTGTGTTTCTATTCACCTGCTATTCGGGAGAATAGAAACACACATTGATGTTAAGGTTTTTATCTATTCTACTTCCAACGATGGTGATTAGAAACAGTAAATTATTACATATTTAAGTAGGTTTGACAATAATTAACAATACATATAATATAACAACTTACATGTACCAGCTTATATGTATTACTTTAAAAATAAATATTTTATTTATAAAGTTTTCGCGCCATACAAAATAGGTGATAAATCGATCTCACATTTATTGATCAGCTGATTGACAGAAACAGTGCTGCCGCAGATAAAAATATAGTTTTTACATTTTATTGTGTATTACCAATGATAGAAAAATTAGATATGTCGACTCTTTTTACTTTGAATATTTTTAATCGCGATTTGATTTTTTTCAGAAATTTTGTTTCTTTTCACCACTATGTTTCTATTCCCCCCATTTTACGGTACTGAACTAAAAAATATGTTTTTCTTGACTTGTTCGTGTACATATATTGACTAATTCATTTTCAGGAAAATCACTTTTTTGAAGCACCCTGTATACTCTATAATAATTTTAAAATGTATAACCATCCCTATAACTTTTATATTTAATATTTTTTGTAAACCTCGAAACAAATGAGATAATGGACTTTACCCTATCGTTGACTCACCCTTTACATACCTGCCATTTATTTTTGTCACATATTTGGGAATGAAATAAAATTACGTTTTTAATCATTTTGTGATATCGAATTTTTCGTTACCGTCGCGTCGAGCGTCCTGGTAAATTTTCGATTTTATAGCCTTCTGAGAACGGTCGCGAAACTTCAGGAAATCACGTAGAGAATATGTTTCCTGTCAGAAGAAAGGTGCCATCTTTTAATAATATTTCCGAAGAGGAGACGTCGGCTTCTCTCTACATATACTTTTATATCTCTTATTTATTACGCAATGTTTCATAGATTTTCTGGCGGTTATATGGGACATAAAATTTTATTTCTTGTTAACTGTCTAATAAATATCGTATTATCAAGAATAAAAAGGAATTCAAGCTGCTCTGAAATAGTATATGTACCGACTTTGAAACTTTAAAAGATTAAAGTTCTTTTTAATTTTTTTTTGTTAAATCGAAAGTGTCCAAAAGCTTCAATTTTAAAAAGGAAATAACCTCAAAGTATCCTTAACCCTCGCCGTAACTAAAAAAAATTGGCACCGGTAGGCACGTATAGCCGCCCATACTAAAATATGTTAATAAAAAGTTGGTAGGCAGTTCTTTTAGTTTCAAAGTAAAGGAATTTTTCCAATTTGGGTCCGCGGTTATTTCCCCTATCCGCCACCTGGGGTCGCGTCCGATGGGAGTTTGGAGTTCTCCACACGGATTTTCTCGGACTACGGAAACACGGAATATCTCAAAAACTGCGACTTTGACTGATTTTGATGTTTTTACAAATTTTGCTGCAAATATTATTCCTAATCTTAAATTGAAAACCACGTTTCGCTAGCTACTGTAATTTTGGAGTTACGATTTTTTATAATTTTTAACCCCCTCCCATACCCCCTTACCAACCCCCAACCCCTCCAAAAACGAATGCCCAGATTCTCGAGTGCCACAGTATTTTTGTGCCAAATTTGGTTAAAATTAGTTTAGCGGTTTTTGAGTTATCGTGTTACAGACGACGATCGTGTTACGATATTTTGTATTTAGGTCATTTATGACCCAAATAACTCATTTTGAGTGAAATTAAACAAACTTTTTTTTTGCCGATCTTAATAGCCTGCCATACCTGTTGGTATGGTCGGCTAAAAAAAATGGATTTATATCTAAATTAGATCCTAGATAACTTTTATGAATTAGTAGTGTGAAAAACCAACGTAAGCTAATATTATTATTAATAAAATACAATTAATAGTGTCTTATGCCACCAAACCATTATATTTTTCTAGTAGCAAACTTGTATCTACACTCAGATGCAAAATAACGCAACGGAAATTTTTTTCGTTAAGTTTAAAAGTGTTATATTTTTTACTTTTAATCCTATTTTTATGATTTTTTTAACAAACTGTATATAAATCTATCAACTTCAATTCATAAATTCGGTTTGTCCTAAACTTTAGTATTTTGCATATTATACAGTGTTAATTGAATGGTTATTTTTACCTTAACTCTAAAACACCCTGTACAATAATTTCGTGTGTAACTTTTCCTAAAACATTATTTTTCGATTAGAACCATGTTTCCTGAGCATTTTATTTTTTGGTTCATGTCAGCAAAAGCCTCGGTTAATTTTTAAGAGCGAAATGAACTCGCCAAGTAAACATACAGGCTTGATTTTAATAAATACCAGTAACACTAACAGAAAAAAAATATTACAAATCAAGAAAAAATTACACTTTAAAACTAAATCTTAAATAACTTAAGAACGATTTATTTTTGGTATAGATATATAATCAAAAAGTAATGAATTGAAAAACCTTTTCAGTAGTGAAATAAAAAAAGTTGGTTTCCATTTGAAAAAAAAATGATTTATGTTAATTTTTTAATCGTTCAATTTCATGACAACTACGGCCAATATCACAGGTCTGCGAAATAAAAGTTTTTGAAAATTGTTTTTATTTTAATGGCTGATTTTTAACTAACTTTGAGCGCTGATTTCAAAAATAAAATTCATTTTTTTCTATCACGTCTGGTTATCTCACAAAAAAGGACCTACTTTGGGAAAAAAATCAATTAAACAAAGTCTTTAAAATAATTCTTAGGGTTTTAGTTTTTATTTATCATTAAGGAGTACTATATTTTTTTACATTCATATAACGAAATACTAAAATAAAGTCTTCATAAATGTATTCAAAAGTCTTTATAAAACCGCTTTCGCTTGACAACAATACTTCTTTTAGTGCTTTTCTTGCTGTGGGTACGCTCAGGATCGTATCTTTTTAACATCCAGCAGTAAGCTGCTATCATATTGACATTCCATCTTCCTTGACACTTTCTTTCCATTTCTTTGATGTCTTGATGAAATCGCGCTCTCTGTTCTTCACTAACATCACCAAGATTTGAAGGAAAGTAGTCCAGATGGGAGTGGAGAAAATGGATTTTAATGCTCATGTTGCAGTTTAATTACTGAAAATTGTCCAGCATTGTATCAATGATCACTTGGTAGTTGAGGTCTTTTTGGTTTCCCAGAAAATTTATGACGACTTGTTTGAAGGATACCTATGCTGCTTTTTCTGTGGCATTCATTTGTTGTTCAAAGTTAGCATCCCTCATCAGTTTCCTGATGTCAGGTCCAGTAAATAGCCTTCTTTTAGTTTCGCCTCGGATAAACCAGGAAACTGCCCACAAAGTAATGTAAAACAATTTCCATCTTTTAGGTAATGCCTTCACGAATTGTTTCATTAATCCCAATTTAATGTGCAATGGCGGTAGTAACATCTTATTAGGATATACAAGGCTGCATTTCTATCTTAACATTTTTTTTTATTTTAACATTTTTATCTTCAGCCTGCAAAGTTTTTCTCATTGGCCATTCATTTCTAACATAGTGTTTTCGATCGCGACTATCCCACTCGCAAAGAAAGCAAGGAAACTTTGTGTAGCCACATTGTTGTCCAAGCAATATGAAAATTATTTTTAAATCGCCACATATTGCATATTATTACAGCTCTCCAGTGAAAAATAGAATGCTTATTGCAAAAGCAAAATTATTTTCTGTTTTTATTTAATTTCTTGCAGTATTTATACATCAAATATAAAAATTATTTGGTAATATTTCTACCGTTCTTGAATTAAAAAGGGCTAATATATTTAAAAAATAAGCAAACTACCCTATAGTGGCTATGCCATTTGTAAGAAAACTGTACGTGATGGATTTTTTTACTATTTTTACCATAATCAACGCTCAAAAAACCACAAAAATCACTGGTAATAGTTCAGAAATTTTTTTTTATTTGACATTCGAACAATTTAATTTTTGAAATAGATAGCCACCTGTCTTCTCTCTATGCCACAGTGGCTGTGGTAATCACTATACTTGTCGTTTAGGCTATACAGATTTTTTTGACAGACCAGTTTTTTTCCTCCAAAAATTTTAAATATTTTTTTTTTCTCAAACGGTTAATGTTAGATATAGAGTGTTTGATGTCAAAATTCATAAATTTCCGAAAGTGCCACCATATTGAAAATATTTTTAATCGATAGATCTCGTTGTGAAACAGTAATGTGCAAAACATCTCCGATCTAGATATTGTAGTTCCCTAGAAACTTCTAATGCACGCTCAGCCTGGGACACCCTGTATATCCTATCAAAATTGATATAATGTGTATTTGAAATTTTGGTCACAAAACACTAAAGATGTTATTTTAAAGCAAAATTTACAATGGTTCCCCCTTAAAATAAATATCTTTAAAACGCTTCTGTATTTACAGAAGGTTTTATTTTATTTGCGCCTCTCCGAAATTTAAATTCATTCATAGGTCACGTACCGGGGTACTATCTGTAGTGATAATTACTGGTGATAAGTCGGGGACGGAAGTGTTTTACGTAGGTGCAGGTGTAGGCAGTACTGTCGTTCCGCCGAATGACCAAAAATGGCTTTACCTGAGTGTAGAACTGGGTATTGCAGGTGGTAGTTTCTGTTAAATTTTTATTATGCAGCTTTAAAATAGTCGGCGTAGGACATATATTACGTGAGAAATATATTTTATTTCTATACTATGCATGGGTAGACAGAATTCGAGATTTTTATTTTAATTAATTATCCGATATGATTGGTTCACTGAAAAAATTAATTTGTGAATTTAATAACAATATTGAGGGTTATTTCTTGCCACAGATTATTGTAGTAAATTTACCAACCGTTCTTTAGTTTCACAACTCATTTGTAAAATCGATGTATTGCTAATTTGTGGCATATATAAAAATATGCTATAATATATAAAGATATATTATAGCTGTAGTCACCAATATTCTTTGTGAATTTATTTCAAAAATGTGTACATAGCTCATAATAAATTTACATATTCATTGTAAATTTATCTTTTAAAATCACCAACATATTGTATTATTAAAAACATTAAAACATTTTATTATAGTGAATTTACAATTATTACTTTTGTAAATTCACAAAGCGTTAGTATTAAATATTAATAAATTTAATAAAACACGTTTTTATAATAATGTAAAACCTCTGACGAGTGGAAGGGGACTCAAGAAACTTACAATCTTTTAGGATATTTATTTCAAAATTTAATTTGATTAAAAATTATTGAGGCGATATGTTTCGGGATTTATTTAATTCCCATCCTCAGGCCCACAAAGACAAAAGCGAGGACAAAAGTAACACCAAGTAGCCATACCACTCGGAAAAAATAAAACAATTGGATTGTTAAAATTAGTTAAACAATAATTGTACTCATTATAATTGCAAACCAATCCAATTTCGCAATAAAAGTTTGCAATTACAATGAGTACAATTGTTTAATGAATTTTAACAATCCAGTTGTTTTATTTTTTCCCAGTGGTATGGTTTCCTGGTGTGACTTTTTTGTCTTTCTGGGCCTGAGGATGGGAATTAAATGAATCCCGAAACATGTCGCCCCAATTTTAAATGAAATTAAATTTTGAAATAAACATCCTAAAAGATTATGAGTTTTTTGAGTCCCCTACCCCTCGTCAGAGGTTTTACTTTGATATATACTCACACTAGCTTGGAGAACGTTTAGTTATAATTATAATATTTATTATAAAGGTTTACAAACAGTCACAAAACAGAATTTATGTATGTAAGGGACTCATTGTCATCTCTTCTTATCTAGAAGAACCTTACTGAAATTCTGAGCCTAACCAAAATAGGAATAAAATTCCCATTAGATACAAATAAAAAAATGCAAGAAAAAGGTATTTTATCAAAACAGTCAACTTACAAACTTAGAGAGTATGGATGTATAGAGTCCTCTACTCCGGTCCTATAGATTGAATTTGTCCTCCGAAACACAGTCTGAAAGAATAATTAATACTTATTATTAGATATGTTGATACAGAGAGATCTTGGAACAATTATGTTTACATAAAAAATCACTAACAGTAAAATGCAAATAATTATAATAAATGCAGATTGTGTTTTCTAAGAGAGTTGGCTTTATATTTACATAAACTACATATAGAGATAATTAATATAATATACTTACCCTTAAATTATAAAAACACTAATCACCCACGCGCTGTGACAACCTGTTCAAAAAACTGATTAGATTAAAATGTTCTTCGTCTTTCCTCTAACCACGTTTTCAATTGATTACTTAATTCAGATCAGCTTGACAAAAAGTCACGTGACGTGGCGTCATTTTTTACTAAATGTATTATGGTAAATTCACAAGATTGTATGTCTGATTTAAATTTAATTTTTAAATTCACAAAACTCATTGTGGAAATAATATCGTTTAGTAATAATCATTTAATATTAATAAACTGTTTTGCAAAATTACATTTTCTTGTGAAACTATGCCAAAATATCTTATTTTTACAAGTTTCTTATTCAAAATACTCTAATGTATCAATATTTTTTTTCTAAATTTTCTTTTTCAGTGTATCTGTGTATTATTCTGATCTTAACAGCTTAATTTTTGGCAACGGATGGTCGTAATTATGCGAAGTAGCATAGAGGAAATCCGAATAATAAGTAGGTACTTTGAATGAGAAAAGCATTTTAATACTTGAATAGTAATTAATATTAACCGTTGATAATTTAACATTGTAATAATATCAGCCAAATGATGGATTTTATATTATGTTCAAATATATTTAAAAATGGACTTCATCAATACCTTAATCGAGTATGTTAAAGTAATATAAACTGCATTTGTAAACCTTTCTCTAGTAAACATAGTTTCATTTTTGTCAATTTTGTCGGCAAATTCGATGCTTTTTTCTGGAAAACTTGCTAAATATTAAAACAGAATAAACGTTTTAAATATATGGTTAAATCGTTTCTTTTTATTGGTATGCTTCTCGATACTCTATAATGCTCAATTATTTTACTATAAATTACTAAAAAATATACTAGTATTTTTTAGCCGACCATACCAACAGGTATGGTAGGCTATTAAGATCGGCAAAAAAAAAGTTTTTTTAATTTCACTCAAAATGAGTTATTTGGGTCATAAATGACCTAAATACAAAATATTTTCATGGTGTCTGTCTGTCTGTCTGTCCGTCTGTAACACGATAACTCAAAAACCGCTAAACCGATTTTAACCAAATTTGGCACAAAAATACTGTGACACCCGAGAATCTGGCCATTAGTTTTTGGTGGGGGTGGGGAGTTGGTAAGGGGGTATGGGAGGGAACTCCAAAATTACAGTAGCTAGCGAAACGCGGTTTTCAAATTAAGATTAGGAATAATATTTGCAACAAAATTTGTAATAACATCAAAATCAGTCAAAGTCGCAGTTTTCGAGACATTAACATATTTTAGTATGGGCGGCTATACGTGCCTCCCGGCGCCATTTTTTTTTCTCAAAAACTGCGACTTTGATTGATTTTGATGTTATTACAAATTTTGTTGCAAATATTATTCCTAATCTTAATTTGAAAACCGCGTTTCGCTAGCTACTGTAATTTTGGAGTTCCCTCCCATACCCCCTTACCAACTCCCCACCCCCACCAAAAACTAATGGCCAGATTCTCGGGTGTCACAGTATTTTTGTGCCAAATTTGGTTAAAATCGATTTAGCGGTTTTTGAGTTATCGTGTTACAGACGGACAGGCGGACAGACAGACAGACAGACACCATGAAAATATTTTGTATTTAGGTCATTTATGACCCAAGTAACTCATTTTGAGTGAAATTAAAAAAACTTTTTTTTTGCCGATCCTAATAGCCTACCATACCTATTGGTATGGTCGGCTAAAAAATTGCTTTTTATTAACATATTTTAGTATGGGCGGCTATACGTGCCTCCCGGCGCCAATTTTTTTCTTCTAAGTCATTTATATCAAGTCTACTTTGTACTGTAAAAACTGATTCAAACTGTATGAACTAGAGCTATATATTTCTTCTTATCCTTGTTTCTCTGGGGAGATGCCGTTGTTCATTCAATAATCCACCTTCTCCAGACGTGTCATCTTATAGAGCTCCAATTTGGCCTGCTGGGAATTTTCTTATCCTACCCCGGATATCGGTCGAAGATGTGTGATTATTGAATGTAGTAAGAAACGGTGTAAATGCTGAGGACAGAGATCGAATCGGATATTTGTGATTCTTTTTATCAAATACTTTAGTCCAAGAGGCAGACTGTTTATATCATTTTTTTTATTTTTACGAAACTAAATAGTCATTGGCTGTAACCTGTAACAAAAACAATGTATTTTTACATAAATGTACAGGGTGGTCCGAACTATATTCCGGAAACCGGCAGCATATTCTGCAGATAAAAATACGTAAAAAAGTTCGTATAATTGTATGCCCTAAAATGCTGATTTTCGGAGATACAGGAGTTTCATTTTTATTTCGATTTTTTCCATATAATTTCTGAACTAACGCCAATATTTGGATGAAAATTGGTGTCTGGGAGTTTTTTGACATAAGAAATTTTGATGTCAATATAACTCCTACTTGTAGAGGGTGCCACCTACATATTTTTTGACTGGTTTGAAGAGAAATAAGTCTCTTAGTAAAAATCGCTACGGGTAGTTGTTGTCGAGATATTTGGAGTCGAAATTATCAATACTTGTCGTCAATGACATAAATTAAACATGCTGACTAAATAGTTATTAGACTTAAATCATAAATTTGAAATGTTTTTGTGCCAAAGTTGAACAGAAACTCTTTTATCATAATTTTTCTCATCATTAATTTAAAAAAATAAAAATTTCCCAAAATCATTTCAGTCAAATAACTATCTACTCGACATATGTTTATTTTTTGTCATGTTTTGACCATTTCTATTCTAAATATCTTGAGAACGATTGCTCGTAACGATTTTTACCGAGAGGCATTTTTTACATAAAAAATCACAAAAATCTATATTAAGTACGGACAAAAAGTTATTACTCTTCAAAACAGTTAAAATACATGTAGGTGGAGCCTCCTACAAATAGGAGTCATATTGACATCAAAATCAAATTTCTCATGTTAGAAATCTCCCAGACACCAATTTTCATCTAAATATTGACGGTACTTAAAAATTATTTGGAAAAAATCGTAATAAAAATGAAACTTCAACGCCCCGTATCTGCGAAACTAAGCCATTTTAGGACATACATTTATACTTTTTACTTATTTTTATCTGCAGAATATGCTGCCGAAGTTTCCGGAATACAGTTCGGACCACCCTGTATATAATGCAGAATTTAAAGTTTCCAGTGCAACCTACTTTTTTACTTCTCTTTCTGTTTTGTAAATAGAACCCCTAAAAAACTAGCCAAGTTATAAAAAAATGCAAGTTTCTTGGTATTCGTAAAATAATTCATATCCTTCTCGCTGGCAGTGTATTAAATATTAGAGAGACCTCTCTGTTACAGAGATGACAGTACTGCACGAATTCTCAAGAACAACTGTATGGCGGAAATGAAAAATATAACATCTTTATTATTCATATATTTACTATATTTTAACTATGTATGTGTAAAAATAACTTTCAGCATAAATAAATCTATAAAGAAAAATATGCAGTGGCAGCCCGTAAGTTTTTTAGGAGAGTGGGTCTATGATGTGATTATACCGTACGATCGAAAAAAACGGCGTCAAAGACGGCTGAAGAATGACAATCGATGATAATTTTGGCGAGGTCAAATCCTAGATGGTATTTACTTGACCCGTACTCTTTTTCATTTTTCAATGGCGCTTTAATGGCAGTTTAAAATTCGAGAAAAAATAATTTTTATCTGAAAGTCTGGAAACGTTCTATTCTGTTTTTTTATCCTAAGTTTTATGGTCAATTTTCAGTAAATGACTAAAATTATCATCGATTGTCATTTTATATCCGTTTTTGACGCCGTTTTTTTCGAGTCGGCGCTTGTTGCCAGCGCCGACTTTTTAACGGAACAAATTTTTAATTCTTGGTCGCTTGTTGTCTGCGCTAGGTGTGCATAGTGTTGCGGACCCGTGTGGACTCGGCATAATCTAAATAACTAATATGTCCCGCCCCCATATGACCTTAATATCGCATTAAAGAATAGACACCGTAATGATTCATTCGAACGTTCGAGAACAATCGAGTTCCACTGGAATGAAGGAGTACATACGAGAACATTCTAAACCTTCTCTATGCACCTAATAATCTAACGTTTAACGGATTATGCGAGAACTGTTTAGCTATGGGTATATAACTCGACGCCTGAGGCCTGAGAAGGACAGAAATAAATAGACGATTACAGTTGCCGCGCTAAATTCAAAATAAATTCTTTCTAGATAAATAGTTATAAATAGTTTGTAAATAGTTCTTTAAGTCTTTTATCGTTATTGTTTTTGTTGCGTAGTGTAGAATAAATTGTGTTTAAATAAATTGTGACTTTCTATCCACACGGAACCAACGAAAAAAACGTAACAATTTGTAGTTTTTGGCACTGGTTTTCAGCGCTGGTTTTCTATGGAAATTATTGGAAATAAGCGCTTATTAACCAGGGGTGGAACTCTGTAACTAAATAGCAATCGGTAGCGATGAAGAATACTGACCTTGGCCGTACAAACTAAACGACAAACGACAGTATTCTTCGTCGCTACTGATCGCTATTTCATTACAGAGTTCCACCCCAGCTTTCTTTGTGTACGTACCCTTACCCTAAAAACTGATATCCGTTACATCACTGTTATATACTAAAAACTTGTATGAGTATTATTTACACTTGTCTAACCTGTAAAAATGTAAACATAAACAGATTTTAAACTATGAGAATGTATAAGAGCCATAATAAAGGATTTTCTGTTTTATAACTCTATTTCTTTTAATGTATTCCAAAGCCAGAACTGTTGTAGTTTGTAAGCACATTCTCAAAGAATTTATAAATAGATATACGAGTATTTATGCCAACCAGCCAACCCGATGGAAGACCGAAAAAGGACCATAGGTAATAAAAAAATATGTACCCGTTGCGATGAATTTTTAGTTATATACATCTGATCGTAACTTGGATAATATACTTATAAAGTTAA
Organism: Sitophilus oryzae; assembly: GCF_002938485.1. NCBI lineage: Eukaryota > Metazoa > Arthropoda > Insecta > Coleoptera > Curculionidae > Sitophilus > Sitophilus oryzae. Next base: position 4,986,936 of record NW_022145920.1, on the reverse strand, counting down.
GTATTCTACGTTCGTAATTTTTAAATTTTTTGGGAAAAACACAGATATAAAGATGATCTTTCTCCATTTAAATCAGTAAATAAGTTTCTCATACACAAACTTATAAAGGTGTAGTTTGTATTATGTTTGTGGCTTGTATAATGAGACCAACCGAGATCGCAGGTCAACAAACCGTTATTATATATTTGGAGTGTTTGCTTATTCATTTACCTTGTTTGTTTCTGTCTTACTTTTGAGCTTTCGCTTTCCATTTGCGATTGCTGCAAAATATAAGAAGAATGTGTAAAAAAATCCACTCCAATTTGACATAATACGTGTTTTTAGCCAAGAGCCAAGAGTCACATAAATATGATTATTTTAGAGGGACTACTTTTGAGGAATTTTTCATATATTTTTATAGTAAATTCGGAGGGAGTGACATACAATCGTTATTGCAATTTTGTCTGCTTATTCTACTTAATAATTGTTTTACTTAATTTTTTTATTGTGATGTATGTATTTTTCTTAATTTTGATTAAAAATAATTTTAATTAGAATGCAAATTATACTGAGTTGATCTTAGTTACCAATTTGCTATCTTTATATCATATATTTAAATATATGTATATGCTCTCTTAAAATGACACTAAGATAAAAAGCATTAACTAGTGAAAGTCGCATGCAGTACTTTCTAAGGTCATTACTTTGATCATTACCTTATAATTTTACTGGACAGATGTTGAAACAAGATCATAAAGGTAATATTACTTTTCAGTTAACGCTACTACAGTATGATCGAAAAAAAAGGCGTGCAGTTGGCTTGGAAATGACGATCGATGGCATTCCCCATATAATTTTACATATAAAATGAAAGCGATCTTCATTTCATAGCCATCGCTGACGCCATTTTTTTTTTCGATCATACGGTATATTATTTTTAGAATTTATTAAGCTATGGCTGCGGAACATAAGACAGTGATCTACAGACGTTGATCCACACAGCCAGAGATATGGAAGCCATGGAAAATGTGGTCGCAGAGAATGAAGAAGTTCAGGAGTAAAGAAATGGAGAGAAATAGTGGCAATGTAAATGTGCTTTGACTTTTGGCCATTTCTTGACCATGTTAAATAACGTCAAAAAAATAAAAGCGAAATTTTCAATTTTCGGTTTTTATGAAAAACCTCTGGAATTACTCTGAATTTTAAATGTTTCTAAACGACATATTATTAGGCACATTAATGCACAACTTTGCCCTAATTTAACCATCCTCGTATTTCCAATACTTTTTGAGATTCTAATTATGGAGGTTGAATTTGATATCCTGTATATACTCAGAAGTCAGTCAGTTTTCACTTATGAACCTGCCACACTACTTTACACGATTACACACAGTAGTACACAGAGAAATATTACAAGAATGAATCGATGAAGATTAAATGTGTATATTTTATATGTACATATATTTCATATCAATTAAACTTTCAGTTACGTAATCGAGGGTGCGATTTTTAAATTCATTGTTGCCAACCATAGACATATTCAGCGCCGGGCTGACTAACTGGAATTTATTGTATTTATTATATTTGGCTGGCTGGGGATTCAGGTGGTAGCTCTGCTGTAAAAAATGTCAAGTTGCGGCATTTATTTATTTATTTCTTGACATTATCATTAGTTTTGACACTTTAGTTTTGTATTATGAGTTTTTGGCTTAAATAAATAGTGTTGTGATATTTTAAGCTTGAAAATATTTACTAGCAGACCTTGCAGACGAACATTGCTCCTTTTAGAACCACTTTTAGTGCCAAGTGTATAAGATAGCTTAATAGCCGTAAAAAACTCATCGCAACTTTATTAGAATATTTTGACCGGGAAAGCGGTAGCAATGGCCCTTTATGTCCTTTAAGTGCTGTGAATGTTTAGGAGGGGAGTTAATCACCGCGACCTTACAGATCTATTGTGTGTTCCCCTTTCTTGAATTATAACGAGTTATAACTCATCATAGAGTCTCAGGGCTTTAACAAACGCCAGAGACGGCTCCACAGAGGCCAGCTCTCCATCCTCGACATCAGCCGTACCAAAGTTCATGGTACGAACGGTCGTCGTGTCGGCGCACTCAGTGGTGTTCTGGTGTTTCCCCATTTTCCCCACAGAATCTGCATTCGCCGTTGTTTCTCAGCTTCAGCCTACTGAGGTGTTCGTTGAGGAGACAGTGTCCTGTTAGAAACCCCATGACAATCCAAAGATTATTTTTACTTAAATCAAGGAAAACCTTTGATTTTCCTCGGTCGTAAATTCTGAAGAACTTTTTCGAGTGTCTTAGACCGTTGGAGGGCACCCATTCCAAGTTACGGATGGAGTCTTCCAGATTCTTCAGTTCCGCTTTCAGTTGGTTTCCGTTTGGAAAATAGAACGGTTCTGGTCCAGTTAGTGGAGTGTTCGCTCCTTTCCTAGCTAGATCATTTGCTTTTTCATTGCCTTCTATCCCTTGGTGAGCAGGCACCCAGAGTAGCAGGACTTTATTTTCTTTGCCTAATTTTTTGAGCTTCTCTAGGCATTCTTTGACCAACTTCAAATTGATGGTTACTGACTTGATAGCCTTTAGTGCTGCTTGACTATCGGATAGGATGGCAATTTCCTGTTTCCGATAGTTCCTATCTAAGATAAATTGTACGCATCTTTCGATACCGTAAATTTCTGCCTGAAGGATACTGGGGTAGGTGCTCATTGGTTCGGAATATTTAGTTTTCGGCCCAAAACTCCTACCCTTAAGTGCTGGTGAGAAGGTGAGTTTTGTTGATGTAAATAATAACTGTTTATACATTTATAATTTATTTATTTTTGTTTCTTGAAATATTTTGATATAAAAACAAAATATATAAAAGTGGGCAACGCTGTGCCAGTCAAGCTTAATCACGTGACTAAAAGTTTATTTGGTTTGGTATGACCTGTATATTGTAAATAACTTAGTATATTAAATAGATAATAAAATTAGGTAAAAACATAATTACAGTAGATAATAAATATCTATAATAATGAACAAATAATTTTATCGGTTTAATATAAGATCTCGTTTTGAAATAATTTGCTAGCAAAGGTTCTGTCTATTTCAAAGCGACGCCTTTTATGCAATACTAATTAGAAAAGCTATCATAACCGTGAAAACATCATCAGACATCTCGTAAACATTTTAACATAATACCCTTATTAGTCACGGATAAATTTCAGCTAGAATAAACACGATTTAGGAAGAAAAACCTATCGACTTCCTGCAATTCGACCCATAAATTAGTAACCCTAACTTAAACAATACAGTAAAATTTCAAGGGACCCACCTTAGCATTCTTTACTTTGTCTAGACGAGGGCTTATCTGTTTTCGATGTTATCTCTGTTCGTAATGTAAGGGTACTTTCCAACAAAGTTCGCTAAAATTCGTTGGCTAGCTTGTTTTATCTCGGATCTAAGTAAATTCAGATAAACGCAGAAGTGTAAGCTAGAACTCGAAGAAGTGGAGAAGATACTTTGCCGTAATGATAGAATTAATTTGACCACGAACATACAGTGCCATCGAAGTTTTATGAACAAACCGACTACTTTGAATGAAAACAAATAAAAATTCTTTTAGGAAATTACATCAGAGTTTTCATCTTATATTCTATGAGGTTGAGACAATGTTCTAAAAAAATTGAATATTGGGATTTCTATTTAAGATTTTCACTCCGTTTATATGGAGGTAGTAGTAGCGCACAGAAATATTTGGACCGAAAACTAAATACTCTAAACCAATAGGTACCTACTCCAGCATATTTCAGGCAGAAATCTACGCTAGCCAAAGATGCGTACAACTTATAACAAATAGGAACTATTGGAAATAAGAAATAGCCATCTTATTCGATAGTCAAGCTGCATTAAAAGCGATCAACGCAGTAACCGTCATTTCGAAGTTGCAATTTCAAAGAATGCATAGAGAAGCTGAACAAATTAGGCAAAAAGATAAAGTCCTCCTACCCTGGATACCAGCCCACCAAGGGATAGAAAGTAGTAAAAAAGCAAACGATCTACTTAGAAAAGTAGTGAACACTCCACTAACTGGACCAGAACCGTTCTGCTTTCCAAGTGGAAACCAACTTAAAAACTTTATAAAATCCTCGAAAGAATGTTGTTTAATCGTCTCAGTCCTGTTGTCGAGCCACAACTGATCCCACAACAAGCTGGATTTAGACCAAATAAAAATTGCACAGCACAAATCCTTAATCTTACACAGAATATCGAAGATGGTTTTGAGCGGGGTTTAGTTACGGATGCTGTTTTCTTCGATCTCTCCGCAGCTTACGATACTGTGCAGCATAATCTCATGCTACATAAATTATACCAACTGCCGAAAGACTACATCTTACCAGCCTCGTAAGAGTTCTTCTCCAGAACCATAGATTCTATGTAGAACTAAATGGCAAGAAGAAAGAGTAGGTGGAGGATACAAAAAAGTGGCCTACCCCAAGGTAGCGTTCTGTCACCAATCTTATTCAACACCTATAGCAACGACCAGCCCCACCCCCCTAACACAAAAAGTTTTATTTATGCTGACGATCTGGCGCTAATATCTCAAGCCAAAGATTTCGAAACAGCAGAAATGTGTCTAACAAATGGACTTCACACTCTCACGGCATATTATCAAGATAACCATCTAAAACTGAATCCGGCTAAAACCCAAGTATGTGCTTTTCATTTACGTAACAAAGATGCCAATAGAAAATTAAAAGTTGTATGGAATGATTTGGAGCTGGAACACTGCCGTAATCCAAAATATCTGGGGGTTACTTACTCTAAATCGTTCGCTCACATTTAGGAAGCACTGTTTAAATACAAAACAGAAAGTATCTGCCCGCAATAATATTATTAGGAAGCTCACAAGTAACGGATGTGGTGCTCAACCAGCAGTACTCAGAACATCGGCGCTTGCATTATGCTATTCTGCTGCAGAATATGCCTGCCCTGTTTGGTACAGATCTGCTCATGTCAGTCATGTGAATATTGCCTTGAACGAGACCTGTCGAATAACATCAGGATGTCCGAAGGCTACTCCTGCCTACAAACTCTACAGTTTAGCAGGGATAGCCCCACCAGGTATAAGAAAGGAAGCTGCCGCGAACACCGAGTGACATAAGATAGAAGTAAACGCTACTCATCCGTTGCATAGACATCAACTTCCCCTAAATAGATTGAAATCTAGAAAGAGCTTCCTAAAAACTACTATCGATGACGGTGCATCTCCATCGATGGCACGACAAAACTTGTGGACTGTGGACATTGAGAAATGCATCATGGATCCCACCTTCTGAATCCCTTCCGCCAGGTGAAGACCTGATGTGGAAAACATAGAAGTCCCTCAACAGACATAACATGGCTAAATGGAATTTTCTTACAGATCCATCAACATTATGCGAATGTGGTACAGAACAAACCACCAGACATCTATATAACTGCTCTCAGTGTCCAGTTTCTTGTACGCTTGACGACCTGTTGCAGGCCACAGGAAATGCTGTCGATGTTGCTAATTTTTGGTCTGGTAATATTTAGTGTTTGTACAATGTTCATTTTTTTCTTATTTTTTTACAATTTTTGTGTTTTTTATTACTGTCTTCAATTTTACCTTTGCAATTTCCTTCTGTTTGTCTACGAGATCATTCTAAACCTTCTCTATGCACCTAACGATCTATGGACTATTCTAGATTTCTTTTGCTGTAGGTATAAAAGCCGGCGGCTGTGGCCTAGAGAGGGCAGTTATAAATATACCAGTGCAGTTGACGCGCTAAAATTCAAAATAAATTCTTAGTTATAAATCGTTTGTAAATAGTTCTATAAGTCTTTTATCGTTATTGTTTTTGTTACTCAGTGTTAAATAAATAGTGTTTAAATAAATTGTGACTTTCTATCCACTAGGAACCGACGAAAAACGTAACAATTGGTGTCAAGTGTGGCGTGTGTGATAGACTAGAAGAATAAAAAGTTTGAAAAAAAAAACACTTTGTATATATTTTTTTATTAGTATTTTTGTACATACATATATATATTTTTTATATGCAACGCTTTTGACACGAATAAATAAATAAAATACCAACTTAAAGCGGAACTCAAGAATCTGGAATGGGAATCCTCCAACGGTCGAAGATACTAAGACTCTCAAAGAAATTTCTCAGAACTTACGACCGAGAAAATCAAAGATTTTGCTCTATTTAAGTAGGAACAAACTTGGGATTGTCAAAGGGTTTTTAATAGGACACTGTCTACCCGATTTGCGATACTTATCCATATTATGTAAAATCCATTATTGCCTATCCCTAGACATTACTAATGAAACTTTTTGACCGCATGCTGTATAACAAAAATATTTAAAATCTTGTTAGCGGAAATTACCCAGCTACAATCAAAAAAGATATAAACGATCTATGCGATATAAACGATTACGTAGCAGCTGCGATACCCAAAATCGGTTTTAGAGTGTTTTTTGTCCGTTTCCGACATGGGGCACATGTCGTATAAGACACACCTGTCACTGAAGGGCCTTATGGTAGACGTGGGTACCACCATTCCTGATACAATACACCTAGAACAGTTCTTTATTTTATACCTGTTTATTTAATGAATCGTTGTAGTGTTACCTACATTGATTGCTCAACTTTGGAAAAGGTGTTTTATGGTTTCTTAGGACTCTTAGGAGGAAATTAAACAAAGGGAAAAGTACATATGTGTTTCTAAGAAATTAGTTTGAAGGGTTACAGTTTGGGATAGGTATGTTGACATTTTGTTCGTGCTAATAAGGTTTGGTTGGTTTGGTTGAAATACCGGGTGCGTCTCAAAAGTGGCTCACCCCTATAACTTTTTTATTTCTTCAGATAAAAAAACCATATTTGGTATGTTAGTATATGACATAAATTAGGATTGATTGACGTATTCAATTGATTTTGGTCACTTCCTGTTTCACCGGAAATTACTACAAGTTTGGATTTTTAAAGGGCACCTTCGGTATTTTCTTACTTAATTCGATAGAAAATGACATAATTCTGAATAGAATGACATATCATATGTCAACTTTTGACATTCTCGCTTAATCAAAAATCGTATTTTAAAATTCAGTCTAGAGTGCCATGGCTATATTAAAAACACTAATTCTTAATCAAGGGGCCTTGGAAAAATAGATTTCATCGTCTAATGTTTTTAGTGTCTTGTCCTGGTCAGAAAATGTTCAAATCGTATTTTTAATCATATCTCAATTTTTTCAAATGGAACGAGAGTGGCTCATTAACATATTTGGAAAAAGCATTTGTTTACGAATAATTTGATACCACACACTTGGTATTTCGAGTCAAATTTTCATTATGAACCGCAAGTTATAATTTCAAATAAACCATATGCGAAAATGTCAAAAGTTGACATGTGATATGTCATTCTATTCAGAGTGTTATTTTCTTTCGAATAAAGTAAAAAAATGCCGAGGGTACCATTTAAAAATCAAGAGTTGTAGTCATTTCCGGTGAAACAGGAAGTGACAGAAAACAATTGAATACGTCAATCAATCCTAATTTATGCCATATACTATAAGTTCTAGGGGTGAGCCACTTTCGAGACGCACCCGGTATGTTAAAAGTAAACACTATTTTTTTAGTTGAAATTGTTCTAATCTTTAATTTTATAACATAAAGCCAATATGTATTACTGAACTATAGAGGTATGTAAAAATTAATCCATGATAAGACAGTATTACAGCCTTGCGAATTATTATAATTATAACATACCGGCATAGAACCCATGCAATCGACAAAATGCTTTCGGCTTTGCTCTATAGTTCGGCATCATACTAACAGAGAATATAAGTTATTAACATTATTTGCTACAGCAACAGCTAGTTGCATATAACTTGCCTATGAAGCATGTGCCACCACAGAAGTCCATACTGATCAAACTAGACATTGGCCCATTCTACCAGAAGTAAAAATGAGATGCAAATATCCCAAGTGCAAAGAATTTGCTAATGCGAGGTGCGAAAAATACGGAGTAGACTTATGTTTTGACAAAAACAATAATTTGGTTCAAGAAATTTAATTTTATATTTTTTTAAGGCATATTATTGTTGCCTTTTTAAGTTTTAAGAAAACATAAAAAAATCTAAATAAATCTGTCCGTATTAATCTGTCTGTGGTAGTATCTATCTGTGATTTCGAAATTATTTTTTTTTTCGTAAACTCATCTGTACATTACTAAAATAGACATTTTGTATTTCTCTCCATCTGTCTGTTCAAACTAATATTATCTGAAAAGCTAAAACCGCTTTTGACAGTAATGACATGAGCTCGTAAAGCTTTCGTTTTGGTTTTTTGTATATCCTTTGAGACATTCGTACTAGGGCCATGTTACATTTATTTATAGATGTATTACCGCCAACAGAATCTAGATAATTACTATGTGACAGCGGTATGAATGGCAGGACTATCTTTTAGTGGAGTGAAGAATATATTAAAGAACAAGGAACAAAATCCATGTTTCCTATATTTTATTATAGTATTTTTCTGGTTTTAGAATTTAAATATTTATATATTTTTCTATCCACTATATTACATATAGATAAAAAATAAAGTTATTTTAAATATTTAAATTATTTGTAAAGCATTACTAGTTTTATATTGGTAAAACTAAACCAACAACTTTCAGAGAGATTGCGTTTATCAATTCGTTTCGTTTTATTTAAGCTTGTTGCAATTCCTGTCGGGTTTGTATAGATAGAAAATAGATACATATATAAAAAGTATACTAATAATGCTAATTACATATATTTATTTTAATGTGATGTAATCAAAAAAAATTAATTCATTAAAAATATTTATCAGTTGTAACAGTTGTGATATGTCTAAATGAAAAATAAATGTATTTATTCATTCTAATGTGACATTAATGAACTTATTTTTAAAATTGTTTATATCTTTATAAGCATAACTATAAATAAATATAATTTGTTTTGCAATGGAAAATGTTTCATTGGTAAAAATATCTAGGTAGCTCAGTATGAAATAAGTAGCTTTGTAGTTCAATTGCCATGATTAATGTAATTCGATTGTTTTATTTTACTGAAACTATTACTTCACACATTGCTGTGTGATAAGAATACTAGTTAATTTTATTATCCATGGATAAGCTTTAATTATTAACAAGAGAACAATGGAGAATTGATTATTCCTGATTACAATTACAATTTGTAGATTTGTGGCTTGTGGCTACTGCATAGCTTATTACGTATTTTAAGAGGAGAAGCTTATTGTATTTCCAAAAAGTTTGGGTTTCCAAAAAAGTTTTTTGGAGATATTGCAATACTAAAAGAGGAATTAAAATTCCCGAAATTTTTCTTTCTCAGATATTAAACCTAAATGAAACCATATTAAATTTCAATATTAAATATGATAGGAAGTAATTCTTAATATATTTTTTAAACTCCCACTAGCCATAGCCTTTATAGACTTTGAGAAGGCTTTCGACTCGTTATATCCTAAGGCAACAATAGAAGCCCTTTCGAAACAAGATATTGACAGGTATTATATAGAAACTCTCGCCAATATATACAAAGAAGCCGAAGCAAGAGTAATGATATATAAAACAACCCCAGAATTTCCAAATGGCAAGGGAGTACGACAGGAAGGCGCGATATCCCCAAAGCTGTTTATAGCAACATGATAGCAACATTAGAAGAAATCTTACGTCAAGTAAACTGGATCAACAAAGGATTAAAAATAGATGGAGCATATCTTAACCATCTAAGATTCGCTGATGACATAGTCCTAGTGGCTAATAATCCTGAAGAATTACAAGCACCAATTGATGAACTAAATACAGCCAGGAATAAAGTGGGACTCAAAATGAATTTAGCAAAAACTAAAGTAAAGTACAACGAACTAGTGAAAAGAAAAGGCATTCCAATAAATAACACAACATTGCAAATAGTAGAAGAGTATATATATTTGGGACATCTAATATACAGGCCGCTATCTCGCGATGCGGGACTTAATATCTTACCGCTACTTTACGACAAGTCGTATGTATATACCCTGCGCTCTGCTCGTCGTTTTGTAGAAATACCCAAGCTCACCTGATGATGGGGTAGGGCCCCGAAACCGGGAGTGAGAGCAGGTTGATCCACATTATGACGAACACAGCGTGGAATTAATTTCTATATTAGCAGTTCAAGGCAAGAAACTCTTATATAAATTTATTATATACCTAAAAACTGCAAGAAATTTATTTTCCATTATATATGTATTTATATATGCATATAAATGCAGGTCGCACAACGCTCAATGGAACGAAATATGCTGGGAATAACCAAGAAAGCCGTAAAAGAATAGAGTGGATACGACAAGACATCCAGGTATTATATGTCATCCACAGAGTCAAGTCCCTCAAATGACAGGACACCTGGCAAGAAGAACGGAAAACAGATTACCACGGAAACCACAAAAATTACAGCATGGTACCCGCGAGGAATTAAGAGACCTAGAGGAGAACCGAACCTGAGATGGGACCATGATATTAGGAAATTAGCAGGGATAACTTGAGGCCGCATAGCCAACAATAAACAACAATAGGCCCAACTACAAAGAGAGTATGTGAGGGAGGCTAGACCATAATTATTGGAAATGGTTGAAAGCTGAAAATATGATGATGATGGCTACCAGATGGCCATAAGAAGTTTGTAGTTTATTTTCATAGTGCAGTAAAAAATGAAAGTAAAAATGAATTTTAAATGGTGTAGTTTAAAATTCTGAAAAGCTGAAAATGATGATGATGTCTACCAGTTGGTCATAAGAAGATTGTAATTTATTTTTATAGTAAAGTAAAAAAAGAAAGTATGAATTTTAAATGGCGTAGTTTAAAATTTGAGAAAAAAAATTTTGGAAAGAGATTTGTGTGTCTGGAAACATTTTATCTTCTACCCTTTTTTAATCTTTCTATAATTAATGTTAATTTTTAGTAAATGACGTCTAAAGGTTGACCTCGACAAAATTATCATCGATTGTCATTTCACAAACATTTTTGACGCCGTTTTTTTCCATCATACGGTATAATCTTTTAATTTGATGTCTATTTTTTTAATTAATTCTGTTATCTAAATTAAAGGCTAAAAATATTTAAATAATAGAGAAAAATCTGGCTACTAGAAAACTATAATGGTTTTATGGTTTTGGTGACATAAGACTATTAACTGTATCCTCATTAATAATATTTGCTTACGTAACTAAATTCAAATAATTTTTCATATCTTGTTTTCTAGAGTCAAACCGTCAGAATTATGTATTCTTGCATTATTTATAAGCCAGATTTTTATGCAAACTTTTAACAGTTAAGGTATTCTAATTCTTTTTTTTTTGTAACTGATTTCGTAGTCTTGCCGTTCACCGGTTGACATTTGTTAAGGTTACCGAATGTAGGTCGTACGAACCATAGAGTACTACTATAATTGCGTACGGATTTTTTCCTTTTTATTTATTCTATAATGTCCGTAATTCGTAATATATTTTATTACAATGGTCTAGTTACTCTAATAACAGTTAGGTCTCGTTCTAAAATAGCAAATGGTTATATCACTCCAAGTTGTGTAAAATTGTCTATAATTTTCTTAAATACTATTATTTGTTGTTGTTTTATTACCGATATTAAAAATCTTGTTTATAGGCATTCGTTTCTATGTTTTCTTTCCTCAATATTATTTTTAAATAAAATACTGTATTATAATAAAATACAATACAGTATTAATGTTTGGAGACTAGTCTGACAAGTGCCCATGTATTTACTTGAAACAATCATAAATGTCTTGTTACTGAAAAAAGTAACTATGCTGAGTTAAAACCAAAGTCAGCTGCGCTTTTGTTGAAATGTTTTCTAAAGGTAACGTCCTAAACCTTAATCATCTATCTATCTCTATTAACAAATTAGGCAAAGAAAATAAAGTCGTCCTTCTCTGGGTACCAACCCACCAAGGGGATAGAGGACAATGAAAAAGCAAACGATCTAGCTAGAAAGGGTGCGAACACTGATATAATAAACTGGACCAGAGTCGTTCTGCTTTCCAATAAGTGGAAACCAACTAAAAGCAGAACTAAAGTGCCTGGAAAACTCATCCGGTAACCTGGAATGGGAGTCCTCCAACTATCTAAGATACTCGAACAAAATTTTCAGGACTTTTTTAGGAAATTTTTCAGGACATACATTATTACATTACTGTACTACTGGGGAAACTACGAACAAAAAATAAAACTATCTACTTAATTAAAATTTTAAGCGTCTTTTTTTACAGACTTAAGTTTGTTTAATAACTTATCATAATCGATTAATTGCGCTTTTTCCGATTCGATACTCAGTAATGATAAGTTGTTTGTCCTTTCCTGAATCATTGAACATCTTTGGAAATTCAAAATTTTATTTAACCTGCTAAACGATCTTTCTGCTCCAGCGCTGTTAGCTATGAGCAGGATATGAGGCATCTAAATGGTTTGTCATAATAAAAAGAAGAATTTCTTCTGTCAGAAGATTATTACCATCATGTCTAAGCTCTACAAGTAAGTTACAAAACATTTGGTATTCATCTATAATGGAACTGTATACATCTTTTCCATAAAACAATTGAAGATCCATTAAGCACTTGATATTTTCTTCACAGTTCTTAAAATCCACTAAGCAAGAAAACTTTTGACACAGTGAATTAAAATCAGAAAATCTGTTACACAAAGTTGCAATAAAAACGTCTAAAACAGTTTAATAGACAGAAATTTTAAATCTATCTTCGGCGCTTTCAATAACAAAATCCTGTTGCTTTTCGCCGTGAAATGCTTTTGTACTCCTAACTCGTTTATTGGCAAAATCAATCGAAGTTTTTGATGTAGTAGCAAGTTTTATGGCATCTTCATTTGCAGCGCTCTTCGACTGGACAAATCAACGTTGCAAGTAGTGTTGGTCAGGAAAATGTCGAAAATGCAAACAAATAAAAAGACTAGATCATAACGTGATCATAGAATGAGAATAGTTAGATTGTACGTTCAATTTTGCGATTTCACTAGGGCGCGTCACTCAGTCAGAGCTAAGTGCGGAGGGAGCAATCGCGCCCCCGTGCCTCTTATAGGCACGCCACTGTTGTTTTTAACACGACACTGTCTCCTCAATGAGCACGTCAGTAGATTGAAGCTAAGAAGCAACGGCAATTGCAAATTCTGTGGGGAAAATGAAGAAACAGCAGAACACTTCATCACTGTGTGCTCCGAGACAACACCCATTCGTGCCATAAACTTTGGTACGATTGATATTATTATTGGATATAGAGGACTAACTTCTGTAAAACCATCTGACATACTGGCTTTTGTCAAACCCCTGGAACTGTATTTTGAATAACTCAAGAAATGGGAACACAATGGATCTATAAGGTTGCGGTGATTAGCTTTTCCCATCCCCTACAATCTATTGATTTCTATACTTTATTATATCCTTAATGTATATATTCGTAATTATATGGCAGTCACTCGTAATAGTTTGCTGTGAAAGAGGAACTCATATTGATTAAATTTTTAGATTTGTCGGGTAATTTTTTGTGTTGACTGCAAAGTCGTTTAGTAATAAAAGAGCATTCAGTTGTCGCGGTCACATTTGAATTGTAATCTGTATAATATGTCTTAGAGAAAAATCTTTTGTGGATTAATCCGAAATGCCTAGAGCATAGTTTTCGGTAATCTACCAAGCTCAGTGATTTTAAGAGGAGTGAATTGTAGGGTTATGTGAAGATGGTCTTTTGATAAAAGAAGTTTAAACGGGCAGGGAGACAAGGAGGCCTAGACAAGAGGCTACAGATCAAGGAGCTCTGGACATCTCAGAGGAACTACACAACGCCAAGATCGTCGATTGAGACTTCTGGCTACTAATGCTTTTGACTATGGGGTAGGTATATACTGTTGCCTATGGTAGCAGATCACCACTAGTTTCCATTAGAGGCAACATGAGAGCAGGAAGGCTACATCCTAGAAGTACTCAAACCATATGCGATTCCATACTATCACACCTTCCAAAACGCTATTTTTTAGCAAAATAAAGCCAGACCGCATGTTGCCAGAGAAACAATAGCCTTCATGGGTCGACAACACATCAGCCGTTTCCCTTTGTCTTCAAGATCACCTGGTTTCTCTCCTATTGAACATGTTTGAGACATGATTGGTCGCAGGCTGTCTAGGTTGAGTTTCTCATGAAGTTTAGATTGAAAATTCAGAATCAAACACCTCAAAAAGGAATCACCTTCCTTCTCAGAAGCGAGCCTAGGCGTTTCAATGACTTTTTATATCGCGAGTCGTCAACACACAATCGAACCAATTTTTCGTATGAAGAAGAAGTTGTGAAATGAAGTTTAACTTTTAATCACTTATTGAGTAAGAGGCTCTGAAAATGTATACGAAAAATGATTTAATTGGATATGGGTGTTTACCTTTGTTTACCTAGATATTCAGATATTTCAAAATAAAATACTAAGAAGCATAGATGGTGCTCCTTGGTACATTACACTAGGGTTGCCAACTTTCACAGGCGAAACATTTCTTGAAACATCGCCCAAATGTCTAGTATTTACCAAAAAGTTATGTCAACGGTATGCGATTGATGGTCTTTCTTACTTTCTTAAAAATTTTATTCTCAAAACATGTAAATAAAACAAATTTTTTTTTTAACAAAATTTTCAACAATTTTTTTTTCAAAACATAAGCTAACAGTAAATAAACATAAAATAATTAAACATGTTTATCGCTTCCACAAATATTTCTTGTATATAAATATTTCTTCATTTTCTTTTCTGTACAAACGAGTGGGAGTAGCGAAAGACACAGATTAACAATTTTTTAAAACATTGTGGCTATAGACGAATATTTTTGATTTTAGATTTTGAGTTTGGTATGTAAAAAAGAGGACTTTTTCAATGCGCAAGAGAAAAGAGTACAGTGAAATCAAAAAGAAGACTATCCTCTGGAATAGAGGACGGTTGGCAACACTATATTACACACAGGAAGCGTTTGAAGCTCAGTGAGAATAATCTAGTGATTGCTCTCCACGGAAATCGAGGAGTTTGCTGTTAACGATGGAAGGAAACTTCACTAAGATGGCTTCCTTCTTATTTCTCAACAACAGTTCTATCAGCAGAAGACTAAAAAGATAAAGACTTGTCTAGTTATAGATTATCTTTACTATTTTGCTGCGGAAAATATAAAAAAATATTTGGTTTTATTATAGCTTTTCATCACTTATTGAAAAACTGAAACCAAATTTAGATTTATACGACCTAATTAACTATATTTATTTCTAATCACACGTTTCACACTGTCAGTAATTGAAGATATTAACATGTATTTTCTCGAGTTTGCTTTATTCTGTGTGCCAAACTTATATTAACAGTTGACGCTAACGAAAACAACAACAAATATAAAAATCAAGTGCCCGAAAATAATAACAACTTTTCCCCATATTCGCCCGACCGTTTGTGACTGTTTCCGATCTCTTCTCTTCGCGCATTCCTATTGGTCCTTTCGAGCGCCGCCGTCACGAGGCCGCATTTCAAATCTTTTCGCACCAGACAGTCCGCTGCGAGCTTTTGTCGTGTTGGTATGGATAGAGCTTAACGCAGTAAAAGCTCGTAAACTTTCCGATATAGTTACGTGCGTTTTAAAAATAAACACTGTACAATTTTTTTAAGTTAGTTTTGTTTGTTCTTTTAATTCTCTAGGACTGTTTTCATGTCGAAACCGTAGTGACACACATTTTTGGTCGGTTGTTTGTGTTTCGTTTTCTCGTCAATCGGGGACGAAAAAACCTGTTTTCGAGTGTATGTGATGTTTTAGAGTACTGCCCAATGTGTTTTCGGATGCTGTCAACGAGTACTACTATTTCGCGCGTTGACTGCACCATGATCACCGGACACTAAGTCCGGCGATCTAGACGGACGCAAGACGGCACCAGGAGCCTCGATGAGGACATTGTCGGAAAACGACAGGAATACCATCCCCAGGGGGTGGGTAAGGCAGGCAGTTATGGGGGTGTTGCGATGGAAGGATGCCCCCGCCGGAAGGGGAGACACATTGGGAAAAGGCATGACTTTACAGGTACATGTTGTTATAATTGTAAACTATCAAAATGTAGCATATATTCTATTGAGATTTCGGAAACGGTAAGAGATACGGAGTGGCTTAAATTGGGACCAAGTTACCTGTTAGTGAACCCAATGGTACCTTATCCGTTTAGAATTGAAAATTTCATTTCCGGAAATTTGGCTGAAAAACTAAATTTAACTGAAACTGAGTTTATTTTGACCAAAACTTTTTTTAGTTTCATTCTTTGGTGACGTAAAAATTCACTTACAACGTTTTGTTTTGCTGGAACCATCATGAACTTTATTTTTCTAAATACTGATATGGGTTGATGATCTCCCGAATGCAATGATGTATCGCACTTACCCAAAAAAGGTTGCTTATTTTTTTACAGGGACGTATACCCATCTCTCTCCCAAACATTGTCCCATTTCTTAATTATACATTTCTTGGGAAAGTGGGCTACATCATTTTATTTGGAAGGGCATAAGCCTAATTAAAGAAGAAAATAAAAAATCCAGGTTCTTATTTAAAAAAAGGAAACTGCAGGTCGCACAACGCTCAATGGAACGAAATATGCTGAGAATAACCAAGAAAGACCGTAAAAGAATACAGTGGATACGACAAAAGACTCAGGTAATAGATGTCATCCACAGAATCAAAACCCTCAAGGGGCAATGGGCAGGACACCTTGCAAGATGGGCCACAAAAATTACAACATGGTACCCACAAGGAATTAAGAGACCTAGAAGAAGACCGAACCATGATGAGATGGGACCATGATATTAGAAAATTAGCAGGGTTAACTTGGGTCCGCATAGCCAACAATAGAAAACAGTGGACCCAACTACAAAGAGACTATCTAATTGTGTGAGGGCGGCTACACTTTTGGCTTTTTTGGAAATGGTTGAAAAAACTGAAAATGATTGTGATTTAAAAAAAATAAATTTGATGATGGTTCCAGAAAAACAAAACATCTTAAGTTATTTTTCCAAAGGCCAAACGATGAAGTTAAGAGAAACTTTTGTAGCTTTCAAAATAAACTCGTAAAAAATATAAACGATCCAAATTTCCATTTTAGAGAAAAATAAAATATAAAACTAGTTGACTTTAGGGACTCTTTAGGTGATATCATTTCGTTTTCATTCTTTGATAGATAGTTATTATTAATTTTGATTAACGTCATGTTTTTGCTGTCTCAAAAATTTCAAAGAAATTAAATTTATGATCACCTTTTCCGTAACATTGAACTAAATAAATTAATAATAAAGATATTAATAAGTAAGGTATAATAATAAAATCGTGCATTAAACTAATTCTATTATTATTTACAACAAACTTTGACCACCCAGGTTCACACGCATTATCATGCATTGGTAACATTGTGAAAGGAAATTCCCAACGTACGCATTAAATTTTCAGGATTTCCTGCATGGTATCCATATGTTTATGACAATAGAGCCAACTCGCTTAGCAGCAGGAATAATTTAGTGTCAGAAGAGGATTTCTAATAAATTAATTTAGTTCTTAAACACTTTCTTGTACGGTATATTTATGAGCATCAAAATATGAGATAGTGTTGCTCCAGTCATATTAAAATTATTATGATAATCAATTATTATAGAAGATCACCACACTGTCTTTAAACGCAAAAATATAAACGCTAAAAAATATACAAAAACGCTAAAATCAAATAAGCAAAAACTCATTTAACTATACTAACTATAATGAAGTGATATAGAGAAATTAACAAAAAATTGGCGCATCTTAAATGAGTTTCTTATTTGATTTTAGCGTTTTTGTCCAAATAAAGTTCAAACCTTCGTTTAAAAATATATATATAGCAAGGCAAATAAGCAGAATTTACTCAATTTATTAATATATATATATATATATATATATATATATTAATAATATATATATATATATATATATATATATATATATATATATATATATATATTGATATATATATATATATATATATATATATATATATATATATATATATATATATATATATATATATATATATATATATATATATATATATATATATATATATATATATATATATATATATATATATATATATATATATATATATATATATATATATATATATATATATATATATATATATATATATATATATATATGTTACGGTTAAGGTCCGATATTCGGTTAATATCGACATTACCCTGTTAATCTCGAGAATAACAAAAAATAAAACAACCAAAAACCAAACCAAACCCAAACGTTAACCTGTTAATGTCGACATTAACCGGACATCGGACTTTAACCGTAACATATACATAAACTTTGAGAAATGAAAATGTTATTACTATATTTGGTGTTTTCCATTATTTTCATGATTAAAATCCCTCCTTCCTTTAAAGATATAATCTATTATGATATAAAAGCAATGGAGAAAAATGTATAGCTGTATTTTTTCGAGAGTTAGTTAAATTTTTATACCTTACTGCTCCAACAACAGCTCTTAAAGTACGGGCATATATAAAGACTTTTTACCATTATACCAAAGTGGCTTATGTATGTAGGTCTCGCTATTTCAAACATTTCAGCCTTCTTTTTGGATTGCGCACTTCATGTTTAGCAAAGAAAACAAGCAAAAAATGACTCAAGGTATTTAGAAATGCATACAATAAATTTCAAAAGGTATTTTCGGAAAATTGCATTGAAACTTTTAATTATTTTTTTTCGTATACAAACTCATATTGGATTCTTTCTACTTTTGTCAATCTTTGAAATAATATACCACATAGACATAATAAACCACAAGTGCTAAAGGCGTAACAAAGTTTCATTTTTATAACCAAATATTTTTGTGAAATTGTGCAAAATTTTGCTCCATCAGTTTTTAAGATATTTTTTTCATTATGAATTATATTTGATTATATTTTCCGTTCCTAAGATTTTCGTTAAGGTAGTTTTTCACTAAAAAAAACACATCGAATAATAGCAAACAGTGTTTTATGCAAAAGTGCAACAAGTATTTGTAATTATATAATATAATAAGGATTTTAAAGAATCTTACACATGACCCAAATATGTCATACAATTTTCATTTTTATTGCACTTCTCTCAGATTTATTATGCCACAAAGAAAAAGATTTCGAAAGCATCTTCAAAAATATAATGCTGTTATATGAATAAATGCTGTTTGATAAAAAAGGACATGGCATGAATAGAAAAGGATGACGTCGATTTCGCTTTAAAATGTTTTGTTCATTTTTATTTGTCTGCGTGTATTTAATAGACGTGTTTGGCTTTATGTTAATTGTAGGTACTCAGTTAATCTAAACAACATTATTAAACTGCTGATAAAACATAAACAGTCATTGCAGACACATCGACGCGATTTAAACAGCCGTGTATTCAATATTTGACATAGTTTTATCGGTGATGCGATTGATTTAAATTCTAGTTTAATAATATTCGCAGAGCTAAAAATATTTTCATTAGTTTAAACAAACGTATATTTTTATTCCTAACTTGAAGGTTGGCTATTTGATTTGACATTTTAAACATACGGAATAAGAATAAATAATTTTCGTATTAATAGTCTGGTTAATCACTTAAATAAATATTTTTTTCTATGTGGTTATTATAACTGTGTAACAACCGGGCGGCTTTTTTTCTATTGAAAAGATTTACGTCAGACTTATTACTGTTTTTATTATTAAATAGCTATTTTTAGATGAAATATAAATTTTTAACTATAAATGAGGTGATTAGTAAGCTATTTGCAAGCAAGTTCTCTTTTTTTACCGGTATAAAGTCATGTTTAATTGATAATTTACGTGGATTGTAACTTTGAACTCAGTAATTACAATAGTTATAATTATTGTTAATAATAAACCACTAATGTGTTTGGAAAAAAGTTTCTATATCAAACGGTAACATACCAACAGTAAAATTTTAATTACACTAACAGTTTTCTCGTATTTTTAAGTTTTTTGGTAAATTATGTTGATCTTGAAACTCCACTATGAAAAATACAACTGGTAGTCTGGCACATCTCTCACTCAGAGAAAAATCTATAGAATGATCACTAGGTTTTTCATAAATTACTTAAAATTAGCTTGTCTAAAATTGTATAAATTTGGCATGTGTATTCAACATACCCAGAGCCTTAAAAAACCTATTTATGACAATATTTAGATAGTTAATTAAATTAATAAAAGTTGCATGCGATTTGCTAGGTCTGACACATCTCTCACTCTTAACATAAACCGAATCATACACAGAATTAATTGTTATTTCATAAATTGATAGCTTATTGATATTATAATCTGATAACATCAGAAGTGGGATTTAAATCCACATATCAAAATCATAGATTCTTACTAATAAAGATCTTAATCCGATATATAATAAAAAAATCTTATCCGGTAGTCAAGCAGCCTAAACGCGATCAACTCAGTAACCATCAATTCGAAGTTGGTCAAAGAATGCCTAGAGAAGCTCAACAAATTAGGCAAGGAAAATAAAGTCCTCCTACTCCCCAAGGTATAGAAGGCAATGAAAAAGCAAATGATCTAGCTAGAAAAGGAGCGAACACTCCACTAACTGGACCAGAACCGTTCTGTTTTCCAAGCGGGAACCAACTGAAAGCGGAACTGAAGACCCTAGAAGACTCCATCCGTAACCTGAAATGGGTGTCCTCCAACGGTCTAAGACACTCGAAAAGTTCCTCAGAACTTACAACCAAGAAAAATCAGAGATTTTGCTTCATTTAAGTAAAAACAATCTTCGGATTGTTACGGGGTTTCTAACAGGACATTGTCTCCTCAACGAACACCTCAGTAGGCTGAAGCTGAGAAACAACGGCGAATGCAGATTCTGGAAAATGGAATCTCAAACCAAACCAGAACACCTTATCACTGAATGCGCCGAGACGACGACCGTTCGTGCCATAAACTTTGTTACGGCTGATGTCGAGGATGGAGAGCTGACCTTTGTGGAGCCGTCTCAGATACTGGCTTTTATTAAAGCCCTGAGCCTAATGGATGTGTTTTTTTTAAACTAGGCGACTAAATGGAAGAATAATATCAAAAACCACTTCACCTGTTCTCATTCCTTTTAATTTTTTGCTCAAATCTAATTTTCATTCCGAAAGAGAACGATATTTTCTTTTTTCGGTTAATTAGCATTTTTACCTTACATAGGAAAGCTCTTTAAAATATTCATAAATAATTTAAAGCAAAAAACTAGTTGAAACTTTATAGCTCTAAAATGAGTTGGAAGCTCTATTACTTAAATAGTTCGAACTTTTCCGAATAAAATATTAACTCTATGGCGAACTTTTTAAGTACTCCCACAGTTCTTTTTTATTGGTAGTGGATAGCCGGAACTTTTTACACAGTAAGAAATTTCATTTTGTTTTATTAAGAGTCTATTATTAGTCTATTACGCTGTACTTTCGGGTTGTTCTCAGGGGTCGGGTAAAGCGGGTGTGTGGCCGAAGGAAATATATATTATATTTCAGAAATCTGCCTAAGGCTTAGCCCGATCCTGTCGTGTTAAACCACACCTAAAATTCCAAACACACGTGCTTTAATTAAGGCTTGATTAAGGTTTGCAGAGCTTCACCATTTGCCATAAAATAGCGAGCAATTTGCCACAAAACCATATAAATTATATATCACTGTAATCACAGAACTTCAATCTATTTCCGTATTGCAACGGAATTTGAAATTATGGCTTTATTTTCGAGAAAATTTAGTCCAAAGATAAGGAATATTTTTTTGATGTTTGACCATCAAAATCTTAAAAATAAAGAAGTTGTCTAAAAATGTGCTACAATATGGATATAGTATAATCCTTTATCTTTAATTTCCTTCTTCATTTGTTTAAAAATACCTTGCCAGTAAGTACATAAAACGTTAAATGGGGGAGGGGGGGGGGCGAACGCTTATTTTGCTACTTTTTCGGACTATATAGTGAAATGGACTCTTAAGCTTTATTTATACCTAGCAACTTTCAATTAATTCTCTATTAATCAAAATTTTTATCGAAAATTTAATTAATAATATTAATTTGCTGTTTATTTTTTTAAATATATAGGTTTCGAAATTGTTTACGTTTTATGTTATTCTTGGCCTTTCTCGTTGTAAATAATTGTTGTTCTTGATCACTTTCATCATTACGTCGTGGGCTACTTCCTGGAGAGTAAACCGTTGACACGATATTAAACATGGCGATAATTAATGACGTTATACTATTGTAAACGGTGATTTTCCATCGCCATGCGTACAACAATATCTGAATTAATTATGCATTGTTTTTATTGCAGGCTTGATTGTTATAATACGAACAACGAATTATTTTTAGCGCGAAGCAGGTACGATTGCTCTCGTTCTAAGAATTTAAACTATCGAAAATAGTGTTTACTAATTTTATATTTTAAGTGTACGTTTAGTATACTCGTTGTAGTATATACAATAGTTTGTTGGTGATAGGACCTGGATGGTATAATAATCTACTTGGCTATAATATAGTCTCTGTACCCATTCTCTAATATTAAGAATTAAACTATACGTCAACCTTCCATACCTGCCGCTGATCCATAGTTTATTTTTGTTTTCAGTTTTCATAGTTCCTTGGTAGGTTTCAACTCGTTTTTGAACCAAGATATGCATTGGGGGTATACCAGTTATAACACGAACAGCCTCTGCAGAAATGGTTCTGTAGGCACTGCTGACTCTTATGGCCGCCGTACGCTGTATACTGCTTATTTTCTGTCTATATTTATTATTTTTCCATTGTCTTCTACCATATATGTGCAGCATACAGAAGTTGGGAGTGAATGACTCCCACTAGAACCCTCCTTTTAGAAGCTCTTGGTCCAGCGGCATTTGGAAGTAGGCGCGACAGTACAACTAATGTTTTGCTTACTTTGGTTATAGTTTTATCAATGTGTCAAATTTTTTCTTGGTATTGTGCCAGCTCATAGAGACTCGGTTTTGCTGGGTTTAATTTCTCTATTTTTCAGGTTAAAATATTTTTCAGATATTTTCCTTTTGGTTGTCAACAAAATTGACCCCGATTTGTGTGGGGCTAAATGAAGTCTATTTTTTTTCATCCCATTTAAAATTCTAATCAAACTAGTATTGGCAGTGTTCATCAGTTTTTGCAACAACCACCATAGCCAGGTCGTCCGCAAATCCAATTAGTTTGGTACCTTCAGCCATTTTTGATTCAAATAGGTCGTCGTATAAAATATTCCACAAGGTGGAACCCAGTATCGAGCCCTCTGGTACCCCACTATTAATCTTCGCAACTTTAACCTGATTATCTGCTTCTAGTATCAACTTCTTATCGGATAGATGTGAGGCTATAAGCCAGATTAATCTATTATCGATGCCTTTTTTTAATCTGTCGAAAATAATTTGCCAGGATGCGCTATTAAATGCGTTTCTTACCTTTAGAATGTTTCATTCCCACAATAACTTGTTTTTATTACTCTTCAAAAAATCGAAATACAACATTTTTTGAAATAATAACTTTTTATTTTGAAAAAAAAATTTAATTGTTATATTTTTTTGTAATTTATCGCAACTTGGAAAAGCATAAAATTTTAACTTTATGCCATTCTACCAAACTGTTGTGTTTTTATACGGATAGAGACAATGAGTCCAACGGTTTCCTCTATTGTTTTTAGCGTTTTAATTGTTTTGCCAGGCTCCCCATAGCTTTATCAAAGTGGGTTAGCGTTCCGATCATAAACGACGTGGAAGTTGATTGTTGATGAGAACAATAACGTGGTTTATTCGAAAAAAAGAAAGCTACAAAATATTCAAGTTCGTGAAAGAAATAGAATTAATTAATGGTCTTATGATCGGGACCTACTGTTTAGTATAAAGACGAGTTGAAAAGTTTCTTTATTTAATTATTAGATACAATGATATGAATTTAATGTTAAAACTTATTTATGCTTTGTTGCCTACAGTAGGGCTTTTGTTTGTGTAAAGTGGAAGAAGCTGTGGCTAATGTATAAATAAAAAATTGGTCAAGTGCGAGTCGGACTCGCGCACGAAGGATTCCGTACCATTCATTATCTATACAACATTAGACACTATATTATTATAAACTTTTTTTTTCCGACTCAACTGAAATTTTGAATGCGCGTATAAATAATTTAAAAAAAAGTGAAGAAACACATTACTAAAAATTGTATTAATCAATAATAAATAAGTAAAACGTAAAAATATGTAGAAATTAAAAAAAACGATTAAAAAAAGTCGCCTTGACTAGGATTCGAACCTGCCTTACTACGGCTCCAACGTCATAGCAGCGTAAAGGTGCGTATTCATTATCCGCACGAACGAACGAACGAACGAACGAATGTACGCTAGTGGTATGGACGGGGACCGCACGATAGGACCGCACGAGAAGACCGGAGGCATTTGTTGGCGAACGCCTTTGATGTACCGACTCGAAACGGATGGTCGAGCGAACGAACGAACGAACGGCCGCATGCGTTCGGTCTCCGTCTAAATATACTCTGTTTTTTTTCTCAGGTAAGATTTCGACAGACAATGACAGAAGAAAAGCAGATGACTTCCCATACCAATCTATTTATTTTACTAAAAAAGTTTCTAATAATTTTTAAGTTATCTATGGATGGGTTTAAATATAAATCCGTCATACGTCGTGTCTTCTTGTTTTTAACCAGTTTTATTGGTTTATTTAAAAAATGACAGATCGTATTTCAATTTTATTGGTTTGACGGAACGATGAACGACAAACGGACGCCGATGCGTATGAACTCGCCTTTAGATTTTTGTCATTTTTGACGCTTGTCAAAGTCTTGCCAAATTATTGGTTATAATTTTGTGTCAACTTTTGTTAAATACCCTGCATTTTGAAAGATGATGCATTTTGATTCGTATTATTACGTGTGTTTTGTGTCTTTTGAAGTCAAGTGGAGGAAAAATCGAGTGAAAATTAACTGTAGGCCCAGAGCACAGTTTATGGTTAATACACGCTGCCCAGGCAGAAAGTCTTATACACCAATGAAGTTGCCATCGATAAAGTTTGTATACCATTTCGTCGTAGATAAGTGCATTTCGTATATAAGGATCAAACTAAACACATACTAAAAACTGGAGTAGCTGTAAAATATCGACATCACACGATAGGTAAATAATGGATTTTAGTACTGGTGCAGAAAAATAATGTCAAAAGGTACTGGTTTAAAAAAATTAAGATTAAAGGTAATTAATCCACCTTTAAGGTATAAAATTTGGTAGGTGTTATTATTAATAAAATAGTTGTTGTATTTACCTATGTTGTTTTATTTATACCTGTGGAATATTACAAATTTGTATTTGTACATAAGTTATATTGATAAATATAATCATAAATGCGGGTAGTTTCATAAAGCTTGAAAGTAAATAATAGTTATTTTTTATATTTTTTTGGTATGTAGTGCCTTGTTCTTGTTTGTTTTGTATTAACACATACCGTTTTTATTAAATAAAATAACTCGATTACATTTTTTCAGTTTTATACAATTTTGAAGTAATCACTTGTCATCTTGTCAATCAAATTTTAAATATATCGCCACAGATATCGCTATGCGTTCCAGTTGTACCAACTTATTTCTTTGTAAAATAAAATAAACTAGTTTGAAATTAAAATGACAGACACATCTATCACTGTCAAGGATCTTCTCGTTGGACAGACTATATACCGCACTTTCATTCGTTCGTTCGTTCGTTCGGATAATGAATACGCACCTTAAAGTCCTAACGCTTTAACCACGCGGCCACCGAGGACTTGAAAGATTCTATGTAAAATTCTTACTTAAAAGATAATGTTTAGTAAAAGTACTTTTTTATTTATAAACATTTATTTAATTCTGTTTTTAGTATTTGTTCTTATAGCGGCAACATAGATACATTATCTGTGAAAATTCCAACTGTCTAGCTATAACGGTTCATAAGATGGACTTTTGTGACAGACGAACGGACGGACGGACAGCGAAGTCTTAGTAATAGGGTTCCTGTTTTTACCCCTTGGGTACGGAACCCTAAAAAATAAATAATGGGATACCTAGTAATGTAAAGGGTAATATTACCGCGGTAATATTGCCGGTAATTATGGTAATATTGCTTAATATTACCGCAAGATCGGTAACATTGGAAATACTGCTTTTTTCCGCTCTACTTTTTTCATTTGCCCAGCTTTAAAATAAGTATGTTGGCTGTAGACACTTTTTGACTAAGTTTACCATCGTCAACAGTCGCAATCAAAAAAACATTTAGTGCTTATGATTTTTTTGTGGAGAATGGCCAACAATAACCTAAACTAAACACCAGGGCAGAGAGAGTTCATAGAGGGCAAAAAGTTCATAGTAGATTGTTCTATGAACTTTTTCGCCTGTTTTCATTTTTTGTTTCTCTATGTTTCGTATGAAAATTTGGAAAAGTATAAACGGGATTAATCATTTTATTGCTTTTACAGCATCCATTCGGAATGTTTATTCAATCGAGTTAAATAATTAAAATCCTTTGTTGGTTAATAAAAAAATCATCAAAATCTTTCTCAAAAAAGAAATGTCGAATAAAAGATACCTTTAATGGCCACATAAAGTCGGTTTTACGGACATGTTATAAAATTAAGTCCGAATGTATAAAAAATTACTCCCAGTTTTATTGCAGAAAAATATTTAACCTTAATACTCTGATTTCCCAGAACTTTTTCATATCCATACTAGGAAAAAGCTCTTTAAAAAAGGAATATGTTGGTGAAAAAATATGAATATTAAACTTTTAATTAAAAGAATTAGTGATTTAAAGAAAAAAAATATTTCGTAATTTTTTTTATAATTTAGAATAAACAGAGACAAATTTCTCCATAGGCCCTTGTTCGTCCACAGATTTGCTTAACCAACAAGACATTACGTTTTTTAATCTCATCCGTTCATTGTCATGGAGATCAACAACGAAGAAGCATGTTAAATTTTCCGACAAACTAAAATTATAACACGGTTGATCGCTGAAGTTTTGATAAACTAAAATTCATACTCAAATAGTTGGAAATTAACATTATTATAACATGAAGTAACCTAATGAAGTAAAATGGATGTAGCGCTAAATTTTCTTCTTCAATAGGACCAGTTAAGAAAATAATAATTCTATTATTATTATTTTTAAGTAGCACTCTATTAAAATCTCCTGTTTTAAAATAGTTTTATTGCAATAATTTACTTATCATGATAACTGATGATAACCTTAGGAATTTGACAAGCAAAGTCTGTTAGACTTATGAAATTTGAAAACTTGTCATAGTAACGATTTTATGAAATGAAACTATTTTTTTCAAAAAAAAACGTCCAATCTGTCATCGACTGTAAACCACCATAATATATTTATGTTTGGTTCTTTGTTATTATTATTTCTATATGTGTGTATTAATATATACTGTCTTTGTTTCAGGTTAGTATGGCAGTAAGTTCACAAAAAAATCGGCAAATGGTTCCAACCGACCTACATTTTTAATACTTCAGTCTTTGGTTGAGTGAGATAGGTGAGTTATCTAGTAGGTAGGTAGTTAATGGCCAACTATTGAAGCACTGTAATTTATCACTATTACTGTGTTTATTATCCTCCTATAGTATATATGCCTATTTAATTTTTTGATTATGGAATGCTTACTTACTGCCATTACTCGCTGACGAGTATTTGACACGCATCAGAAGATGGTTACGCAAGGCGTTTTCTTTCATGAGCTTTCTGTGACTGAAAAGCCCGATACGTGATGTTATCTCTCTACCCTCTACTGCACTCCGGACATTCAAAAATCTCATTACTTTATTAGGATTATTTCATTAGGTGCTCATTATGGAATGAGCACTTTGTTTACTCACTTGATTCTTCGAACTGCTTGAATCCATTTTTGCTTTTGATCAAATCGGTGTGAGAAGCTGTGAAGTTCGGGAGAGTTGAATATCCGGAAAAGTTCGAAAGCTGAGTTATTGAATGTTATTATACCCAACAATGCCCTAATTATCAATTTTCAATTAATTTTTACAACCCGAAACAGCAACCAAACTTCGTACCTGTACCTACGATTGTTTTTACCTGTTTATTTTGTATCTATCTAACATCAAAAATGTGTATTTTTGTATGCCATAAAATGTAGTTTTATTTTTATAACAGCACCTAATCGCTGAACTTAGGTTGGTAAAAACAATAACACATGAAATCTGGTAAAATAAGGGCGGTATTTTTGATTTTTAAAAAAGTTTTTACAAAACAAGAGTTTTGTAAAATCTTTTTTAAAAAACAAAAAAGAGTTTTGGTATGTTAGTATATGTCATAAATTAGGATTAATTGTCGTATTCAATTGTTTTCGGTCACTTCCTGTTTCACCGGAAATGACTACAACTTTTGATTTTTAAATGGTATCCTGGGTATTTTTTTTTATTTTATTCGATAGAAAATAAAACTCTGAATAGAATGACATATCATATGTCAACTTTTGACATTTTCGCATATGGTTTATTTGAAATGATAACTTGCGGTTCGTAACGAAAATTTGACTCGAAATACCAAGAGTGTGGTATCAAATTATTCGTAAAAAATGTTTTTTCCAAGTATGCTAATGAACTCGTTCCTTTTGAAAAAATTGAGATATGATTGAAAATACGATTTTAGCATTCTCTAACTGGCCAGGACAAGAGCAAGAGACTAAAAACATTGTACGATCAAATCTGTTTTTTCAATGCTCTTTGATTAAGAATTAGTGTTTTTAACATAGCCATGGCAATCTAGATTGAATTTTAAAATACGATTTTTTATTAAGCGAGAATGTCAAAGGTTGACATATGATATGTCATTCTATTCACAATGTCATTTCCTATCAAATACAGTAAAAAACTGCTGATGGTGTCATTTAAAAATCAAAAGTTGTAGTCATTTCCGGTGAAACAGGAAGTGACCAAAAACAATTGAATATGTCAATCAATCCTAATTTTTGTCATATACTAATATACCCAATCTCGTTTTTTTATCTGAAAAAATAAAACGCACCCGGTGTAAGTACCAAATACCGCCGTACCTGAAACATTTAGCTCGTTGTTTGGCGGTATTCATGTTAATAAATATGTACCTAAAACCGTCTAACAGGCGGTCTTCCGTTCGTCAATTGTCTATTCCGCCTGCGGTAATTTGGCCAGTTTAATGTTTTAAATCGGTGTTTTATAAATTCGGTGAATCACTTTTTCCCAGTTCGATGCGATTCATTTAATTTCTTTTTTTGTTCAAATAATTGAAAACTATAAAACTTTGCATTCACGGTGAGACTTCCTCTCTGTTACAACCAAAGAGAGGCATAATTGAAAATCAATCGCTTTTTAAACCCGATTCTAAATGTTGGGTCATTATTTTCCCTGTCTAGTTTTAATAGGTTTCGCAAGTAGATGCACACATAGCTGTTCAAATGGATTTTTATATCGAATTAACAGATTCAGAAGAGAAAGCTTATATGGTTGCGTCAGTTTGTCGGTTAGCATTGATATATGCATATAGATAATAGTCAATCCTTATTTAGAAATAACATCTGCCAGTCTAATAAGGAGAATTATATTCTATGCGCTAATCATAAACTTGATATCTACTTTCTTGAGAGTTCATTATCATTAACACTCTTCAAGGAAATTACAAGCTTTTTTTCAATTTTAGAAACTCTATGTCTAGGGGCAAGTTAATGTGTACCACATTATAATTTTTAAGTACACGGGAAAACTTCATCACAGTTATTACGTAACAAAAATGCGTGTACCGACTTAGCTGGGCCGACTTATCAAAGTATACCATCCTGGACAGTCCATCTGCATGGTCTGTATTTTAATACATGCGACATAAATATATGTAAATGACCGTTTCACAGACAGAGAGACAAAATAAATACTGGCATACCGTGTTGCCGGTTTTTTACGTGTGTAAAAAATTTGGTAGAAAAAAATAACTTTTAAAAACTTTCATACTACTGAAATGAAGGGAAAAGGGGATAGACACAAAATTTTACTCAAAGTACATACTCCGCCGGAGTCGTTTCTGACATAGTAAATTAATAACATTACATGACTAAACCTAGGGGAAGTGGGTGAACTACTAGCTAGATGAGTTAACTCTAGCGGGAATACACTGCATAGGGTATGCAGATGACATAGACATGATTGCCCTGTGTGATATTATCCAAAGAGAGATGGTGCAGGACTGTCGGGCTCAGCATAAACTCAGACAAAACCGCGGTAATACCATTCACCAGAAAACAAAGTCAGAAAAACTTGAAAAGACTAGATGGAAAGGAAATACTGTATCACAGGAAGTCAAATATCTGGGAATAACCCTGGACAGTAAACTTCTCTGGAACAGACATATTAAGAACATTACCAGCAAAGCTACAAAGGCTCTCATGATATGCAGAAAGCTGGCGGGAAATAGATGAGATGGCGCTGCGCCCCTAACATTTTGCACTGGATATATACCATGATAGTAAGACTCATAATTACCTATGAAGCAGTTGCTCGGTACACAAGACTAGAGCAACATACAGCAAGGCAAAATCTATGCAAAGTAGATGAGACTGGCATGCATCTGCATCACGGGTGTCATGAGAACATGTCCAACAGCAGCAATGGAGGTCATCCTAGACCTAACACCACTGCACATTGTCGTCGGTAGTTATGCGACATTTATTGGAATGGTCATTGACCGAAACAGTATTTGGAGAATTTTCAGGTCAGGGGCTTGGAACACCCTCAAAAAGAAAATTCCACTTCTCCAACTCCCAGTGGATGACATACCAAAAATTTACAACTTTGACAAACACCTCACTGTAATATTGAGTAATAAAAAGGATTGGAAGAAAGAAAGGTTTGCTCAACATGTAAAAGATCATACCATGACTTATATAAATTGAACGTTAAAATTTTATTGAAATTATTAAACTTTGATTTGGAAAATATCTGTATATTTCACCAACAATTATAAACTTAGCTTTCACAGATCGTGGTCAGCATTGACAATTACTTCAAAGTAAACCGCCACAAAAAAAAAGAACTGGTATTGAATAAGCTATGATTATAGTATCATGAAATGTAGTTTTTTTCTGAATCATTTGTTGATAATTTCTGCGGTCACAGTTTATTATAAATCTAATTCTGGTATATTCAAAAAGTTACCAAATAAAATTAAAAACGTATACTAAAACTCATTAGTACATTTATTGTGTAACAAATTTTGAATAATTTTGGTCATATTGATTAGATTGTATACGTATTTTTAGCGCGAATTGACCTAGAATAACGAAACATTTTGAAACCGTGTGTAGGCAGACGTTTTACAGATAAATAAAAAAGTCAATGAATAATTTAATTGCAACTCTGTATTTATTATTAATTACTTGTTGAATTACATTGAAAAGACCTTGATCACGTTTTATATATAATTAATTATATTTATTATTACATTTAAATATTTAATAATATTTCTATAATACAAACAAATGCAGTAGCGAGAAAATTAGGTAGGTATTCATTAATTAAAGACATTTCGAGAATTAATTCAAATTGGACGCTTTTAAAGGCAAACACCTTTTTCTA
Organism: Sitophilus oryzae; assembly: GCF_002938485.1. Lineage (NCBI taxonomy): Eukaryota > Metazoa > Arthropoda > Insecta > Coleoptera > Curculionidae > Sitophilus > Sitophilus oryzae. The sequence continues at coordinate 4,955,170 of NW_022145920.1, read as the reverse complement.
TAGGAAATAGACGAAAACTAATATCAGTGTCTGGGGCTCAATTTTTATCAAAAACTTGATGGTGAAAACCCCACGTCGATATCTGTTACCGTTTCGGAGTTACGGGGTGTGTCTCAAAAATGTGCATTTTTAACAAATCGCTGTAACTTTTTTGCTGGGAAAATTTTTTATTTTTGTGAAAACATTTCCAAAGCACCTTTTTACGTAGAATTTAATGGTTTAAATATAATTTTTTTAAATTAATAATTTAAGAATTATCAACAGAAAAGTTGATTTTTTTTATATGGGACACCCTGTACATTTAGAATTAACATAAACTTAAAGCATACAAATTCTTCATTATTATGTTAGTCGGTTATTTTCTAGGTAATATAACATCATTTTTAGGTATTGATCAAACAATCAATTGTTAAATGATTTGTAAAAAAATGTTAGTGTCGTCTTAATTAAATGTATTAACTAATAAAGATATATTTAAAATAAGTTTTTCACGGCTTCAAGTCAATATGTTAGTGAACTGAGTTTCGAACAACAAATTAAAGTCCATTTGTTTACAGCCAGACAGCAGACAGCAAACAATGTTGGAAATTAAATTGGACCAGATGCTTTTGTTGTATAGAAATCGGAACGACGAATGCTATGAAGGGATTATTATCTCTATATTCGGTTTAGTTAATAATAGCAAATTACAGTATTGATTGGTCCCTAAATAGGAAGAGCAGTATATAGGCTATAACGAGTACAGTAACATGGGCAATAAATTCCTTTGTTAATAACGAATATAATGGTTTTAGCGAAATAGTTTTTACTTCAAGACTTTGATTTATTACGTATAGTGATTATATTTTTCTTCAATACTTAAAGATTTTAAAAATTGTTAGAGAAAGAAGTTTGCAGATCGATTGGCAATGGACACACACCCATGGGACACAAGTCACAAAATAGATTAAAAAGATATAACGGCAAAAAAATGGGCACCTTAAAATTTTGATGTATTTTAAAATTTTGTATACAGGGTGAGTTTCCTACGATGTTCTCTATGGGCATCTCGGAAACTACTGGATATAGAGAGTCGGTTAAATGGGGAAAGAATTGCAGTTTTGTGGGGTCATAAATATGCGCCTTTCAGATTTTTGAAAAAGTTCATGGCTTACTAGATATTTCGAAAAAAAAACAAATTTTGGCTATTTTAAAAATTGTCCCTAATTCCATTACAATCTATTTTAGACAAAAAGTGTTCAGATAAAAGTTGTAGATAATCACAATCCTAATGAGTTTGTGTTCTCCGATTTTTCATAAAACCTGTCATTTTTGACATATGACACAAACATATGTTTTTTTAAATGGAAACGATAGTTGGCTATGACTTCATAAAAAGCGCCATTTTTAAGCTTTTCAGCAATATAAGCTATAATATGTTTCTTTCACAAAATTACTGAGTTATAGCCAATTCTTATCTTTCTTGACTAATTTCACTTAGTTAGCCATGGAAACAAGTTCAATCGTCGTTGCTCTCAGAAATGTGAAATTGTGTCACATCCAATCTTTGTAAATTAAAATAACCAAAATTGTAAATAAAAATTTTTCAAATGAAGAAAAGCGTGTAGGATTATTGGTTCAACTTTTCTTGGATATACAGGATACGTTGACCGGTGAAAGTTACTTACGTTTTTTAGAGAACGGTTTTTCCAGGGTGTTCAAATTTTGTTGTGATTTATAACTTATAAAAAGACAAAATATGTTATTAAACGGCTCTTTACAATTTAGATTACACAAACTAAAACTCAAAAAAATAATATCACTACGTACACTTTAAGTTATTTTAGAAAATGTTTAAAAAATCCGCAATTATTTTATTATTTATTATTTATTATTTAAACGTAACGTTCACCGGTCAACGTATCCTCGAAACTGTATAGGCAAGAAAAGTTGAAGCAATAATTCTACACGCTGTTCTTCATTTAAAAAACTCTTATTTACAATTTTTATTTATGTTAATTTACAAAGATTGGATGAGACAATTTCACATTTCTGAGAGCAACGACGCGACGATTGAACTTGTTTCCATGGCTAACTAAGTGAAATTAGTCAAGAACGATAAGAATTGATTATAACTCAGTAATTTTGTGAAAGAAACATATTATAGCTTATATCGTTGAAAATCTTAAATAACGGCGCTTTTTATGAAGTAATGGCCAACTATGGTTTCCATTTAAAAAAACATATGTTTGTGTCATATGTCAAAAATGACAGGCTTTAAAAAAAATCGGAGAAAACAATTACATTAGGGATGTGATTATCTACAACTTTTATCTGAAAACTTTTTGTCTAAAATAGATTATAATGGAATTAGGGACAATTTTTAAAATAGCCAAAATTTGTTTTTTTTCGAAATATCTAGTAAGCCATGAACTTTTTCGAAAATCTGAAAGGCGCATATTTATGACCCCACAAAACTGCAATTATATAGGTCTCGTCTCCATAAATAAGTACAATGTAGTTCCCTTTTCTCCGTGCGGCGACCACACATTTTAAAGCCTAAACAAACAAATTTCAACATGCCCCTCGCTTCCCTGCCCCCTTACCTCATTACATGCCCTTGCATCATTTCTTATTTAGTCTTTTTTTGTGTGCGGTACGACCCACATCGAATATCGCGTAAAAGATATCGATCCGCTCTCGCTCCGTAGAGCCAAAGTTTACAGAATAAAATATAAGTTCGGTCACTTAGCATCGGCACTTTGAAAATCGCGTATCAAAAGCCAGAAGCCGCCTCGTCCGATACGCCGGATTTCGATGAAAACAGGAGTGGAAGCAGGGGTAAATTGAAGCCGCATTTTTACCGATCGCAAGGTGCGACAAGGTGCAGGGGAACGTGGGGTATTTCAAAAATACCTAATGAGCGGAGTGTTGTAGATTATCTTAAACGGATGGATAAGCGATTAAAGTTACTAGAAAATAAAAACATGCGTAAAAGAAAAAGATTAGTGACAAGTTTGGAAGAGGAAAGTGTAACAAGTTTTGAGAGGCAGGCGAATAGTAGTGATTATTCGCAAGATTCTGAGGACGAGATTAGAAGCAGTGTTTGAGATGTTAGAAATAAAGGTAAATAAACATATAACATATACATATACAATACCTGAATAGTAGGGGAAATTTCTTCTAAGCTTGGGTATATAGGTATTGTGGGTGAATACCTTAGTGAATGCTTATATTATCTAGATTTTTCCACTTATGCTTATATTACACTAATATGGCAGAGTACGTTGGTGGTTACTCTGCTTGGTTTATAGGACATTAAATTTATTCACGTTAATTGTAGCGGAGTACAGTGGTGGTTACTCTAGCTTGGTGTGTAGGTATTGTTGGTGAATACCTCAGTGAATGCTTATATTACCTAGTTTTTTCCCACTTATTACATTAATACAGCAGAGTACGTTGGTGGTTACTCTAGCTTGGCATATATGTATTATTGATGAATACTTATCGCATGGCTGTCTTATTATACTAATATGGCAGATTACGTTGGTGGTTACTCTAGCTTGGTTTATAGGACATTAAATTTATTCACGTTAATTGTAGCGGAGTACAGTAATGGTTACTCTAGCTTGGTGGGTAGGTATTGTTGGTGAATACCTCAGTGAATGCTTATATTATCTAGTTTTTTCCCACTTTTTACAGTAATACAGCAGAGTACGTTGGTGGTTACTCTAGCTTGGTTTATAGGACATTAAATTTATTCACGTTAATTGTAGCGGAGTACAGTGGTGGTTACTCTAGCTTGGTGGGTATGTATTGTTGGTGAATACCTCAGTGAATGCTTATATTATCTAGTTTTCCCACTTTTTACAGTAATACAGCAGAGTACGTTGCTGGTTACTCTAGCTTGGTATATATGTATTATTGGTGAATATTTATCGCATGGCTGTCTTACTACAGTAATATGGCAGAGTACGTTGGTGGTTACTCTAGCTTGGTTTATAGGACATTAAATTTATTCAAGTTAATTGTGGCGGAGTACAGTGGTGGTTACTCTAGCTTGGTGTGTAGGTATTGTTGGCGAATACCTCAGTGAATGCTTATATTACCTAGTTTTTCCCACTTATTACATTAATACAGCAGAGTACGTTGGTGGTTACTCTAGCTTGGTATATATGTATTATTGGTGAATACTTATCGCATGGCTGTCTTGCTTTTATTTTCAAAGTTGGTAGTCCCATAAGGGCACGTTGGTGGTTGTCCTTATGGAGTGACGTTTTGCTAAGCTAGCTGTATAAGATTTATAAACTCCTTAAGCATGAGTTAGCCCCAATATGTGTTTACATATCATGATATTTTCTTATAGGTGAAAGCGCTAGTACACTTATTAAAAAAGGTATTGGAGCCTACCTAAACCTTTGTAGGAAGGTTTATTAGCGGTTTTAGGAGATAAGGTAGACGGGAAAAATACCACGACACCACCGATTCAAGCGGAAATTGCAGAAAGATGGATACACATTGCAAAAACCGGCCTTGAAGAACCCGTTCTTAACCTATTAATGGAGAAGTACCCCTCTCCAGAGAACGCCACCACCATAGTTAAATTTAATGCGGAAACAGGCCATACATGATAATGTGGAGTGCAGAGATGAAATTGGCTAAAATTCAATCAAGATTAGCAGCCAGTTTGTCGGCTATAGGCCAAGTAATGGCAAAAATTTTAGAGGAAAAAGGAGGGGGGGGAGAAAGGAATATAAAGCATTATATAGAGACCCTAAACGACACAGAACGTCTTATAACTGGTGTTATCCATTCCGAGTCAATATCGAGGAGGGAACTAGTGTCGTTCGATTTAAATAAAAATTGGAAAACCACTCTAACGGAATCCCCTTTGGATACCTGGTTGTTTGGTGAGGATTTGGAAGGAAGATTAAAGGCGGCCAAAGAGTTGTCCGCCTTTAACTGTCATCCAGTCAGTTAAAGACTGTCAGAAGTACTCCAGGAAGAATCGTATCAAATGCAGCCAGATCTCGGTCCACGCCGCATTTAAACTTCAAAAGTCTGCCTCAACATCAGCAGGGAGGGAAACGGGACAGACTCAATGTTCGAGAAACTTCCTACAACCGCCCACGTCAAAGGCGGACCTGGAACCGAATACAACACTTCGGCGTAAGGTCGCGTTCTCAGGGAAGATGTATAGGGATAATAGATGTATTATGGCATGGTTGCAAGGTTTTAAAATTCCGTTTGTGACGAGACCATCACATAACATAATCTCAGGTAGACATAAATGGTCGGTGCAACAACATAAGACAATTGAGGGCAACGTTCGGAGATTGCTTAGTATAGGGGCTATTTCTAAGGCACAGCCATGTAAAAATCAGTTTATTACAGAGATATTCACGTTTCAGTTGTTTATTTAGATGATTTTTAATTACTAGGAGATTCTTATGATGCATGTTTAGCAAATGTATTAGAAACAATTGGACTACTCGAATATGGGGTTTATTGTAAACTATAAAAAGAGTATTATCTCCACAAAAAATTGTGACGTTTTTGGGGTTTAAATTAAACTCTATGGATATGACTATTTCTGTTCAAGAGGAAAAAATCACAAAAATAATTTTGCATTTAAAAAAGTTTTTAAGATGGAAGAAATGCACTACAAGGGAGTTTGTAAGGCTAACAGGGAAGTTGATATCCATATGTCCAGCCATAAGTACGGTTATTTATATACCAAATTGTTTCGAGAGAGAAAAAAATTTAGCGTTAAAGAGTAATAAAGGAAATTATAACGGAACTATGAAAATTTCTAAGAAGTTATGTGTTGATACCGATTGGTGGATTCGAAACATACCTATTAGCAAAAACTTATTATCATATAGTAAATACTCTATGGAAATATTCTCTGACGCATCAGATATTGGATGGGGTGTTTGTTGCAATAACATAAGTTCTCAAGGTCTCTGGCCTACCTACGAATGAGAAGAACACATAAATTTTAGGGAGTTACAAGCTGTTTATTTTGGCTTGAAAGGCTTTGCTAATGACTTATCTAACGTTTCTAGCTTGTGCAAGGTAGACAGTGTTGTCTACCCTATATGCCAGTGCAGTAGTGTTACTGCACTGGCATATACCTATATTACATAGAACATAATGTGTTCAATTTCCAAGTTAAACAATATCCCTCGAATAATTTGGCAATGGTGTGAGGAAAGGAGATTATTTATCGTAGCCTCTTATATTAGATCTCAAGAGAATAAGGAAGCTGACAGGGCTTCCAGGGAATTTAAGGTCGAGACAGAATGGAGTTTAGCGAGCTGGGCATTTGGGAAATTGGTCACTATAAGTGGGGTTTACCGGAAATAGATTTGTTTGCTACGCATATAAATGCTAAATGCAAGAAATACATATCGTGGCACAGGGACCCAGATATGTACGCCATTGATGCCTTTACAACAAACTGGGAAACATTTTATTTTTTGCTTTCCCTCCATTTTCAATGGTCCCAAAGGCTCTGCAAAAAGAAAAAAAATTATTTCTGATCAGGCAGAAGGTATAATGGTTGTACCCAACTGGGTTTCGCAACCTTGGTATTCGGTTTTAAGGGCGATGTTAATAGATGAGCCGATTATTTTTTTAAATTAATAAATATTTACTTCTTTTAGCGGATCTCCCCACCCGTTAGCCAACATCTTTCTCTGACGGGAGGTCCGGCTATCAGGCAAGCCTTGCTCTTAGGGAATGTTCCAGAAGAAGCGCTGGAAATTTGCATGTCTTCAATAACAAGTAACACCTTAAAACAGTCTAACTCAGGGCTTAAATAATGGTGGGAATTTTGTAGCGTTAAGAACTTAGATCCCTTCTCGGTTTCGGGTTCCAACGTTCTAATATTTTGACTCAACTCTTTAACGAAGGCGCATCTTTTAGCTCATTAAGTTCTTATAGAGCAGCCATAGCACAGATAGCGGGCCCAGACCTCTTACAAGATTTTCGTATGCAAAGGTTTTTTAAGGGAATATATATGTTGAGACCTAATAAGCCCAAGTCCGAAAATACCTGGGATCCTACGTACGTAGTACTTAATTATTTAAAAATAAAAAATAATTATGAGTTAACCTTGGAGGGGCTTACGCATAAATTAGTGACATTACTGGCCTTAGCATCGGGTCAACGTTTACAAACACTATCGCTTATTGATATAAGGGAAATTTTTCGGAAGTTAGGGGAAATACATATAAAAATTAGCGCAAGATTAAAAACATTCGGTAGAAATAAGCCGCAACCCTTTTTACGCTTACCTTATTTCAAGAAAGACGCTAATTTATGCGTAGCTAGCACGTTAGTAGAGTATCTAAAACGAACAGAGAGCATTAGAGGAAGTATAACTTCTGTTTTCGTAACAATCAAGAAACCGCATAAGAAAACATCCACTCAAACCTTGGGGAGCTGGATTAAAATTGTCCTAAATAAGAGTAGGATTGATACGGATCATTTTACCGCTCATAGTACACGGCATGCTGTAACTTCAGCAGCTGCCAGGAAAGGGTTAAATTTTGATACCATCAGACTCGCTGCTGGTTGGTCTAAAAATTCTAGAATGTCGCTACTGTTTACAATAGATCCTTGATGGATAATGAGAATAGTTTTGCTGAGAAATTAATCTTTATATATTTTCAATATAGAAATGGGAGAAAAGATTATGTTGTTGTTATTACTTTAAAATCTACATTGTACTTATTTATGGAGACGAGACCTATATAATCACAAGATTAAACGAACTTACCTGAAGTGAAGTTCAATCTTGATTATATGAAGGTCTCGTCGAAATAAATAAGTTCCCTCCCACCCTCAACCTCAATTTACAACAACATAATAAGTATCTTTAAAATTGACTAAATAAGAAATGATGCAAGGGCATGTAATGAGGTAAGGGGGCAGGGAAGCGAGGGGCATGTTGAAATTTGTTTGTTTAGGCTTTAAAATGTGTGGTCGCCGCACGGAGAAAAGGGAACTACATTGTACTTATTTATTTCGACGAGACCTTCATATAATCAAGATTGAACTTCACTTCAGGTAAGTTCGTTTAATCTTGTGATTCTTTCCCCATTTAACTGATTCTCTATCTCCAGTAGTTTCCGAGATACCCATAGAGAACATCGTAGGAAACTCACCCTGTATAGTGTTCTAGTGAATCGATTTTTTAAGCAATTTGTACCTAATTTAATTGATTTTTAGTATTTCTTTCTAAAATATAGAGGAAAGTTGCCATCTGTCAATTATACGAGGGAAAACAAATTGTTGATTTTTTGTGAAAGTTTGAAACACCCTAGGGAGTACGTTTAAGAAAGCAAGGAATTTAAAAATCGTTTTATCATCTAGATGTATCTTTTCTTAATATTTTGTTTTTTTTATTCATCTCAATAGCATTATTTTTTTTTCGAGACTTTCGCTTTTTAAGAAGAGACTAACATTTTTTCGTATTTTTCACGTTAAAAATATGCCTTTGCTTTTGGTTCTAGTTAACAGACCAATAAAATAGTGTTTATGATTCACGTAATGTCACACTGTTTTTGAAAAACCGTATTATTTTTGTCTGTTGGGCAATTACTCTAGCAGATATAGTTTTAAGTCCAAAAAGTTCATTTCTACCATGCTCAATTAAAGCAAGAAAGCATCTCTACTAGAGTAACCATCTCTACTAGAATAAACGTCAATAAACAATAATAATATGCCTTTTCAATAACAGTGACATTACAAAAACAATAAACACTCTTTTATAAGTGTGTTGACGAGGACCAAAAATCAATGCTAAAATAGCTGTAAATCGTTACTGTCTTCTGTCACAAATAAGATGAGATATCTTCTTTAATTGAATGAGTGTCACCGAACATGCTTTCGCTTTATCCGAATTCCGAATTAATTTTAACATGTAAGTTCTCTGTTTGAAAGAGCTGTTTATAAACGTCTAAATTCTAAAGGATTTAATTTATTTCACATTTTACTGCAGTTTAATGTCCATAGCTTAATGGAAATAAATTTTAATTAAATTTATATTTTAATTTAATCAAATTAATAATATATTATATAAGGTTCCAAATTTTGTTATTGGTGGATAGAGTATAGATAAAATTAAAATATTCGTTGTTAATTGTTGTAAATGTTAATAAATATTTGAAGATTTGAAATACAATCAGTTAGCAACTTTTTCTCTTTTAGTCACTCCCATGGGCCTGAAGATAGCTTTTTGAACTACATACCTATTTGCTTTGGCATCTAAAATGTTGGGATTGAAATATATTTATATCTGAGATATTTTTTCGAGTATTTTTCAAAATCAAAGCCAATCTTTCACAGACTGTTCGCTTTGCCATCTAATTATTTTGAATGAATTGGAATTCATAAATTTAAAACCACTTACCAATTAGAAGAAATATTTGATATTCTTTTAGAAGGTTTTATATTTATAATAAACAACAAAGAAATATAAGCAATATGATTTTTCAAATAGGGCATCAATTTAATACTTATTCTTTCTGAAATGATCAAATTCCTTTAGACATTAATTGTAAATAAAACAAGGAATTAAACTATTTATATTACGGCGGAGTATGTACTTTGAGTAAAATTTTGTGTCTATCCCCCTTTCCCTTCATTTCAGTAGTATGAAAGTTTTTAAAAGTTATTTTTTTCTACCAAATTTTTTACACACGTAAAAAACCGGCAACACTGTATGCCAGTATTTATTTTGTCTCTCTGTCTGTGAAACGGTCATTTACATATATTTATGTCGCATGTATTAAAATACAGACCATGCAGATGGACTGTCCAGGATGGTATACTTTGATAAGTCGGCCCCGCTAAGTCGGTACACGCATTTTTATTACGTAATAACTGTGATGAAGTTTTCCCGTGTACTTAAAAATTATAATGTGGTACACATTAACTTGCCCCTAGACATAGAGTTTCTAAAATTGAAAAAAAGCTTGTAATTTCCTTGAAGAGTGTTAATGATAATGAACTCTCAAGAAAGTAGATATCAAGTTTATGATTAGCGCATAGAATATAATTTAACTTATACTAACCATAAGTTATGCAAGTATAGAAGAAATGCTACCTATGGCCAAAGAAAATTAAGTAGCAGGTTATGACCATTATCTTAGTTATTAGATGATTTAAAACTTAGTTTAGTTTTAATCATCAGCTGATGATGTTAACATGGTTCGCGAAGCGCGTCCAGTGTTAAAGTAAAGATATTTGGTGTAGTGTGGTGAATTAGTGTTTTATTTTGCTCTAAAATAAGATTCAGAAATCAAAAGAAAATTATAACATTAACTGTTTCCGAAATAACATTATTTTAGGTGCCGAGGTTAAAATTGTTTATTATCACTTTTACTTTTAAATTTTAAATGTTAAGAGACACCGTAACTTGACGCCTGTGTTTTTCTCCAGAAGTAAAAATTCCAGACGTATATAATAAACTTTCTAAATCTGGATCGGGTACGCAAGTGAAACGCCTCGATCGTTTCCATCAATCTATCGTCGCGTTGCGAGCGGCTACTTTCTGGAATAGCCTTTGCATTTGCCAAAATATTTACATTTTCCATTCCACGCTTATTAGATTTCATTCACGCGAATATTATGTCACGGTAAAAATCTTCCTTGGAGAGGGCTGTAACAATAAACAGTATACTTTCTTGCTTAGAAATAGCCGCGGTTTCAAGCTATTAGTTTAAATTGATAGAATAACAAGGTTTCGTTCCAAAGAGATTATTGGATTTATTCTAAACATGTGTTGTTTTAGTGTTTGATTTAAGGTGACACTAAACAATGTTTTATTTGAAATAAAACTGCACTTCTCCAAACAAATAACGCACCACTTTGAAGTTCTAAAATAATTTGATGTTTTGTTTTAAAACAGACCTAGTATATTTTCCCCAGAAAAGAATAAAATTCCTACCTTCAGTTTATACAGGGTGAGTCTTAAATAAGTGCAAATATTTTCCGGGTTGGTTAACTCCCAGTGGATGACATACCAAGAATTTACAACTTTGAGAAACACCTCACTGTAGTATTGAGTAATAAAAAGGATTGGAAGAAAGAGACGCTTACTCAGCATATAAAAGACCATACCATCATGTGGTATACGGATGCTTCCAAAACCAAAGCAGGGACAGGGATAGGAGTATTTGGGCCGAAAACTGAATACTCCGAACCAATGGGCACCTACCCCAGTATCCTTCAGGCAGAAATTTGCGCTATCGAAAGATGCGTACAATTTATCTTAAGGTGCGTATTCATTATCCGAACGAACGAACGAACGAACGAACGAATGTTTGCTAGTGGTATGGACGGGGACCGCACGATAGGACCGCACGAGAAGACCGGAGGCATTTGTTGGCGAACGCCTTTGATTGACCGACTCGAAACGGATGGTCGAGCGAACGAACGAACGAACGGCCGCATGCGTTCGGTCCCCGTCTAAATATACCGCACTTTCATTCGTTCGTTCGTTCGTTCGTTCGTTCGGATAATGAATACGCACCTTTAGATAGGAACTATCGAAAACAGGAAATTGCCATCCTATCCGATAGTCAAGCAGCACTTAACGCGATCAACTCAGTAACCATCAATTCGAAGTTGGTCAAAGAATGCCTGGAGAAGCTCAACAAATTAGGCAAAGAAAATAAAGTCCTCCTACTCTGGGTGCCTGCTCACCAAGGGATAGAAGGCAATGAAAAAGCAAATGATCTAGCTAGAAAAGGAGCAAACACTCTACTAACTGGACCAGAACCGTTCTGTTTTCCAAACGGGAACCAACTGAAAGCGGAACTGAAGAATCTGGAAGACTCCATCCGTAACTGGAATGGGTGTCCTCCAACGGTCTAAGACACTCGAAAAAGTTCCTTAGAACTTATGACCGAGAAAAATCAAAGGTTTTCCTTGATTTAAGTAAAAACAATCTTCGGATTGTCACGGGGTTTCTAACAGGACACTGTCTCCTCAGTAGGCTGAAACTGAGAAACAACGGCGAATGCAGATTTTATGGGGAAAATGGGGAAACACCAGAACACCTTATCACTGAGTGCGCCGAGACGACGACCATTCGTGCCATGAACCTTGGTACGTCTGATGTCGAGGATGGAGAGCTGGCCTCTGTGGAGCCGTCTCAGATACTGGCTTTTCTTAAAGCCCTGAGACTGTATGATGAGTTATAACTCGTTATAACTCAAGAAAGGGGAACACATAATAGATCTATAAGGTCGCGGTGATTAACTCCCCTCCTAAACATTCTACATTTCCGGGTTGGTTATCTCTTTTTTTCTTAGGTTATCTCGATGAAAGAAACATATTCTCTCTTTACCGTTTTCCAAATAAGTCCAAAATAACAGCGTTATTTAAGTTTGAAAATAAAAAAAAAATGCTTTTTTTTTGAAAAAAAAATTGATAGCCACCGGATTTTTTCTATGATTTGTTTTTCTAGTTTTAACCTATTACCGATGTTGTCACGTTTTAAAGATATATTTTTTTAACTGGAAATTTAAAAGTTTCACTTAAATGTTATTTACTATACGCATCCCAAATGGTATTGCAAAGGCGCGTTTCTTGTTTAATTATTGTATTTGCCAGTAGCACTGTTATCCCACACAATAAATAAAAAGGCTTACATCTGATATTTAAATAGCATATTGTCCTGCATATTATGATATTAAGTAAATATTTATTATATTCTTAACGTGCAAGTCCTGCTTTATCTGTCCACAACGCGGAATATGGAAAACAAATTTCTTCCCATTTTCTTAAGCACTCACGAAACGTACGCAGTTACTAACAAAATATATCTTTAAAAAATCGTCTTTTTTCAGATATTGCACCTTTTTTATGTAGGTATATGATATGGGAATAAGTTTGCTGGGAATAAGTTTGCTTCTGTTGGCTTATTGTTCTACACAGACTTGACTCTTGACTGATATATCTTATTGGAAAGCCAATCTTCGTGTGCTGGTTGCTTTTTTTTTCTTAAATTATAAATAAACATGAATTGTATCAACCTAAAAGCACTTTGAAATTAACAAACACATTATTCAGTCCAAATTTTGTTAAGCTCGTTATTTTCTTATACATAAATATATAAGATTTAGTTCTCGTTGTTTAAATTAAACTTAAAAAGGAGTGTGTTTTTATACTGAAATAGATAAATTAATCATAATGGCGTAACTAGTATCTCTGCACCTTACAATACAAGGTATTTTGTTCATACTTTTACAGAATTGTTCACCCCTTTTCAAATAATTTACTTGTTAGTGGCATTTTCTCGTAAGAATAATTAAAAATATAACTCTGTAGAAAGTGGCAATATTGCATCCCTTTTAGTGCAGTGCAGTAATCATGATAATATCAGAGATTAAAATATTATACAGTGGGAAAATTTGCGGTGAACAGGCAGTTCTTCAAAATTCAAAGTCGATTTTCAATATCTTTTGTTGCGAAAAAAACCTCATAGACGTGTTCCTGGGGTATAAATATACCACCCCTGAAAATATTTGCACTTATTAAGACTCATCCTGTATTGTGTATAGTTTTTGCCCGATATGCTCCAATTTTTTGTTATCTTATTTTATAAATAATTTAAAATAAGTAGTAAGGTATCAGAAATGGTCAAAGTTAGCTCTCAGTATTTCTAAAGCACCTCGTGCGTTTACTTGGTGTTTATTTTCCAAATCTTCAATAATTTTAATTATTATGGAACGGCCAAGTCGAAATTTAACTAGCGAAGACTGCGCTCAAGCTGTAGTGTTGTGGGAAGAGCAAACAAAATATTATAATCTACGCAGCTTCTTTAAATTTCCATTTTTACCACAAGGGTGACAACACTAACCTCCGACCACTGAATGTGTTGTTGATTTGACGAAACAAAATTGACATTCTCTGATTTTGATTTCTTTCTCTTTATTGTGGTATTATAATATTATTTCTTAGGCCTGATTTCTAACGGTTTTTTCGTTTGCACTATAGGTAAGATTTTCCGCATACATATGTTATCTGATTTCCTTTTTCTTATCAACTTACTGTAAGCTTTAAAGGCAGTTTTAATATTATAGAATAGATATCCCTGATACAGCGTATTTTCTTAAATATGCCTTTGAAGTAAGGAATTTTCAGGATATAGAATACAATCATCATCGGTATTTCTCAAGACATGCTCTTCATGACATATGGCATTTGTTCCATATTCATTAACAATTTTGTTTAACATTCTCTTCCAGTATTATTTATATTGATATGGTTGAATAGGTATATTCCTTCCTTTTAATGAATAACAGTCTTCTTAATTCATTTCAATATAATATCTGAGTATATTAGGTGACAAGCAATAGTGGAGAAACAAGCTAATTTATTGATAAATTTGGTCAATGAACATTCAAATGTATTCCAAATTTCAAATACAGTAATGTTCGGTTATAACGAACCCTCATAGGATCGGCGAAAACAGTTCGTTATAAGCAAAGTTCGCAATAAACGATAAATGCTGATAAATATAAAAGATGTGGTATTTTTTATTAATACATAGATATGGTACATAAAATATATTTTGTAATATGGTAGATACATTAACAACACTGTTCTTATGAGTCTAATTTAAAAAAAAGCTTTATTTAGTTTGTTTTATTTTTGTGAAATGAATATCATAAATATGTAATTCTACTTCGGCTAATTGATTAAGAACATTTTGCGGAGTATTTCGTGACTGAAGGAAATGACGAACGTTATCAATATGTTGAAGTGCCTCTGATGTGGTCGGAACTGGTCTCAATTCTGTACTCACAGGTTCTTCATCTTCCGCCTCCTCATCGTCATCAATATAAACTGAAGAAGACAATGAAGATTGTGTAAGAATATTGTTATCATCTTCTTGTTCGAGTTTTTTCAGTCATTCTGCTACTGTCAAGTCATCGTCTGAATCCAAATCATTTTCCACTTTTAGGAAACCACCGTGTTGAAAACAATTAAAAATTGTTTGTTTTGATATCCGCTGCCATGCCATATGAATAAAGTTTATTCCATCCAAGAGGTTGATAGAAAAAATTTCACCCTCACTATCAATAAAATGTACCATTTTTGAAAGAAGAAGTCGACGATAATGGCTCTTTAAGCTATAGATGACACGCTGGTCCATAGGTTGTAGTTTGGAACTGATATTTGGTGGCATGAGCGGTAAAATACCGTTTTAAGTTCGTTATAAAAGAAAAATCTTACGATCATATCAAAATTAAAGGTTCGTTTTATCCGAAAGTTCGTTATAAAAGGGTTCGTTATTTGCGAAAAAATTAATACACGTTTAGTAATGCCGAAGTTCGTACCTATAGATTTGGTTCGTTATAAACAAAAGTTCGCAATAAGAGGGTTCGTTATAGGTGGACATTACTGTATATTATTTGCATTTTTAAGGACTAGTTCATGGACCTTGTTCTTCTTGATTGGTTTTACGGCCTAAGCTTCCAGGACTATACGGCCAGGTGATCTATCCTAGTCTCCTATCCTTTGCTTCTTCTTCCATTTAAGACAAGAGAAGCTCGTGAAAGCGTCCGACTCGAGGTCGTTTCTCTTGAATATTTGTCTTGTACCCTGGAAAGGTAGTCCAGGTCTTCTTCTTCTTTGGTTGAGTGTCTGTATTGGGAAATTAATGGACCTTAACTTATTGTCATACCAATAAAGTATTTCTAATTGCAACTATCGAATCTTTTACAGTCGTTATTTACTCTACTAAAAAATCACTTTAAATGTCTATGTAAATCAAATTAAATTAGATTCTATTCAATTGCGTGGTTAAATATAAACGAAGAAATGCATAAAGAAATAATTGTGAGACTATTAGCGTTCAGTGTAATTAAATACAGGTATTACATAAATTTAAATGGCATATTACGCAAGAGTTACGGTTTTCTAACTGTTAGGAATTAACAAATAACTAGTTTAAAGTATTATTTTACGACATTGTTTCCACCGTGGAAAAAATATTTCAGGGTTTTAGCAGGATACGGATTATTTTCTCTTTTAACTGTTATGCTATGCGGAGTGACAGTTTGAAAACTAGTAATCGGTAATATATATTAGAAAAAAAAAACTACCATTATGATCGGAAATACTTATCGACGGATAGGAGGGAGAACATTGGATTTCCAGACAATAATTTTACGACAAAATTTTTTAAAAAATGTTGATTTTTACTGGAAACTACGAATTTAACAGAATTATAAATATTTTGCTATAATTCTATAATTTTTTTTCTCCAATTTTCCGATATGCACTTGAGATCTTTCTGATATTTTTGTCTTAAGAGATTTATTCCCAATAGGGTTTCCGGAACCGGAGCTGTTTTTTGAAACCGGGAATTTCGGTAGCGCGCATCTTAAAAATTGAGATTTTTAATAGACTTTAAAGAATTAAGTAATCGTCATGAGAAAATTAACATGAACACAAACATGAACACAAGTAAAGAAAAAAGTATAGATAACTTAAATTCCACACCAAGCAACATAAACCAACTTAACTGAATTTGAGATAAAAGCCCTAAAATTTTAAATTAAAAATGCAAATATCTATTAAAACATAACATAATAAATATTATAGGAACTTCAAAAGAGAAAAGAGCAAGAACAATAAGAAATAGCATTATTACTTATTTAGAAAAGTTTGATTTAGACCACTAGAAAATATCAAAGGGCTTTCTCACGCAACAAAAAAATATTTTTTTAATTATTGTTACCGAGGCATGGTTCTATGATGGCCAAAAAGATCTAAACCCTAATTGGTAGTACTTATTAGAGGTTCCAGAACCGTACTAAAATATTTTCGTTCAATGATTGTGGTTTTCGTCAATAAGCAAGCAAGGGATATATGGTCCAAATCAAAAGTAAAACCGATAAAAAATTGAGTATCATATGAAAATAATATAAAATTATTAAGTCATGAGAAAGTAAACATGAATACAAATAATGAACACAAGCGAAAAAAAACGAAAACACATAGGTAGCTTAAAAATTACATTAAACAACATCAACCAACTTAACTAAATTTGAAAAAAAACTTAACATTTTCAATTAAAGATGCAAATACCTATAAAAATATAACACAAGGAAATATTACTAATACATTTAGCAATTATATACTAAATAATAAACTAACATATTTAAACTTAAATAATTGCTAATAAACATTATAGAAACTTCAAAATAACTTCAGAAGTAAGAACAGTAAGAGATAGTATAACTACCTACTTATTTAGAAGAGTTTGATTTCGACCGTTAGAAAGTATCAAAAGTCTTTCGCACGTAATAAAAAATATGTTTTTAATTATTATTACCGAGTCCCGAAAGTACCGAAAGAACCGGGAATTAATAATTTCGAGTCCCGGTTCTTTAATGTCTCAAAAGAACCGGGAATTTCCGGTACTTTCGGTACCGGGATTTCCCGGTACTGAACCCTAATTCCCAATTCCTACCTTTCAAACTGTTACTTTGTATCTTTGGCGTAACTACAGGGGTGCCCGGGGGTGCCCCCCCCCTCCCCCCAGGTACTGCTGGGCACCCCCCGGAGAAATCCTGTTTTATGACTCTTGGCTACGTATTATTTTTATTTGCTTGTGATACAGTAAAAATTACGTTTTTTAGTTTTGTTTAGTTAATATTATTTTGTTTTATTCAAAAAATGTGTTTTTAAGGCCCCCCCTGGGCTCAACCCCAGGCCCACGGGATAAATTACTAGTTACGCTAATGCTTTGTATAAACCTCTGTGTTATCAGCCAAAACTGAATTTATGTCCCCATTTTCGAAGAGTTCCTTAAACTGCAACCAGATAAATAAATATTTAGTTATACAATTTACATTTTCGCTTTTGTGTAAGCGTGAAAAACGAACTTTAAGGCGACCTAGTTATAGACCCACCTAAATACAAATACATATAGAAAAAAGAGAGTCTCACAACGAAGATGTTAATCTGAACCTTGAGGCCATATGGCAAATAACAAATAAGTATCTGAAGTAGAAGATAATCCTAAAACTATTTTTCTGTTTCAAATATCATGATATGCATATTATTTATTGATCTAGGAGATAATAAAGAGTATTTTTTTTATGTTTTTATTATGAGTTCGATGAAATGTCTTCATTCATTTTAATTTTTATTAAATTATTCCTTTTTAATATGGTTTAAAATATCGAAATAACTTGTTACTTTCTTTGCTTTCTAGCTGCTGATGATGGCCCATTTTGTTAGTTAGGCCCCAACCATTATTCTTTTTCTTTTTACAACGGAATTTATTCTACCATTTCAATCATATTATTTTAATCAGTGCTGTGATCCGGCATTTCTATGTAAGCAGGTCCCTACGTACATCCAATATGTATATATGTATAGTTTATAATCATCTGCTGATGATGCTAACATGGTTAGCGAAACGCGCGTCCAGTGTAAAAGTGAAATGTATTTTGGTGTGTTTTGGTGTATTGTGGGGTTATAAAATTATAAACCAAAATAATGTCCAGTTTAAGCTAAACCTACCTTTCAACTTTAATTTAATATGTTTCACTTCTTCTTCTTCTTTCAGTGCCTATCCTCTATGGATGTTGGCAATCATGTTGGTCCATATAATCCTATTGACAGCCGCCCTAAATAAATATACGGTCGTAATTCCCGTCCACTATCTAATATTTTTCAGCCATGATGTTCGTCGCGGTCCCTGACTTCTTCTACTATCTATTTTTCCCTGCAGTATTAGTTGGATAAGTTGGTATTTATCATTACGCATCACATGCCCAAGGTATGCCATTTTTCTCACTCACACTATGTATAATTTCTAATTCCTTTTGCATTCTTTGGATCACGGTGTTGTTTGTGACATGGTAAGTGTATGAAATGCGGCGATAGTTAGCGTTTAGATGTAGCATCTGTCAAGGTCCAAGCTTCCACTCCATATAGGAGCGTGGAGAATACGTAGCACCATAGATTTAGGAAGAACAGATATCACATTATGCGTTTTAACTTGATCAAACATTCGGAGGTTGACTACGTACTGTAAAAATCAACTGAGATAGAGAAGGCGACATTGCCACATATCAAATTTGCGCCTATCTACTTAGTTTGATTTGCAGAAAAGGTGGCTTTAAAACCTTCACCGGATATCAATAAATCTCAATTTCTTAATTAAATTAATACTATATTTTTAAAGAAGCATGCGTAATAATATGTTATTAACCAGAGGATATATGCGTTACTATTAAAAGACATGTTTACTGTTTAATGTGCTGAAACGTCTAGAACTATTGGCAACGTCGCTGCTAGTCTTCCAGAATGAAATGAGCCGTCCGTCCCACCACCCCTCGCGACGGCCCATGGTCCGTTATTGCGTACTACGTTTAGCTTACGGTGTGTTTGAAGTCGGAATCAAGTCCGAAGTGAACTTTTCAGTGTTTTTCAGTAGTTTTTGTTTTTGTTTAATGTACTTTTGAATCTGCCAATTTTCAATATGGTACGACAGTGTCAAATGTGTGGACAAATAAGCTCAAATTACCCGAATTTGTCTTTTCACAGGTAGATATTGTTTCCGCCGCGCCGTAATCGTACATAGGCGTCCCACAGGGGAGCCTCTCACAATTAAAATAATTTCTAATTATATTTGTTGAATTTTGATCTATTAAAACCAGAACGTAGTAGCCGGTAATTGAATTATAATTCGTCTCAATTACTACCTAACTGTTGTAGATCATAACAAATTTGAATATAGACGTTACATTTGAAACTTTATTATAAGCCAGAAAGTGACATTTGTTTCTTAAAATTGCGTCCTATTTTGTCATTATATACGATATTCTAAAGGAATTTTGCTCAATAAATAAACAAAGGTGTTTATCCGACCTTTTTTACATTTTATTGCTTTATTATATCTGCCCATTCGGTCTTGTTTAGACAATTTTTTACCACCGTACAAATACATCTTCCTAGAGTTATTGGTACGGTGTGTTTGACTTTTTTTAGAATGGGACGAACTGTAAATAATTCTTAGGCTACTAGTTTTATACATACCTATATAGAGAGCGACCCAGGCCTCCAAAAAAGCTTTTTACCTATTACGTTTTTGGTTTGTGATTTTTATTTCAATTTTTTACATAAGATGGGGGCCATTGTAACGCACATTTTCAAAATATTTTTGTCAACATACAGGGTGATTCAAACCGCAATACATATACTTAATACAGTTCATGAAGATTAGGACATTTAACTAAAATTTGATTATCTGATGAAGCTACCTTTAAAAGTAATGGATTTGTAAATAAACGTAATAGGTATTCATTATTATGCGACAGAAATCCCATACTGTAGCACACAGATTTTATACTTTTATGATAAATGCCTTCTATTGCGAGACTAAAAGGCAATTGCCTCGTATCAGAGCCATCATAATACAAGAAGAAGACCGAAAGTCAAATCTTGTCTTATATTTTCAAAAAAAAACACAATTTTCTCATTAATTATTGATTTTAGGTATAGGAAGTTATTAATAATACAAGATTAAACAACTGTTACACAGTACTTCACAGGAAGCTATCGATTGCGAACTAACTAAATCGTTACTAATTAGGTACTAATTTTGAAAAGTTCTTTTTAAGATAAAAAAAGGTAAAACTAAAACCTAAACTATCATTTGAGATTAAACGGGAAGTTCTAAATAATGTTGCCTATTCTAAACAAGAAAAATTTATTTATAAGTTAAGTTTTACAATATTCCTAATTAAATTTGGGCTAAAAGAATATTTCTGTTTGCTGTAGGTTCTCAGGGAAAATACGTAAATAAAAATGACTTTTTAAGTCAAAAAAAGTCAAAAGGACAAGTTAATCCAAAAAAGGACTGTCCTTTTCAAAAAAGGACAAGTGGCAACCCTAGGTATTTCTGGAATGGAAATTTAATGGCAAATCTACAACTTTGGTTTGAAAATATGTTCCGGCCACCTATGTTTACAAAAATGTCTAAAATGCGCCTAAATGCCTCCATATTCTGAAAAAGAAAATTGAAAGAAAAGTCACCAACCACAAACTTAATATAGAACTGTTTCGGAAGCCTGAGTCACCCTGTAAATATTCAAAAGTAACTGAAAGTTTATATAGAAGTAACTGAAAGTTTAAATTGAAAATCGACGTTGGAGTGATTTTCGAAAACTACTAACGTGTCAACATAAGTATATGTGGGATATTAATTGTATTATTATATTAAACCTAATAACAAAACTCATCTGACGAAAAAGTGTTAATGTAGTATATTAATATGGAGTAAAAATTTTACTAATTACTTTACTTTTACTTTACTAATTAAATTCGTTCCAAAAAACGATACGCCAGTGGCCATTAGAACAGTCCCAAATGCGCCTAGTTGCCGGGGTCGGAAATTTTAGATTTCTCTGTCTCTTCTGTCCTTGTTTGACACATTGGAATGTTTGATACACTACCAACGAGTATTTATGAATGAGATGTTCAGTCTATCTCTATAATGTCTTTGCGTAGCACGCTAGGACCTGTGTTTTTATAGCAATATTCAGGTGCATATTGCATAGGATCTTTCTAAAACGGTTAAAGAGGGTTCTGGCTTTTTCTATGCGGCATCTGATCTCTCGTGAGTGATCGCATTCCTTGTTCAGGCTGCAGATCAAATATGTGATTGTATCTTCTGTTTCCAAGGTTTCGTTATTGGCCCTAAACTGGTGGTACTGCGCCTCATTTTTTACTAGAAGGCATAAAATTGAGCCTATATGAAAAAACAACAAAGAATAAAATATCTACTTGTCTTTTATTCCAAACAAGGTTGTTTTTCAGTGTACATGAACACACATTTATGCTGTATACATAAACACACATAAAACGAAAAAACAAACAAACAAAATCCAATGGATGGACTTTCCTGCTTCTTTTCAAGTCGAAAGTTAATGCCGAGTGAAGAAAAAGGGCGAAACGGAGAAAAAAAAAGAAAAACCTAGGGAAATTGTAAAGGGAAATGGGTCTGGGCTGGGTACCGGAAAATATTTTGCCGCCGGAGTCCAAGGTGATTTACGCCTTGACATTTAGCTTTTCACACTTTACTCGGTGCAAACATTTAAGTATAGATAGTGTCTTTTTTAATTTTACAAGGCGCTTTGATTTTACCTATGCCGTATTTAGTAATCAGTAATTTTAGTTTTAATCATTTAATTTTAGTAATTTTAATTTATTACTTTTTCAACATTTCAAACCACACTTTTTCAACTACACTGTTTCACTTCAAATATGCGCACATAGTGCACAACCAATTTATCACCTAACCTAAATATTGTTCTTTATAAAACGGTATACCATCGTTGAAAACAAGCATGTAGTAAAAAACTTGCACTTTCATAATTAAAAAAGAAATTAGTAGAAACTATTCAAAATGAACAAAATTTTGTACTAATTTTCCTCTGAGAATTTTTCCAGTGAGAAAATTATATTAATAATTTTTAAAATTTACATGAGATGTTTTATGTTCAAATCGACTTTGCAGCACTTCAAAATACTGATAAGAGCTGGAAAATAATAAAATCTGTTTCAAATCAATTTACTATAAAGGTTGATTCTCACTATACTTTCCGTATCAGCTACCTTCCGTTTCACTTCCGTTTACATAAAATATTATATCATGTAAATGAAAAGGACAATGCACACTATCCGTTCCGTTTACCTTCCGTTCCATATCCTTTGCTACCATACATTTTTTTGGCGAACGGACTGAATAAGCGTATCGGAAACAACGTTGTCAAGTTTTTACGTTTGTACCAGCTCTGTTTACATTTTGCTGATATTTATTTATTTTTTCACCTCTTAATTAAATCTATTACCTTTGTCAAAAGATACACATTTTTAAAATAAAACTTTCTTAATGATATAAATTGTACAATAAAAAGTATGGAACTGATACGGAACGGAAGCTTACGTATAGCGTCAATACAATGAAAAATACGGAACGGATATGGAATAGAAACGGAAGGTATAGTGAGAATCAACCTTTACAAAGAAAAATTGCATCAACCTTTATTTCATCTATTTGAAAAAATTAGGAAATTTTTAATTTGAACTTTCTCTTCAATTAAATCTTTTCAGAGATAGCAACAGCGGTTACAGCCTCTAGATTTTTTTTAATTTGGAAACGGTCGTCGTTTTTATACGAAAAAATTGCCGGTACTGCCTTTAATTAATTGCTAAATCCAACGAAATCCGCTGGTTTCATAATTTCCAACGAATTCTCCGTGCTCAAACGAGCAAAAAGACCAGAACAATTGCACCATTGTACCTTGAACGCAGCCGTCGTCGTCGTGCGTTTTGTACCGGTTCGGTACTTGGCCTGCGGCACCATTACGTCACACAATGCTCGTTCTAGTCGTACAACTCGATTCAGCCATTTTTTCCGGAAAAATTAATTTTTGCCGGTTCAGAGTGCAACGACATCTCACGCATAACGGCAGAATGATTTTCGAGTCGTTAAATTTTAGACCCTACGGTGCATTTAATGGTAAATTACATTCTATTTATGGCTGACCAGGAGTTAATTAAATAATTTGTTATAAAAATATTTGCTTATGGTCGTTAGTTAACTATTTTGAGGTTGGTCATTTTAATTCTACCACCAAATTTGGAATACCAGAGATAGATACAAATATATTTATATGTCATCATTATCAATATGATCAGCAGCGTACATATACACTTAATGATATCTAAGTAAATATTAATCTCTTTCTCTTCTCTTTCTCGGCCTGGTTTCATCCAGTGTTGGATATAGGCCTCTTCTAGTTTTTTTTCATGCTTCGCGATCTCTAGCCAATCTTATCCATTGTCTTCCCGCCACTGCCCTGACGTCATCGACCCATCTCTTTTTTGGTCGGTTCACACTTCTTGTTGTTCCCCTAGGTCTCCATAGGATGACTTTTTGGGGCCATCGGTCTGGATCCTGTCTTGCCATATGTCCTATCCATTGCCACTTCAGACTTACCACTCTTTTAACTACATCTATTAATTTTGTTTTTTGACGTATGTGTGTGTTCCGTATTTTTTCCCTAATGGCGACTCCCAATATAATTCTTTACATGGCTCTTTGTGCTACTCGTAGTTGCTCTGCTGTTTTTCGGGTAATTGCCATAGTCTCTAAGCCATACGTAAGCACAGGTAGAATGCAGCTGTCGTAAGCCTTTTTCTTTAGGTTGGTGGGCACCTTTTTATCCTTGAAAATATCACCCATATTTCCTAATCCTTCCCATGCCAAATGGATCCTGCGTTTGATCTCCCAATTTTGGTTCTCCTTACCCAGCTTGATTTTATGACATAAATATATATAATGGTCTACGTTTTCTATAATAACATTGTCTACGGTAATGTTATGGATATTGTTGCTCATTATTACAAATATTAATAAGGAGACTTAAACCTGCGAGACACTCGAGCGACAATTAAGGCATTCGTCGATATACCATTAGTATAAATTGATGCTCCTACCAAAGTCTAGAATGCATAGACTTTAGTAGACTTTGCTCTTATAGGGTGCACCGACCTATATTCCGGAAACTTCTTCAGCATATTCTGCAGATAAAAATAAGTAAAAAAGTTCGTATAAATGTATATTCTAAAACACTTAGTTTCGAAGATAAGGGTGTAGAAGTTTCATTTTTATTTCTCTTATTTCCAAATAATTTTTGATGTAACATCAATATTTGGATCAAAATTGGTATCTGGGATTTTTTTTCATCTGAGAAATTTGATTTTGATATAAATATGACTCCTACTTGTAGGGAACGCCACCTACATATTTTTTAACTGGTTTGAAAGGTAATAACGTTTTGTCCGTACCTGTATAAAACTACTGAGTAAAAAATGTACATTCAGGACGTTTTTTACGTAAAAAAAGATGCCTTGGTAAAAATCGCTACGAGTAATGGTTCTCGAGATATTTGGAATCGAAATTATCAATACCTGGCATCATTGACAAAAATTAAACATGTTGACGTTATTAGACTGAAATCATAAATTTGAAATGTTTTTGTGCCAGAAGCTCAACAGAAACTGTTTTATCACCTTTTTTTTTTTGAAGAAAAATTTATGATTAATTTAAAAAAATAAAAAGTTCGCAAATTTATAATTTCATTAAAATAACTATCTACTCTACATGTTTATTTTTTGCCAATAATGTATTAACTATTTCCATTCTAAATATCTTGAAACGGTTGCACGGAGCGATTTTTACCAAGAGACATATTTTACGTAAAAAATTACGGAAATGTACATTTTTTCACTTAGTACTTTTTACGGGTATACGGACAAAAAGTTATTACTCTTAGAAACAATTTGAACACATGTAGGTGGCGCCCCCTACAAATAGGAGTCATATTGACATCAAAATCAAATTTATCATGTCAAAGAACTTCCAGATATCAATTTTCATCCAAATATTGACGTTTCTTAGATATTATTTGGAAAAGATCGAAATAAAAATGAAACTTACACACTTGTATCTCCAAAATTAAGCATTTTAGAACATACATACAAAAAATTATTTATTTCATTTATATGAACTTTTTTACTTATTTTTATTTGCAGAATATGCAGCCAAATTTTCCGGAATACAGTTCGGACCACCCTGTTTAGAGACACTGGCTACTAGCTACTAGATACTGAAAAGCTACTACAACAGTAAAAATAGATGACGCACCATCAAAACTTTCCACAAGGAAAGGAGTCAGGCAAAGGAACCAAATTTCTCTATAGGCTTTGGAGAACATATTCAACTAATATAATATTTAAACAA
This sequence comes from Sitophilus oryzae, assembly GCF_002938485.1. Lineage (NCBI taxonomy): Eukaryota > Metazoa > Arthropoda > Insecta > Coleoptera > Curculionidae > Sitophilus > Sitophilus oryzae. Next base: position 4,929,336 of record NW_022145920.1, on the reverse strand, counting down.
CAGAGCTTTAAAGATAGATCGCGCATATACCTATATATGATTCGTTGATATCAGTTTCATAATCGCTAATAACAGTTATACAGTCAGCAATAAAGTAGGCGTAGAGATGAAACTCAACAAATCGACGGCCATATACAATGAACTGGTAAAATTTTAGTACATTAGTATCAATAATATCAAACTAGAAGTAGTAGGTACTGGAGTAACACTCGTAAAGTAAACTCAATAGTATAAAACAAATCTGATATCCAGAAATTCCAGATATCTTAAGAACTATAAGGTTTTCAGTATATTGTTCCTCACATCATTCACTTAATTGTGGTTCTATAGAGTCGCTCTGTACATTATAAGTCAAACTATTTTAGATTGTTGTGGTCTAAAGCTTATCTATAGCCTAAACGTCAAATTTAATGATTACCACAGCCACTGGGACATAAAGAGAAGATATTTGGCAAATTAAATTGTTTCAATGTCATATAATATTGGCCGTAGCTGTCATGGAATTGAGCGATTAAAAAATTATTATAAATCATTTTTTTTTCAAATGGAAACCTACTTTTTTGTTTGGCCTTTCTATCGAAGCAAAGCTTCTTTAATACTTCATTAATCAAAGTACTTTTTTCCGAAAGTTCTTCAGACATCTACACAAAGCAAACAGGTTCCCAATTTAGTTTGAATAATGTTATAGCCAGTTCACACATCCTTACATTAAATTACATAGAGTCTTTGTCACTTATTTTATCTTTCTTCGAAAAAAAAATAAAAAAATGTATTGCGTCGCTCTGAATGGAGTAATAACAGTATTCGGCCGCCATTATCAAGTAATTTTTGCCAGTCAACATCGTTATATTAACGAGTTTAAAGAAATTATTACACGTTAGAGCTCTTGGTTAATGCTGGTTTGGGCCGGTAATTTCTTTCTTAGTCCGCAATCATACACAGGCATGTTAAGTAATCTTTAAAGTTGATGATTATCTTTTTTTTTGTAATTGTCTTATTTGGTTAACGTGAATAGTAAATTTTGTATTTAGATTTCCACCATTTTTTAACTTAATTTATTTTTACACTAACAGATTATATAATAACATTTAGGAGATATATTTATATAGAAAATGTATTGAATAGATACAATGTACAAACGCTTGCTTCCAACGTTGGTTCCAACGTTGGACGCATCATTTGGCATAGGCTTCAACAATATTGCAATTCACAAGGGTCTCCTACACGATGTGGCAAATATTCATGTGTCCAACGTTGGATACATCCAACGTGTTTGACACATCGTGTGGGACCGACTTTAATTGTATGTTTAGTCTTCGTTTAGACTCGATACTATTATTTACATACGAAGGTAGGGTGGAGGAAGATTCGTTTGGAGTTCGAGACGCTTCCGCTTCGAAAGCCAGACGACCCGTGTGCGGACGCTCTTATAGTTCATCTACTACTGCTCATCTCAAAAGTTTTATTATGCCTTGAATAATAAATTATAATACAAGTTAGACCTTGAAGTCTGAAGATATCAAAATATTTACTTTTTGTTTTTAGAATTTCCACAAATTATACTTCCCTAACAATTTTAGAATAATTATATTATAATTTTTTTGCATACTCGCTATTTAAATGCGTGTATTTGTATATGCCTGTTGTTTTCGATATTTTCCGATGGTGGCAGCACCGGCGGAGAATGCACCAAGCCTACATGTTTGGATTTTATTTTTAAGAAGGTTGTTCCTTTATTACTTAAAACTTATTAAGTCATTTTTAAATAGAAAATAATTAAATTATATTGGGTTAACATTGAACATTCTATATAAATAATTAGTAGGTACATAAAGAAAAATTACAAAAACAAATCTTCTGATTTTTCACACTTGACTTTCAAAGATCAATTGAAAAAATATCGCCGATATGTAACGACTTCACCGTTTATTTTTATTTAATCAACGTTTGTTTGTGTTTAACGGCCTGTTATTCTTTTTTGAGGTCATCGCATGACTTACAATCGATTTCAGATTCAACACATTAATTTTCTACGAGCTAAGCGTATCCTTGAACGTTATGTATAAAATAACTTTACAATATACAGATGTGGGGCCAAATGATTATTATCATTTTAGTCTTTCCTGGGATTTCTTTCTTGTAAATTTAATCTACTACCTATGTTGCCATATTATGAAGGTATTGTGTTTTTTAATAAAAAAAATCTAATTTTTTTCAAAAAATACCGAATTTTCAATTTTTTTTCGCAAAAAAAACTCAATATTTGGACTTATTTAGGACTCACCCTGTAGGTATAATAAAATAAAATATGATACGCTGTCCATGGTTCGTGTATTCAAATCAATTTGTATTTTCTTCCACAGTAAATTATATATTGGCGATATTCAATTTGATCCGTGTTTCTAATATATGTCGGAAATGTCACTCCAATGAAACCAAAGAAATGCATCGTGACAATAATAAGGCACGTGAAAGACTGACTGTACGGTATTTCATGGAAATATCGAAATTGCTCGTTTTATAAAACTCAGCTATTTATATCACAGTGGAGGGACGATTTCTCAATAAGTAGCATGTGCACGTGAAAACCTAAATTTAATACCTCCTCTTAAAAAAACAATTTTTGTCATTCCTTCATTAATTTTATTTATTTCAAAAACGATTCTGGATCAAAAACTCGTGCTTTTTTATTAAGGTCCAAAACCCATATTTGTGTGCCTTAAGGTCTGACCATGGTCTGACAGCTGAGGCGCCTCGAATGTCATATTACAAACGTCAGTCCTATATGTCAAATGACACATTTAAAATAATTTTTAAGCCTGTAACTTAAGGTCTCACATGTTTTGGTATCAAATTCCTTAAGTCTTTACCGCTTTGCTTGCGATTTTATCTCTATAGTTTGGACCACAAACCAAAATAGTTTGGAATATAACCCATGGATGGGTTATATTCCAAACTATAGAGATCTCCCATTTCCACTTGAGGCTCCATTTCACTTGTCCGAAAAAGTAGCAAAATAAGCTGGCTAGGTATTTTTAAACAAATGAAGAAGAAAATTAAATATAAAGGATTGTACTATATCCATAGTGTAGACAACGTCTTTAGTTTCAAGATTTTGATGGTCAAACATCAACAAAATATTCCTTATGTTTGGACTAAATTTTCTCGAAAATAAAGACATAATTTAAAATACAATACGGAAATAGATTGAAGTTTTGTGATTACAGTGATGTATAATTTATATGGTTTTGTAATAAATTGCTCGCTATTTTATGGCAAATGCTGAAGCTCTGCAAACCTTAATCAAGCCTTAATCAAGGCACATGTGTTTGGAATTTTGGGTGTGGCTTAACACGACAGGATCGGGCTAACCCTTGGACAGATTTCTGAAATATAATATATATTTTTTACGACCACACACCCGCTATACCCGACCCATGAGAGCGACCCGAACAGTACAGCGTAATAGACTCCTAAGAGATCCGTTTCTTTTTAAAGTACAATATTATACTAAACAAATTTAGTACACAACTTAAAACTTAAGATTCTTTAAATTGCAGCCTTAAGGTACGTCCATAGTGCACCGGCTTTCCTGTTTTCGGTAGCCGGCTTATTTTGCGGCAGGTCTTATTGCTTTTTAAACCTGCGCCACTAAAGCAGGTAGTGGCCATTAACAACCGCTTTCAGGAATCGTGAATGTCATTTGGCATGGAGTTATCCCGCCTTTTTATTAGCTAGTGATAATGTTCATATTAAACTGATACAAAAAGTACTACTTGCTTTCATGAAATTAATCGGTCTTTGAATTTGGTAAATATCATACGTTATATCCAGAACTGACAGCTCACCTTCAAAAATTTTACGAATACTTCCACATGGAACGTTGAAGAATATTTTGAATTGAAGTATATTTTCAACAAAAGTGAAGACCGTTTAAAAGACATGCTGCAATATTCAAAATATATAGATGTATGTACACAGGATGGTTATGATTAAAATCGATTAATTCTTAATAATTTTGTAAGTAAATAGCTTGAATTGTGTTAAACCATAATATATATATATATAGGACGTTTAGAATTGGCTTGATAAATTGAATTGGTTTCAAAAGGTGTTTGTGATAAAACTGTTGAGAGGGTGAAGCGGGCAACAGACAAAAAGAAACAATAATTCATTCTGGTAAAAGCAGTTTAAGCCGGTTAAAGCTGGCTGACTGGCGCACTCTGGCTATGCGCATACTGTTTCTCCTTAATTTTTCACCGTTAGTCTGCCGCGATAAAGCGAGAAGCCGGTGCACTATGGACGTACCCTTGGCAGATTGGCACTGTAATATTTAACGGTATATTTCTCTTAAGTAAAAATTTCTAGAACAATTAATATTCACTAGTGAATATGTAATTAAACTCAAGAATAGTTTACCAAAAAGGGCAATGCATTCAGCACATAGTACTTATTATTACACACTTATGTATGTGTACATACCTACACCATACAAACATTTATTCGAATGCATTATATGCGAAAACAAACACTAACGTGCAAAAATCCATTCATTTGGATTTATAATTATAGATCTGCCGTTAGCAACTCTGCTAAATTATTTATTTATGCAAGTCTATTAGCGTTGTCCATTTCATAACAAACGTGTTTTGTCAATGTAAACAACTAAGTATTTAAAACAAGGTTTATTTATTTATTTCTTTTGCTAGAAAAATACCGACTCTAAAAAGTAATCAACGGATATATGAAGCATAGGTAAGGTAATTAGTATTAATTTTTTTAAACATTTTGCATGCCATTTTAATATGTTTTATTTCACCTAATGAGCATTAACGAGCAGCTTTCATTATAACCTAATTATTTCATAAATTACCTACATTTTCAGCTCCACGCACGCATTGTTTGAGTATCATCATTAAACCGCTCTTTCACTAATGCGTAGTTATAAGAAAAGGTGTAACAGTTTTTCCTATTACAGAAATAGAAAGATGATGTAGCGATTTCATGTCCTACATATTTTTTTTAGTTTTTGGAGATTTTCACCCTTTTTTTCTTCCTTGTGAGAAATCTAATGTAAAATACATAACAGCTCTACAAGAAAAATGTATAAAGATCTTAATAATATATTTTTATAATTGCTTCGTGTATAATTTTAGCATTTAATGTTCCTACATCTATCTCCTTCGTTACAAACGTTTTTCCTCGAACTTAAAAAAATAAATAGCCCCCCATTAAACTTTTTAAGCTTTGAAGTGTCCCCTCTAATTTGTACCCGAAAAAGAATATATTTTATTTTATCTGAACAGTTTTATTTTACAGTTTACACTTTATCACAGGTATACTTAATATCCTTTTAAAATGGGGTGTTAATACCTACCATTTTAAACGTAAATATGTAGTCTGTGATCTTTGAAGTTTGTAGTTAATTTTTCTCCGTTCACTCTGCTGGGAAATTTATAGTTTTCTAAAAATAAACCGTCCAATTTCTTGGCATCCACTCTCATAACACCATCGGCGTTACATCAGATAACCGATGGATTTTATTGCAGCCTCTTTGGGTTAATAACCTTCTCTCCAATTCGTCGTGTTGTTTATTAGCTATTTTAGTTTCTAATCATTTATTTTCAAATAAAATTGGGAATCCATTAATTTGTGAAGAAAGTTTGATATGCAAAATAGAAGAATTCGTTAAGTATGATATAACGAACGACTACTAGAACGATGAAAATGAATATTGCCTATTATTTTTTCCGTTTTTTTTTTAAATATTGAACCTATTCAATAATCGTCTGTCGATGATTAAATTTCAAACATGCTTAGTAAAATAAAAGACTAATTTATCACAATACGTCAAAATAATTTATTTTAACACTGCACGCGTGTTTTGCTAATCATGTTAGCGTAATCAGCAGATGATTGCAACGTTTGTTTTAATCATCTGCTAATGTTTCTGATTTTAATAAATAACAGAAATAATACATATATTTGGGACAACTAATACACAGCTCGGGATCTCTGCTGCCCGAAATCAACAGAAGAATTAAGTTAAAGTTTCCATAAGATAAAACTTATGGAAGAAACTCAATAATATTCAAATCTAGAATGTCACTCTATCTAAAGAAGAAAACGTTCGACCAATGTGTACTACCAGTCATGATCTATACATGCGAAATCTGGAGACTTAAAACGGACATTATAAGGAAACTGCAGGTCATACAACGTTCAACGGAACAAAATAAGCTGGGAATAACCAAGAGAGACCGTAAAAGAATAGAGTGGATACGACAAAAGACCCTGGTAATAGATGACATCCACAGAGTCAAATCCCTCAAGTGGCAATGGGCAGGACACTTGGCAAGAAGGACAACAGATGGACCATAAAAATTACAGCATGACACCCACAAAGAATTAAGAGACCTAGAAAAAGACCGAACCAGAGATGGGACCATGATATTAGTAAATCAGCAGGGATAACGTGGGCCCGCATAGCCAACGGTTGACAACAATGGGCTGAGTTTCGAAGAGCTACAAAGAGAGTATGTAAGGGAGGCTACACCATAATTGGAAATGGTTGAATAAGCTGAAAATGACGATGATGACGATAAATCATCTGCTGATGGTGCTAACATGGTTAGAATAGAATAGAATAATTTATTGATGTCAATACCATACAAATAGTGGCGTACATAAGTCAAAATATAAAATAAAATACATATATAAAACACAGTTAACTTAAAAATTAACACAAAAGACATAAAGTTAAGACCATCATATTAGATGGGTACACAATGACAATTATACTCTAGTTAATACATTGTAATATAAACATAGGGTGGGAGTTTCCAGTTCCCACATTCTGTTGTAGAAGGAATTTCCATCAAGTGAGATTAATATGTATATCACCTTAAAGAAACTCCTTTGAGTCATACAGTGGATTTTTCAAGTAACCAGCCACGAACCCTACCCTTAAACATCTTATCGGACAATAGTTTATACCCATCCGGGAGTTTATTGTAAAACTTCACACCCTAGTATCTAGGTCCATCTCGAGACCTTTCTAACCTATGTATAGGGATGCTGAGGTGCTCCGCCCTACGAGTGTCATGAGAGCCGTGCCATTTGTGGGATATTTTTCTTTATTGGTTTTAACATATAATAGATTTTCCAATATATAAATATTTGGGAGAGTAAGTATATTTGACATTTTAAAGGTTTTCCTGCAATCATCCCTGTAGCCCAATCCTCCGACAACACTCACAGTCCTCCTCTGAAGCGCGAAAACCCTGCGCCACTGAGGTGCGTAACCCCAAGCCAAAACAGCGTAGGACATCACAGAATGAAAAAGAGCGTAGTAAGCGTAGAAACACTACCTGACAAATTACGCAGAACGAAGAGCGCGCTTCTTAGCTTCTTGCATAGTTGCTCAATATGAGCATTCCATCGCATTGCACTGTCTAACTGAAACCCTAAAAATGGAACAGATTCCCTGGAGAAGCGACCGTCCTCAGGCACACTCCTCAAAGCAAAAAATTACACGATTTGTTTTGGCCTAATTTAAAACTAGGTTATTTTTCCGGAACCAATCAGCCGCCCTCGCTTGAGCGTCATCCGCGCCTCCCTCTAGGTGTTTTAGCTCTTTTCCTTTGACCGAGACCGCTGTATCATCTGCGAACAAAACGTAGTGGTCGTCACGTCGGATATGTGGTAAGTTGCTTATATAAATCAAAAAAAGTAAAGGGCCTAGTACTGAGCCTTGTGGGACACCATTTTTAAGATGGTTAGCTAAACGGGCGTCCAATGTAAAAAAATAAAATATTAAGTAAGTGTGTGAATTAATGTTTTATTTTGTTGTTATAACGCCATAAGTGTCAACCCCAACTGTATGCTTAGAAAAGCGTGTGTCCAGAATTTAGAATTTAGTGTATCTATTAATTGTTGTAAAATTGTATTTTAGGAAAAGTTTTAATTTTTGAAGTGAAACTTCTTTACGCGAGCTGGGAGTAAACAACATAGCCCTTGACACGACATAGCCTGACCTAGGGTTGCCAACTTTCAAAATAAAAAATAGAGGACAAGAGGGTCAAAAAGAGGCACTGGTGAAAAATTTTTGAAACCTCGCCAAATGTCTAGAATTTACCCAAAAGTTAAGTCAATGGTACGCGATTGATGGTCTTTCTTACTTTCTTAACAATATTTATACTCAAAACTTGTTAAAATAAAACAAACCATTTTCAACAACACTCTTTTTTCAAAACATGAGCCAACAATAAGTAAACATAAAATAGTTAAACATGTTTATCGCTTCCACAATTATTTCTTTTACATAAATATTTCTTTCGACTTCTTTTCTGTACTAACAAGTGGGAAAGACACAGATTAACAATTTTTTAAAGCTTTGTGGCGATACACACACATTTTTTTAGATTTTGAGTTTGGTATGTAAAAAAGAGGACTTTTTCAATACGCGAGAGAAAAGGGGGCAGTGAGATCATAAAGAGGACTGTCTAGTGTTGGGAAAATTCGAATTAAATAATACGACTAATTCGATAGTAAATTAAAACTAACTAATTCGAATTATCTTTTTCGATATATCGAGATAAAAATTAGTAGTATCTTATATTATATCTGTGGTAACCGAATTACAAATGAACATAGAACATAACCTCTTATGGACAAATACGAATATTAGTAATTAGTATAGTACTATTAGTAGTATTCTTTCGTTCTGAACGAACTGAAAATTTTCACTTAAACTGATTTATAAAGGGAATCGGCAAAGAAAGGAACGATCCGATATAGAAAAATCCAGAAATCATTGTTATTTCCTATACCACGTAGGAATAAATCAGTTTAAGTGAAAATTTTCATTTCGTTCAGAACGAAAGAATACTACTATTATTTGGTTCATTTCCATCTCACCCAAATTTCACCGAACACCAAAATTAATTTTCTTCTTTTATCTAAATAATTATTGATTGCAACTGATAAAATAAAAAGAAATACGAACCGCACGTAAACAAGGACATACTTATATCGTTTTAGAAGAAGCTTTTATTTTAGATATGAGCTTTTTTCAATAGGAATTGAAACAATCATAAACTCGGCACTTTTAATTTTAAAACTTTAAATTATGGTTTAATTTATTAAACGGCTTCGGCACAGTTAATAGAATACATTGAATAAAGAATAGTTTTTTTAATTTTTTTATTCAGTGATAGAATATAGGTATGGCAATGGTTCAGATTTGTTTAAAATAGCCCCTAGACGAGCACTAGCTGGGACGAATTTATTTTTAGGTTAAGTTTATAATACTACTAAATAATTCGAATTATTAATTCGATTGTGAAATATGAATTATTACTAATTATTCGATGGTGAAAATAATTCGATTATTCCCATCACTAGGACTGTCCTCTGGAATAGAGGAAGGTTGGCAACCCTACCTTGACCATGCCTTCACGCACCAGTTAGCGAGAAAAAAAAGTGGTAAGGATCGCGCAAACTCCAAAAAACATTTGATTTAAAGCTAAGAAAAGCATTATAATAAACTTGATACTGTACCTGGGTACAAATATTTTTTGGTTGTGTGCTAGGAAGTAAATGTTCATGCATATTTTCACCGATAGGTTTGTAGCTTCTGAATAACGGTCTAAAGCATTTGGCTCTTTTGCTAGCTCAGAATTAGAATTATTAGTAAAAAATGTCTATACCTATGTGGCGGATTCATCTCTCCAAAAAATCCTATATGGCTATTTCGCCACTGCAAGAAAATCTACAAAATAAAAAAAATAAAAAATAGAATTATTAGCGTTAAGCAACTCGCATTTTTATTGGACATTGTCATATTTACTTCAAACCAATAATCAACGAGAATATTCGTATAATTTAACAGAATTACTGTAAACCACTATAAATACAAATTGTTGGTTAGGCTGAAAATGTTTTCTCTTCTTAAATAAATGTAAGCGTTAACATTATTGGGCATTTGCATATAAGTGTGTATTTTGGGTGGTATTCCACAAAATTTGCAGGAAACAGATTACAGAAATAAATTGAAAATAATATTTATATCAAAACAGCATTATATATGTCACTTCTTCAAACAGGTCCTTCAAATCCAAGAACGGTAAACTAATAGGATTGCTCATCCTCATAAGACGTACGTTCACCTCTTCCCGCGCTTTAGCTGACAATTGTGACGTCATTGTAGTCCTTGTCATGATGGTATGTCTTATTGGTTGCCTAAGGTAAATTTATAAAAATAACAGCTGAGAAATGTTGAGTTAATTATTTTGTCGATTTAAAATGTGAAAAAGGTGTTTTTAAAGTTTTTAGAGCTCAGAGAGTGTATAAATACGTTCATTTTGTGTTGTGGATTGTGACTAAGTGCTTATTAAGTGCCTACGATATTGTTTATTAATTATTTTAAAGCAAACTATCGAAGTACTCTAAAAAGAATGCCTGCAAAAGGTGATGCCGGGAACAGCTGTTCTTAAAAATGCATTATCCGAGTATTTAATATGATTTATACAGTTAATTTTCTATACTGCATACATATAAGGTGTTTAAATAAATAAACTAAATAATGAATGTTTTGCATACGGCAACCAATAATACACAAGCTATCATGACAAGGACTACAATGACGCCACAAAGCGAGGAGTTTTCGCATGCACCTGGCAGACACTTTCGGCTGAATGAGCAGTCTTATTAGGTTAACTGTTCTTGCTTCAAATCCTCCAATTTAATAGCTGTTGGTAAGAAGTTTCACTTCAAATATGCGCACATAGTGCACACACAATATTTTTATTTAAAATACAAAAGCGTACTATTTCTAAGAAGTACTCATTACCTTCTCCCATTCACGGGTCGGGCGGCTCCTCCAAGTAGTATTTCTTCGGTCGTGATTTATATTCGAGTTCTCCTTTAACCTTACCGTTTTTTTCCTCTTCTCCTTTATTTGTTTTTTTCATCGCCGCGCCGACCTCGATCTAGCGAGCGAACAATCACTGTTTGACCGTTTGAGAAATGGGAGCGCAGACGAATTAAAGAAATGAGATTACCAGGTCTTAGCCCTTAGGACATAGGCCGCAGGCGGTTACTCATTCATTAGTCCGGAGTTTTATTGAGATTAAATTATATTGTGTAATTGCAAATCAAAGAGTCAAAGTGCTTATGGAGTATGGATTTGTTTTAATTTAGTTTAATTGGCTTTAAAATCCACTGACCTATAAAAAATAGGTTGTAAGTTTGTTAAGTGTAGGTTTAGTTTTCCGTCGTAGTTCAATGTTGTGTATACAGGGTGTTTCAAAAAACATGTGGCATCTCTCGTGGGGAGATTCCTCACGTAAAAATAACATTTATTTTTCATATCAACATAGGTCCTATTCTACTTTGTTTCGTTGCTACAGGGTGTTAAAGTCTTAATATTTTTTTCAATTTATTATAATTTTCTTCCAAGTACTTTTAGCCTTTTGAATGATATTTTGAAGGTAAAAGTTATTGCGAAATATTTTAAAGCTAAAAAAGTGTCTTTTATGAGCTTTTCTGTGACTGAAAAGCCCGATACGTGATGTTACCTCCGGGGGAGTGTACATGATTTTAGTTTTATCGATGTCAGAAAAATAATAATCAACTGACAAATAGTCTTCATACACAGGTCATTTTTTTATTCTTGCTTTTAGGCTGGTATCGAAATTACCGTTCCGAATCCACTGTTCGAACGATTAGAATTCTGGTTGGAACGCAAAATTTATCGTGCGTAATAGTACCAAGGACGGGTTCTCTGCTATGTTGGAACAAACCTATTGTTAAAGTCGGTCCAACGACAGGGGGTATTTCGATAGACGATATCCAAAAAATGGCATAAGGAAATGCAATCAACTTTTGAATTTAAATGACAGTTAACTGCCACTTTATCGGACACACTACTTTGCCAACGAATACTATAAACCCATCATTTATAATCAAATTATTAATATCATTAATCATCATCATAATTAACGTCAAAATATATTGAATTTAGCTTTACTTATCTGCAGGTTAATTAAATGTTAACAAAATGTTAACAGATCATTGAGGATATTATAAGTGCAAATTTCTTTTACAACACCAAAAGTTTCAACCCAAATTTGTTAACCAGAACTGTTAACTGTTAGATGAAAAGCATAATATATATGATAAAATAACAATTTATATCTAAATTAAATTTTTTTCTGTTTGTATTAGTAAAAGTCTGTATTAATATAAATATACTGGGTGACAAAAAACACCTCAAGATGGTCAATGTCCTCTTGGGGTATCCCATTCCAGGCTGCTTCAACTTCATGCATAAGGGCTGCTAAAGTCTCCGCAGGGTGTTCTAACTTTGACAGCCTTGGACCATGTCCCTATTATAATTTACATTCAGAGTGTGTAGCACAGTCAAAATATTTACTTGTTATAAAAATAAGTTTGTTTCCTGTAATTTCGTCCCATTGCTGCCAAAAGTCACTAACTTACTTTTTATTACTTCCGAGAAAAATGCGTCTAAAGATGAATTGCAATGCATAAAGATGTTATAGTACTAACTATAACATTACATAGTTACTAAACTATTCGATATTAAAATAAAACATAAATAGCCAGAAATCGTAGTTAATGACTTTTGCAATCGATTCTTCGCTTCAAAACATAGTTAGTGATTGAATTTGGTTGTTCGCAAAAATGTTAGTTAGTGACTTTTGGCAGCAATAGGACGATTTAATAATATTGCGAAATATACAAAATCAATCTAAATCCAATTTTATGGTTTCGCCTACTTTAATTTCGTGAATTACATGATATACAGTACTTATAGTAGTACATAGTTCAATCTCATTAATATTAACTGCTTGTTTTATTGTTTAGTCAATTAAGAAAAGCACATTAAATCTCTTTAATTACTGAATGAAACGGTTTAACAAACACACAACAAAGAATTGAATGTGTTTGTTAATCAGGTTGAAATAATCGCAAACCACTTTCTATGACATCCTATCGCTAATTATGAAGGTCTAGTTAAACAGAAAAACAAAAGGACTCTACAATGTATTCACACGGTATTGATTCTGAAAATGAGTTATTTAGACGGATATAGGATAGATTATAATTAATATTATTAAAAGTTCAGCTCCTGCAGAGCTAAATTGAATTTTTGAATCACATTGCATATATGAAACATATTTACTCATAAAACAAAATTATTATAGACTACTATGGGAATAGGAGATATTTTGTGTATGACATTCAGTCATTTTTTACATAAAAAAACAGTGTGTGCACTATGTGCGTATATTTGAAGTGAAACTTCTTACTCACAGCTATTAAATTGAAGGATTTGAAGGACGTATTTGAAAAAGTGACATATAATTCTGTTTGAATATAAATACTATTTTCAGTTTATTTCTGTAATCTATATATTTTCTGTTTTCCTCAATAGCCTACAAATGTTGTGGAATACCACCCAAAATATATACACACTTTTGTGCAAATGCCGAATAATGTTAAGGCCCCTTAAATTTTATCTAAGAAGAGAAGAAATTTTGAACCTAACCAACAATTCGTGTGCTGTGTTTTTGTTTACATGTTTTGTTCAACATTTATAGTGATTTACAGTAATTTTGTTAAAATATACGAATACTCTCGTTGATTATTGGTTTGAAATAGGGAATGCAATCCCGCAAATGCGGGATACCTCTGTGATTCGACGCCAGGGGATTCGCCTTACGGCTTAGCCATTAAAAATAAGTGAAACAAACAGGTTAGTTATTAGATTTCTTTCTGGCGTGCGTAAGTGAAGAACGCACTTGAGAGCGTTTAACTAGTACTTGTGGACAATTTCGTCAAATAAACTGCCGGACATAATTATCGGGACAAGCAAAATTTTAGGGTAAATTTAAAGTTAAATATCTCTTGAAGTAAAAAAGATTTTGGGATGCGGTTTGGACCAGGTTTTAGATGCATCTATTGTAATTAAGATGCTATGTGATTTTCGAAAATATATTTAGCGAATTCTCGTATACAGAGTGTTTTATAAGAGTGTGAAAATTTGGCCAAGAATCTTTTTTACCGCAAATTTACAGTTTTTAAAAAATCGAAATTTTTACCAAGTACGACTAATCTGTATTGAAATTAGAAGAAAACAATTTTTTCGGTTTTTTATTTTTTTTTGTTTTAAGGAAAATACGACGTTTTTTCGAAAAATATGCAGTTTTAGTCATACGATGGTCCTAAATGGTACAAAAAGCTTTGTACATTGAAATATAAAATTAAAAAAAATCTTCAACATCAGAATAATATTTTTATTTATAAAATAAGTAGATAAATTATAATAAAATTTAAGTTTATTTAATATTAAATATATTTTTTGAACACCCTGTATACATCGGTCCAAATTTCTGTTCAGCTAGTTTAAGATACACGCTATATCAGTATATTGTGGGTACTGCAACCAGGCATCAGATTACACCTTGGCATACGATATCATAATATGACCATAAGACGGCGGATTTTAATAGAATGGGTATAGAGCCAGACCATTACATATATGTGAAGTGAATATTTTAAGTCAGCCTCAAAATATATTAGGTAACTCACACGTATGATACGAAAAGATAAAATAAGAAAAGCATTTTGCATATAATAACGGCAGCTGATGAGCTAATTTGGAAGTGCACAGAATGAATAAGGACATTTAAAATTAAAAAATTGGCGCCGGGGGGCACGTATAGCCGCCCATACTAAAATATGTTAATAAAAAGTTGGTAGACAGTTCTTTTAGTTTCAAAGTAAAGGAATTTTTCCAATTTTGGTCCGCGGCTATTTTCCCTATCCTCCACCTGGGGTCGCGTCCGATGGGAGTTTGGAGTTCTCCACACGGAGTTTCTCAAAAACGGACTACGGAAACACGGAATATCTCAAAAACTGCGACTTTGACTGATCTTGATGTTATTACAAATTTTGTTGCAAATATTATTCCTAATCTTAAATTGAAAACCGCGTTTCGCTAGCTACTGTAATTTTGGAGTTTTTTTTTAATTTTAACCCCCTCTCATACCCCCTTACCAACCCCTCAACCCCACCAAAAACTAATGGCCAGATTCTCGGGTGCCGCAGTATTTTTGTACCAAATTTAATTAAAATCGGTTTAGCGGTTTTTGAGTTATTGTATTACAGACGGACAGACAGACGGACACCATGAAAATATTTTGAATTTAGGTCATTTATGACCCAAATAACTCATTTTGAGTGAAATTATTTTTTTTTGCCGATCTTAATATAGCCTACCCTACCTGTTGGTATGGTCGGCTAAAAATGTGGAAAGGAGTTATACTAACTATGGATATTTTCCATCAAAAAACGCTTTGAACACACTTGATATTTAGTACCGTTGAGTTACACATTTAATATTCATTTAATTTCTGTACCTCCTTTATAATCTTTTGTGCCGCAACTGTTTGCCTTAATTCAATTTTTTGTCTTTCCTGTTGTATCATCAAGGACGAAGGATATATTCAAATAAGGATATACTACTCGAATTAAAAAGTGTGCTATATATCGTAACTGAAAGATGGGCGTACTAATTAGAACAGTGGAAACCACGACATGCGACAGATATTTTTCATTGCGACAGAGAAAAGTATATCTGCAAAAGTGTGGCATATAAAGATTGACGAGATACAGCACGCCCACATAACATACACGATGATACGTGGTCGTATATACTTATTTTTATATAAAATATCTTGTGTTAGAATCTTAAAGTAGGATTTGCTACTGTAATGAACTATAAAACGTCAATAGGAACGTTGTATAGGGATGAAAATGTTGATACTTAAGTATCTGTATTACAATGCAAAATTGACGAATTTTATTTTCTATTGCAATTTGCATGGTCTAGTTATTAGAATTTTTTTGAACATTCAACACAACATCGAGTGTAAGAGTCCTAAAACATTATTGACCAATGGGATCAATTTAAATGATTAGTTTTCTTTAATCCACTATCTGGAAAACAGTTAATGATGGATTTTTACTATATGTATATTTAAAAAAAAACATAAATAAGAATACGAAACTGAAAAAATAATACAAATGACTTTTCTATGCTAAAGTTCAACTGAAAATTGAATATAACACCATTACAATGCAAGTTTGAATGCAAAGACTAACTAAAGAAGAGAAAAAGAATTCTAAAAACCTCACGAAAGCAATTTAAGAAAGGAGGATATGTGTTTTAGGAGTTTTAATGTTCTCCCAAGGTAATGATTCACAAAGAAAAGTTTCAAGGGTTTTAGAGAAAAAGATTGCTCTGCTCTTTCAGACTAATGAGTAGTTTGTATGGAATACAAAGGATTTTGGTGATTTATCCACTGCAAATGCAGTACGGCTCTAATTTATTCGTGGGAAAATTAAATATATTTTGTTTTATTATTAAAAATAATATACAGAGTGTCCCAAAAAGAAGTGCAAGTATTTTAACTGGTACCCCAGAAACACGCCTAATGAGGTTTTTTTCGCGAAATAAAAATTGAAAATTAGAAATTTTTTGAAAAAAATTTTCGAATTTTTTTTAGTTTTTACTTAAAAAAACATAGTTTCTTGATAATATGGCAACATAGATACTAGATTAAATTTACAAGAAAATCCAGAAAAGATCCAGTGGTTCTCAAAATATTAGCAAAAAATTTTTTTTTCTGCAAATTTTCAAAGTTAAATAACTCCGTTATTTTGGACTTATTTGAAAAACGATAAAGAGAAAATACGTTTCTTTAATTGAGTTCTACCACCCCTTAAAATACTTGCAGTTATTTCTGGGACACTCTGTATAAATTATCGTTTAGACTGTTTTACTGTATTTACTGTTGCAGTGGAGATGTTTAATTATTAAAATGAAAGACATTATTTCGCCGTCGTAGTTTCACTACTTTATATTCACAGGCAGCGTTGAAGGATTATTTTTGTCTTATATGACTATTTACAATGCAAGTTTAACTCTATGTTTGAATAGGTATATTACTCGTTAAATAATGCAGGTGTACTAGGGAGAAATAATGAAAGGCTGAAAGCTTCTGTAGTTAGTAGACACTATTGTTTCGTATTTTTACAATCAACATAGTTTGTAATTGTGATAAAAAATGTGTTATTATTCGGTCTTTTATAATTCAACTTACAGAAAGGTGACGATTTTTTTATTTGTATGTGAATGATCTAAATGACATTATACAGGGTGAGTCTTAAATAAGCAGCAAGTAGTTTTAGAGGTGATATATTTGGGTCCCAGGAACACGTCTATGAGTTTTTTTCGCTAAGGAACCAACTGAAAGCGGAACTGAAGAATCTGGAAGACTCCATCCGGAACCTGGAATGGGTGTCCTCTAACGGTCTAAGACACTAGAAAAAGTTCCTCAGAACTTACGACCGAAAAAAATCAAAGGTTTTCCTTGATTTAAGTAAAATCAGTCACGGGGTTTCTAACAGGACACTGTCTCCTCAACGAACATCTCAGTAGGCTGAAGCTGAGAAACAACGGCGAAAGCAGATTCTTTGGGGAAAATGGGGAAACACCAGAACACCTTATCACTGAGTGCGCCGACACGACCGTTCGTGCCATGAACTTTGGTAAGGCTGATGTTGAGGATGGAGAGCTAGCCTCTGTGGCGCCGTCTCAGATACTGGCTTTTGTTAAAGCCCTGAGACTGTATGATGAGTTAGATCTCGTTATAGCTCAAGAAAGGGAAACACACAATAGATCTGTAAGGTCGCGGTGATTAACTCCCCTTCTAAATATTTTACATTTTTTCGCGAAAATTTTTTATGAAAATGTTGTATTTTTTCCAAAAACGTTACATAGATAGTAATAATAATAATAGCTCCCGTATATAGCGTTTAACGCCTTGGGAGTAGCAAGGTACAGTTTGCCATACTAGAGCCATTCGGTATACAAGGAAGGTAATGTGGCTAGCACTACGCTTCAACCGCCTATTATTACCTCAGGATTGTGAATCCCAAGTACTCATTTAAGGCTGAGTCGACCTAGGTACCCAAACTAGTTTTATTTTAATAAAAATAGTCGGCTGATGAAATGCCGGGTGTGGGAATCGAACCCACACCTTGAGATTGGTAGACGAGAGCCTGTACCTCTACGCCATCACAGTGGGGTATTTGACACAGATAGTTGATCGAAATTTTTTTATGTAGACCTTATATAAATTATTGCTAATTTCAATTAAACAGGAAATAATATGAACAAAATAAAGGATAATTCGTCGATTCTAAAAAAAGAAAGAAAAATCACTGTTCCAGTGTTTCCACGGACAATGCCACTAATACCAGTAGTAATATCGCAACTAATACTACTAATGCTACAACTGATCCGCGAGCAATGCCCATACCACTAAAGTCGCTACTAATGCCAAATTGTGTTATACTGCTAATGGCACTAATGCGATCGCTTTGTACACAACAATTCCATCGCGGTTTACACCTCGCATTAGTATATCACTGATTGGCAAATTAGAAGAAACCAAGAATGTTTTTCTCATTTTATCAGCAAAGTCGCAAAAAGTCGCAGTATTTTATTTTACTGTATGAAAGCCCAATGTTTACTAAGTAAAACGTATATAGACAATATGCTGAATTCTTCGAAATGCGCAACTAAATCTCTAAGTATAATAAAAATGTCACAAATTTAATCAAATTTTCTGAACGCCCAACTTTTAGTTGCAAAAAAATCGTTAGTATAGAGAATATCAAAATTAATAATACGTTTTTGTAGAATATATACCTGCAGCTTGCTGAGCCATTTTCAATCAAAACAATAATATAAACGTAAAAGGAGCACAAGAACAAAAACAATTTATAATTTTAGACATAAAATTTAGCCATTTTTCTCTTATCTGTGAGAAGTAACAACTTTGACGTTTCGTTGAAACAAATGAATGCAATTAAACCAAAGACATTATAAAGATAGACCGAACATCTCATTCATAAATACTCGTTGGTAGTGTATCAAACATTCCAATGTGTCAAACAAAGACAGAAGAGACAGAGAAGTCTAAAATTTCCGACCCCGGCAACCGAGCCGGCAACTAGGCGCATTTGGATTGTTCTAATGGCCAGTGGCGTATCGTTTTTGGAACGAATTTAATTAGTAAAGTAAAAGTAAAGTAATTAGTAAAATTTTTACACCATATTAATATACTACATTAACACTTTTTTTTCGTCAGATGAGTTTTGTTATAAGGTCTAATATAATAATACAATTAATATCCCACATATACTTATCTTGAAACGTTAGTAGTTTTCGAAAATCACTCCAACGTCGATTTTCAATTTAAACTTTCAGTTACTTCTATATAAACTTTCAGTCACTTTTGAATATTTACAGGGTGACTCAGGCTTCCGAAACAGTTCTATATTAGGTTTGTGGTTGGTGACTTTTCTTTCAATTTTTTTTTCAGAATATGGAGGCATTTAGGCACATTTTAGACATTTTTGTAAACATAGGTGGCCGGAACATATTTTCCAACCAAAGTTGTAGATTTGCCATTAAATTTCCATGCCAGAAATACCTAGGGTTGCCACTTGTCCTTTTGTGAAAAGGACAGTCCTTTTGGAATAACTTATCCTTTTGATTTTTTGACTTAAAAGTCATTTTTATTTACGTATTTTCCCTGAGAAATTACCTACAGCAAACAGAAATGTTCTTTTTCGCCCAAATTTAATTAGGAATGTTATAAACTTAACTTATAAATAAATTTTTTCTTGTTTAGAATAGGCAACATTATTTAGAACTTCCCGTTTAATCTCAAATGATAGTTTAGGTTTTAGTTTTACATTTTTATCTTAAAAAAGAACTTTTCAAAATTAGTACCTAATTAGTAACTCTAGGAAGATGTATTTGTACGGTGGTAAAAATTGTCTAAACAATGCCGAAGGGCAGATATAATAAAGCAATAAAATGTAAAAAGGTCAGGGTAAACACCTTTGTTTATTTATTGAGCAAAATTCCTTTAGAATATCGTATATAATGACCAAAATAGGACGCAATTTTAAGAAAAAAATGTCACTTTCTGGCTTATAATAAAGTTTCAAATGTAACGTTTATATTCAATTTTTTTATGATCTACAACAGTTAGGTAGTAATTGAGACGAATTATAATTCAATTACCGGCTACTACGTTCTACTACGTACTACAAATATAATTAGAAATTAATTTAATTGTGAGAGGCTCCCTTGTGGGACGCCTATGTACGATTACGGCGCGGCGGAAACGATACCTACCTGTGAAAAGACAAATTCGGGTAATTTGAGCTTATTTGTCCACACATTTGGCACTGTCGTACCATATTGAAAATTCGCAGATTCAAAAGTACATTAAACAAAAACAAAAACTACTGAAAAACACTGAAAAGTTCACTTCGGACTTGATTCCGACTTCAAACACACCGTAAGCTAAACGTAGTACGCTATAACCGACTATAGGCCGTCGCGAGGGGTGGTGGGACGGACGGCTCATTTCATTCTGAAAGACTAGCAGCGACGTTGGCAGTAGTTCTAGACGTTTCAGCACATTAAACAGTAAACATGTCTTTTAATAGTAACGCATATATCCTCTGGTTAATAACTTATTATTACGCATGCTTCTTTAAAAATAAACTATTAATTTAATTAAGAAATTGAGATTTATTGATATCCGGTGAGGTTTTAAAGTCACCTTTTCTGCAAATCAAACTAAGTAGATAGGCGCAAATTTGATATGTGGCAATGTCGCCTTCTCTATCTCAGTTGATTTTTACAGTACGTAGTCAACCTCCGAATGTTTGATCGGGTTAAAATGCATAATGTGATATCTGTTCTTCCTAAATCTATGAATTAAACACACCCATAGCAACTCCATTCATTGCAGACATGATTTAACTTATCATTTGCTTCTTCGAATTTCGATCACCTTTTTCATGCTAATACCCCACCGTGCGCCACCGGGCACCTTACATAGATAGTAAATTAATATAAATAAGAAGGAAAAAAAGCAGAAAAATTCCAGTGATTCTCAAAATGTTAGAATATTTTTTTTCTAATTTTCGAAGTATAATAATTTGACTATTTTGGAATTATTTGAAAAACGATGAAGAAAAATTACTACCTGTATGATAGCCTTTTAATTGACAGTCGATGATTTTTTGTATTTGTATTTGGAAACTTGCCATTTCTTCTTTACTTTTGACGATTTTTTGCCGTTTTATTCAGAGATTATCATCGATTGTCGTTTCAAAGGAGCTGTGACGCAGTTTTTTAAAATTCTAATTGGATATAAGGATTTTACAGAATTCGGAGTATGAATGCTAAAAATTGCATTTTTGATAATGCACATGCATTTAATTTTTTATATATTTTCCCTAAGTCCTAAAAATTACTCATCTATATGTAATTACATATTATTATTAGGTATAGACCCACGTGCCAGGCCAACACGTTTGGAATAAAGGAATTCACTGTCGGTCTCCGTTGGGAACCAATTTAAATACACTAATGTCATTATGAGGCCGGTTAAACTTGATCATCTCGTTTGGCAAAATGCAATTTGACATCCAATTAACTACCAAAAGTCGACACGTGACATTTTGACACATATAGAAACATATTTGAATATCTTTGTTAAAAAATTATTGCAAAAGTGAAATTGAAACAACTCGATTTGTTTTTAACAAAATAAGAATTCAACAAATATCTGAAATCACTATTTAAAAACTAAAGGTGCTATTACTTAAAAATGTATCTTATTCAATTATACAATAACTTACCACATTTTGGAGAGAAAACATCACTTTTCCTGATATATTTTGAGATGTCTAAAAGAAAGTCAAAATTATTATTACTATTTTTTTGTCGGTTAAACATTCTTTTACGAATAAAAAGCCCTTGACAAGCTCGGGACCGAAGTAGCATTTGGACGTTATCTAACGTCGGGTATACGTCGCGTTCAATAAACCCGACGTCGGGTACCACCGTCGGTTCGACCGCCTGACGACCCTTATTTGCACCTAAATGGGGAATATAGATTCGGGTCGCCTCGACGTCGGTATCTGACCTAATAGGGAATATAATTCTACCAATTACCAACGTCATATTACGTTGGATTTCATACCACTTATAATTCGTCGCTAAGCACTTACGTTACGTTTGGTTTCATATTCGCTACCAAGAATGGATTCATAATCACTCCTCGAATATAACTATAAGTGCCTACCTAATTTCATATTATAATAATTCTGAATCATTAATGCAGACATCAGTTTTGTCAACGGAAGTCACTTTTTTATATATCTGATTAAAATACTCCGGAAAACAACGAGCGCCTTCAAAATTAGGTAGATTTATGAAATAAAAATATCTATAAAAAAGTAACTCGCAAAATATTTTTTTTATTTTCTAGCTGGTTTAATCATAAAACTGTACTGTGGTTCCCCCAAACTCAACCTTATCAATATTATTCTACTAGAAATCGGAATGTGAATATAAATTTTAAAAACAAAAAACGATTTTAAAATGGCTGACAATCGGATACTTGATAAGAATGGCGGATTTGTGTGTCCGACTTAATATGAATTACCAATATACCAATTCCGACCGGGTCTCCAACATATTAGTCGTCTCACACGACCGAAGTCATCAAACCGGATGACCGACAATCGTATTATGACGTATATAATTCCAACGTACGCCACGTAACCTCACTTTGCGTATCAGTGATTTGTGGATTTGTGGATTTGTACAACTATATTTTAGTTTTTGTTTTCTCCTTAAAAAAATGGGCAGCCACTTTTTTAAGATAGTATGTATACAAAATTTAAACGAATTGGAACCAGTACCTCACATGTGGGAGGAGGATGAGGTCTGCTGGTTTCCTAAGCTAAAAAATGAAATTAAGATGCACCAGTGTAATGCAGCATCTCTTCCGGATAAAAAGCATTCGTGGGTGGAGGCAAGACATCACTACTACTATTATTATTTTGCAAAAGCCTCGACCTCTTTCTGTAAAATGTAGATGAATGTCTAAATGCCTTTTTAATGTTTTTTAGGCATAATAAAAAAATTAAGTTTGTTTACAAAAACTTTTTATTAGGTAATGTTCATGATGTTCATTAGGCCGCAAATGCTACTTAATGGGTTGTATTTACGGACCTAAATAGAGATACGTAAATTAGTTATAAATATGAACATAAAATACAACAAAATATAAGTGGACGTTACTTTAGGGATTATCAGTGAGACGTATTCTATTCGGACAACGGGTAGACGTCGGGCTAGTTCAGGTATATGTAAATCGTGCAAGCCAACGTGGGAACGACGTTGGGAAATTAATAAAAATGGTACGTTGTTATTTTGTACGTTGACAGATCGTTGGATTTATCGACTCGGATCCAACAACGTCGCTTTTAATAGGAAAGCGACGTCACCGGTCTATCACCAGCACCCGACCTAAATTTGCACAAAGTCTGACGTCGCTTCAGGTCAGATTTAGTTCGAAGTCAGATAGATGCTACTTGGCGAGTGATTAACAATGATTCAAATAGTCGGCAATATTGTGTTACAGGATGTGTTAAGATTTAGTGATTGGTACTCATGTTAAAACAAATTATCGAGCGAAAATTTTTAAGCCTAGTTGACACGGTCAAAGTGTACTTGGATCACATATACTTGGATACTGCGCGCGTCTCACTTGGACACCATTTGAATTGTCATCCAAGTGTTGAACAACGCAGCGTCTAAGTGTATTTGATCCAAGTACACTTTGACCGTGTCAACCAGGCTTTAGCAAATTTTGTCAATTGACGTTAATTTTTTGGCTTTTCTTTATTTTTTTGAAAATTTCTACAATCTACTACCTATGTTGCTATGTTATCAAGAAATTATGTTTTTTAACTAAAAACTAAAAAAATTTCAAAAAAATTTTTAAATTTTTTTTCTCGCGAAAAGAACCTCATAGGCGTGTTTCTGGGGTTGAACTATACTACCAGTTAAAATACTTGCACTTATTTCTGGGACACCCTGTATATTATTCAAGCCTTATTTTCAATTTATTACCTATTCTTTGCTGGTCATTGATTTCAAATGATGTAATAAGAACATAACACTGAGGCAATTCTCTTGGGGAATTAATGCACTAGTCGATGTATTATTTTATGATATTACTACACATATCGTATTTTTATAAAGTTCAATAACAAAATTTTGTTCGCAAGCCTGGTTTAATTCAATTTAAAGAATAACATTTTAAAAAGTTTCGTATGGATGTAATCCATTACGTGGCTAATATAACTGACGTTGTTAGTCAATTTTTATTTTTATATTGATTTATATGAAAACAAGCTTTGGTATATTGGACGAACGATGAACATGAATTTACTTTTAGCGAATTTATTTAGTTGATATAAAATAATTATTGTTGAATGTCTTTTAAATCTTTTATACAGATTTATTGTTGTTTTAAAAGTAAAGTAAAATTTTCGTAAGGTCTCTATATCTTATAATGAGTATACAGCGTATAGTTTATAGTTATAGATATAACTAATGCATTATAATCGTCTATATTCGCATTTACGGTTACTTTTATTAATATAACAGATAAATCTTAACTCATAATCTTGTACTGTTTACCAAACCTTTAAAACACTTATATTTCAACACGACTAAACAATTTTACTGAATCTACAGAAATGCATACATTCAAGGTTTAACCTATTTTGCTGCAATGCACTTCTAGCAATATTGTCTTCCGAAATAGTCATGGTTATAGTTCAGATAATTATGAGAATTTAAAGTGAAAATGTTTGTGAGATGAGCTGTACACACGAAGGTTAAAGGGGAATGAAATCCCAAGTAACGTTCAGTTTTCTCTTTATTTTATGTATGAGAAGTAGTAGACTGGGTGTGCCAATCATTCTTGTATCTCGATTAAACGTTGAAATTAGATTCACGATTATATGAATCTTAAAGATCATTTCACTCATTGATATGTTAACTTTGAGTAGTTAAATACTATGTTATTAACTTGGGTTTAATTAGTGTTTTGATTTTATTTTTGTTCTACTTTAGTTACCTATTGCTTAAGATACATATTAGATATATTACCTTCTCTATCTCTTTATAGTATCTACCATTTCTCTAATTGCTAAATATACTTATTGTTTTTGTTCAGTAACAGTACGATGAATTCTAATATTACAACTTTATAAAATACATTAGGTCTATCCATTCTGTAGCTACAATGCACTGAAAAAATTAATTTGTGAATTTAATAGCAATATTGAAGGTTATTTCTTGCCATAGATTATTGTAGTAAATTTACCATCCGTTCTTTAGTTTTACAACTCGTTTGTAAAATCGCTGTATGGCTAATTTGTGGCAAAATGATGGTTAAATTTATCTTTTAAAAAAGCCTTGTAATATTACTTCTTGTAATATTACTGTTACGGATTCCGTGGGTCCACTATTTAAACTCACGATAAAATACTTAACGAATTTATTTTCTCACTTTATACACAATTACTAACTTATAACACACAACAAACTAACTATTTATAAGATTCCTTCACCAAATTGTCCGATTTTCAATTTCCACGCGATATATTCAAATTTCAAAAACTCCAAACTTCAAACTTCCCCAACTGTCGTAAGCGCTCCTTTTATATAGCTGTGGTGAGTGTTTCGCGAACAATCTAAAATTATCGGGACGGGTCCGCCATCTACTAGTACATTCTATTGTCTGCTTCGCTTACTTGTCGACTTGATTAAGAGATGGCGCTACAACAAAATATTGTCTTCAGGTTTCTGGACACGTTGCGGTTTTAGTTGCTCGCTTCTCCGACAGATGGCGCCACATACACCTGACATTGCCCCTTCTAAATTTGATCGTCCCGATCAAGGTTTCCTGTCTGGTATCTCTTCAATCGATCCAGATGAACTACTTTCATCTTACTTCTAGGGCTGCGTTGAATCCGGTACACATCATTTATCCTCTTGATGACTGTATAAGGACCTTCCCATGCTGGAGTTAACTTTGGGGACCTTCCTTTCTTGCGCTGTGGGTTATACAACCATACCCTATCGTCCTGTTGAAATCTCGTAGAATTAGCTCTGAGGTCGTAACGAGCTTTCATCCGGTCACTGGCTAGCGTAATCTTACTTCTCACGGCCTTATGAATTCCCAATAACCTTTCCTTCCTAGCGATTCTTTCGAACGACAGTCCAACGCTATCCTGTTCCATTTCTTCCCCAGATCGAGTATTTGGTCCTTGTCTAGCTGCGCAAATCTTACAACGTTGACACCATTTCTTGACATCTTCGCAATAATCCACCCAGTAAAAGCGATCTCTCAGCTTGCTCAAGGTCTTGTTTACCCCAAGATGGGCTCCAGTTTTACCACCGTGAATTTCTTCCAATACCTGGGTAACTTTCTTCCTTGGTACCAGTAACTGAGTTGTTACTGTCCTGCCATCCGCACTTTCCCACGTGCGCTTTAACAATCCATTCTCAATCACCAGTGAATTCCACTGAGCCCAGAGAGCTTTGAAAACGAGCCCTCTGTCCGCAATATCCTGCCACGGTCTCTCGCCGTTACCTTCCTTGAGCCGTAGTATTGCTCCGATGTCTGGATCTTCCATTTGATCTTTCCTCAATTGTATCGTCGTCCATGGTTCGTCAGTTCTAAGCTTAAAATTCCTTATTCTGATAGTGCTTTCGCGATGTTTCATTTTCTTGTCCAAGGTAGCTCGTCGTCGATCTAGGTCGTTGTCGATAATTTGTACCCGTCCTACACGGCACCCAGCGGTTTTCTCTAGTTTCCCGAACACAGTCTTCTTGGTATCACCAGGTATCATCACAATTTTCGATGATCCTTCTTCCATATTTCCTGGTCTCTTCTCTTTAGATACAGAAAATTCCTCATTTCCGATTTTCAGGATGTTTCTATGGTGATCAAACGAAAAACCATGTTGACTGATCACATCCATACCCATGATAAAATCATCTTCAATGTCAGCCACTAAAACGCTATGCCGAAACTTCAAATTCCCTAACTCCAATTCCATGAAAGCCTCTCCCCGTACAACGGCCATTTCCCCCGTAACTGTACGTAAATACACTCTTCTTCTAAGAGGCATCATCTTCAATCCTTGCACCGAGTTAGTCCGCACCAACGATTCCATAGCGCCTGTGTCCACAGTCATTCGAATTCTTCTACCATTGACCTTCCCGTTGATCACCAAACTGTCAGCGGTTTTTCCTAGACTCCTAACGGAAAACATCCTAGGGGCTCTGTTTTCTTCAGCCAATACTCGCTCATTAGTGTTGATTTCCTGGTGCCTATGTTCTCTCGATGGTAAACGGAATCGCATTTGGACGCGGCAATCCCGTTTGATGTGGCCATTCCTGCCACATCTATAGCAACTTATGTCCTGGGATCTTCCGATGTGCCGATGTTCTCTGGATGGTGAATGGAATCGCATTTGGATGCGACAATCCCGTTTGATGTGGCCATTCCTGCCACATCTATAGCAACTTATGTCCTGGGATCTTCTCTGGTTCTCTGTCTGGGTGTTGTTGACTCCCTTGTTTATTAATAGCTCACATAGTTTGTCGACTTTCTTACACATCTCCTCCAAACCTCTGTGAGTGCTTTCGGGCTGTTCCTCGACCGTTACCGATCTTATCTTCGGCCTAGGGATGGCGCTAAAGGCAGCTTCGATTTCCAGCGCCCTGACCAGTGCTTCGCTGCTGGTGGAAAATCGGGATATTTGCAGCGCCCTCTGTAATTCGTTGTCCCTCAGTCCGCTGATAAAGCACTGAGCAGCGAGTTCCTCCCTAAATCCTTCCGGTGCTTCTGGATATGCCAGGTGTACCAGCCGACGTAAGTCTGCTTCAAATTCCTGCAGACTCTCTCCGGACCTCTGCAGGCGTGTCTTGATCTGTGCCTGGTAAAGTTGGCGTCGATGTTGGTCGCCATATCTTCTGTCCAGTGCAGCGACCAAAGTTTGATATTCCTGCTGTTGGGCTGCAGGAATAGTTTGCAGGAGTTCCAGGGCAGGGCCACGCAGCGCGATGACAAGTGCCGCTGCTTTCTCCTGGTCAGTCCATCCATTGGCAGCAGCCGCTGCTTCAAACTGGCGGTGGTACATCGTCCAGGTGGTTTGTCCATCGTAGGTCGGGGCCTTGAGGTTCGCAGTTCCATGAACGCCAGGTGTCTTTACTTGTACCTTGGTCTTCTGTAGGTCCATCTCCAATCTTTTCTATCTTCTGCTGAAGGCGCTCCTCCAGATCTTCTACAGCTTCTTGGAAGTGGTTCTGTTGTTCCTGGCAACGTACTTCCAACATTGATTGTTGCTTTTTTTCCATTTTTTCGAAACTTTTCTTGATACGGTCCTGCTCTTCAAGCTTTTCTTCTTTGTCGACGCACTTCAAAACCTTGTAAAATTTTCTCGATCCGGTCCTGTTCCTCTTGTCTTTCTTTTGATGACGCGCCTCTAAGCCTTCCAGAATTTTCTCAAGCCGGTCCTGTTCTTCTTGTTTTTCTTTCTGGCGACGCACTTCTAGATTTTCTACAATTTTCTCCAACCGTTCTTGTCTGATTTCTTGATTCTCCATAAGCATTTTCTGTAGTTGGTCTTGTTCTTCTTGACGTCGTAATTTTTCCTCTTCCTTTTCTCTTTCTAATTTCTCCATAAAATCGCCCAATAATTTGCTTACTTCCTCCATTTTCTTCGCTTGCTGTCTCGTACCAACCATAAAAATTCCCAAATTCGGTGTAAAAATCGTCCAATCCACTTAATTTCTTCTTAAAATCCTCTTGAATCGCACTTCCGACACCAATTGTTACGGATTCCGTGGGTCCACTATTTAAACTCACGATAAAATACTTAACGAATTTATTTTCTCACTTTATACACAATTACTAACTTATAACACACAACAAACTAACTATTTATAAGATTCCTTCACCAAATTGTCCGATTTTCAATTTCCACGCGGTATATTCAAATTTCAAAAACTCCAAACTTCAAACTTCCCCAACTGTCGTAAGCGCTCCTTTTATATAGCTGTGGTGAGTGTTTCGCGAACAATCTAAAATTATCGGGACGGGTCCGCCATCTACTAGTACATTCTATTGTCTGCTTCGCTTACTTGTCGACTTGATTAAGAGATGGCGCTACAACAAAATATTGTCTTCAGGTTTCTGGACACGTTGCGGTTTTAGTTGCTCGCTTCTCCGACAGATGGCGCCACATACACCTTGACATTACTATACCGGGTGCATCTCAGAAGTGGCTCACCCCTATAACTTTTTTATTTTTTAGATAAAAAAACGAGATTTGGTATGTTCCACACGAGATTTGATATGTACTTAAATTAGAATTGATTGACGTATTCAATTGTTTTGTTTTTGGTCACTTCCTGTTTCACCGGAAATGACTACAACTTTTGATTTTTAAATGGCACCCTAGGTATTTTTTACTTTATTCGATAGAAAATGACATTCTGAATAGAATGACATAATATCATACGCCAACTTTGGACATTCTCGCTTAATAAAAAATCGTATTTTAAATTTCAATTTAGAGTGCCATGGCTATGTTAAAAACACTAATTTTTAATCAAGGGGCCTTGGAAAAATAGATTTGATCGTCTAATGTTTTAGTGTTTTTTTCTGACCGGTTAAAAGATGCCCAAATCGTATTTTTAATCATATCTCAATTTTTTCAAATGAAACGAGGATGGCTCATTATCATATTTGGAAAAAGCATTTTTTACGAATAATTTGACACCACACACTTGGTATTTCGAGTCAAATTTTCGTTATGAACTGCATGTTATAAGTTGAAGTATTATATGTCATTCTATTCAGAGTGTTATTTTCTATTGAATAAAGTAAAAAAATACAGGGGGTGTTATTTAAAAATCAAAAGTTGTAGTCAATTCCGGTGAAACAGGAAGTGACTAAAAACAATTGAATATGTCATTCAGTCCTAATTTATGTCATATACTAATATACCAAATCTCGTTTTTTTTAACTGAAAAAATAAAAATGTTATAAGGGTGAGCCATTTTTGAGACGCACCCTGTAGAGTAACAACAAATTAAAACATTTTATTATAGTGAATTTACAATTATACAAAAATAATTGTAAAATTCACAAAGCGCTAGTAAATATTAATAAATTTAATAAAACACGTGTTTAAAGTTATAACATTTATTGTAGAGGTTACTAAAAAGTAACAAAACAGAACTTATATATGTAAGATACTCATTGCATCTCTTCATGTCTACAAGAACCTTACTGGAATTCTACGCCTAACCAAAATAGGAACAAAATTGCCATTAGATACAAAATAAAAAAAAACACCCACTAATCAAAATAGTCAACTTACCAACTTAGAGACTATGGATGTATAGAGTCCTATACTCCGATGCTCTATTAAAGTTGTCCTCCGAGAGACAGTCTAAAAGAATAAATAATACTTAGAATTATGTTGATGACTTGGAAAGAAAAAAATAATGGTTGGGAGTTAGTCCTAACAAAATGGGCCATCACCACCAGTAGCTAGAAAATAACAAATAACGATTTACAAATAAATCATTTAAAAAACTAATTCAATAAAAATTAAAATGAATGAGGCGAACATACCGAGTAACTACAGGTAAACTCTTAGTCATGACAGATTTTTATAGAATGTTTATTAACATTTATATACCGTATGATCGAAAAAAAAATGGCGTCAGCGATGGCTATGAAATGAAGATCGCTGTTTTTATATGTAAATTTATATGGGAAATGTCCTCAATCGTCATTTTTCCAGCCAACTGGACGCCGTTTTTTTTCGAGATCATACGGTATTATTTTATCTCCAAAAGTAATAGTTCATTAAAAACCAAACTTTTAATTATAATGGCGGTCAAAGAATCTGCATTTAAAATTGATATAAACTAAAATGAAAATTCTATTTGAAGCTCGTATTATAAACCAATTTGATCATGCGATAATTATTAACATTTTTAAATTAAAATCATCATATTAATCCCGCATATACTATGTATTATTAAATTCCAAACAATTGGATTATAGGATGTAAAATGGACATTAATAATCCATCTAATAATGCCATAGGCTAAAATCCAGCTGCGTTGTTGTTGTTACGATAAAATCTACGTCGATTAAACTGACTGGCTGCAAAATTAACGGGTCAGAATCCACTTTTACTTTCTATCTGTAGCGGTATATATGAAATTTAATCGATTTTTGTATAGTTTTTCCTGCCGGTTATTAAAAATATTAACGCAATATCTTTTAACAAAAAAAAAAGAAAATACAAAAATATAAACCACACAAAAGTCACATCGATATAAACGATTATCGACCATCCTTTATTGACAAAACATTAAACTAAATACAAACCACATGAACACAATACACAATGTAATCATACTTTTCAAGAAAAAACCCGCTGCAAATTGTTGAAAAAATATTATTTTGCCTACTGCTACGATTGATTTAGAATACATACTGGAGAAAGCCAAATAGCTCAATAAATTTTAATAATAATTCTCAGAGAGATTATGAAAATAATATAGGTGAGAAACAAATAAAAAAAAAAAAAATATATATATATATATATATATATATATATATATATATATATATATATATATATATATATATATATATATATATATATATATATATATATATATATATATATATATATATATATATATATATATATATATATATATATATATATAAAAGCGTGGTCTATGTGGAGCTGTATGTATTATATATTCAAAAAACGAATAATTGCAATAGAACTAGCGTAGTTTATCGTGAGAAATGTGTATTACATTCGTTTTCAAGCAGAGAACGTATGAGCAATGTTAAGAAATACATTAATCAAGTTTCTAAACTAACGGTGTAATAATCGTGTATCAAAGCTATACATTAATATTTCTGTCTTTGTCTTACAGGGAGCTCTTGTTCATACGACTGCTGCGTTATAATTAGTTTAGGCATGTATTAAATTTACTACAAAATTTTTTGGCCCAAGAGAGACTTACGTTTTAAATAATTTTACATTTTTTCATACTAATTCACACTCTTCTAATTAACCATATAACTTGGTACTTTTACTTCATTAATTCTTGTATTTGATTAAAAACCGCTCCTCAAATAATCTTTAGCTTTTACGTTTACAATATTTGGATACTAATATTGAAAGAATTGGGAAGGTACTCAACTTAATTGAGGAATTCGTGACAGGGCTGATTTAATTTCCCCTTACGTCTCAAGTGCTGTACGATGGAGCCACCACTCGTTCTGAGACCAATGCATAAAGACACTTAGTTTCTCTAATTCGGCTAGCGAAGGCATATCGAAGACGGTGTGGAACTGAAGGCAAAAGTTTTGCCATATTAAAATGTATAATATCTGTAGTACGTTTAACGAAAATATCTTTGGATGAGAAATCCGCGTTTATGTATTGAAAATTTATTCATGTTACATAGAATAAACAACAAAAATAAAAATTCTTTTATAGGTACTGAATATTTCGTCTAATTGAGAAAAATATTTAAGTTGGCTTGGAAATGACGATTATTGACATTTACTAGAATATTTTACATATGAAATAACAGCGATCTTCATTTCCAAGCCAACTCTGACGCCGTTTTTGTTTAATCATTTAATATTATATTCAATTGTTTAATGACAGAAAATCCGTATTATTAACGTACTGTACCCAAAATCCGTAAATCTCCGGATTAATCTGTAGTTCTGGCAACACTGTCTCCGGCAACAAGCCACTCTGTCACCTGAAAGCATATACATATAACTAAATATAATCAGCCTAATCTCTAAAAAGTGAAGCTCAAACAGTGAAACAGAAATATGAAATTCTGCATAAGTCTATTTCACCCGGATATTCATTTAACTGCGCATGACTTACCTGAAGAAGTTTTCATTGGTCGGTGTTGTTAAAGGGAAGTGGTTGACTGACATTTCACCTAACCTTCAATTTTATTTATATTTTTATTATTTATAACACTTTATCATGGGGTTGGAACAATATCAAAAAATAGTTGGAAACAATAAACTAAACAAAATCACTTTTTTACGCTCACAAATAAAAAGTAATCCAAACAGAACTAAAGTTATTTTGCCTTTTTCTTACGGCACGGAAACAGCACACGGGGTTAAATAGGAAACACTGAGTATATTTAGTTATATGTATATGCCTGAAAACAGAACTACGGTACAGTATTTTTTGTCCGCTGCGCTGTAAAAGACTATTAGCGCTCAGCGGCGCAAAGTTAAACTAAATCTCGGCCACCCTGACGGTAACGCCATCTACATCTCGGACATCTTTTGTGCCACGAAATCGGCCACAAGGTTACGTATCTTCTTATTTCTTCAATCAGCGATACTAGTAAGAATATTAACTGCAACTATTAAAATAGACTAAATATAAGCAACCATATCTGAATATTAAGCACTCTCTATCTAAAACTTTAGAGAATGTATTGTTTATGACAATATTAACATATACTTAAATTAAAAGATTTTATTTTTTGTTTCAGGTGAGTGGTAAATTGATTCAGTACAAGTGATCCATGTAAAAGGTAATCTTAGATATGTAAGTATTAAATATATAAGATATTTATATTAGCATTTCTCAACTTATACAAAATCGGGGTATATAAAAACAGGTGTAAAGAAAATGTACTGTAATACATATGATCATCAATACAATCTTCATATCCAGTTGTATTCTAATTCAAGATGCAAATACCTATAAAACAACACAAAAAAATATAACTAATACATTCAGCAATATTAAACCAAATAATAAAATAACATATTTAAACTTCAATAAGTGCGAATAAACATTATAGAAACTTCAAAATAACTTCAGAAATAAGAACAGTAAGAAATAGCATCACTATTTATTTAGAAGAGTTTGATTTCGACTGCTAGAAAGTATCAAAAGTCTTTCGCACGTAACAAAAAATATGTTTTTAATTATTATTACCGAGTCCCGAAAGTACCGAAAGAACCGGGAATTAATAATTTCGAATCCCGGTTCTTTGATGTATCAAAAGAACCGGGAATCCCCGGTACTTTCGGTATGTATACTTTCTAGTATGAAGCTAAATCATTCTGGTTCTGATTCTAAACTTAAAAATTTTAGTTGGTGTTAAGTATGAGATATATTTTAATGATTAATTTAGAAACAAAAATCTTTATTATAAAAACTAAGGAGTTTATATTTAATATAATCATTTAGTAACATTTCAAACTTCTTTAACTATTCGTATGTTCCTCGTATATAATTGAAACGTCCGAGAACCGAGAACATAACTCGGTTCTAACAAGGCCCATTCTACACCTTAATTTCCGAAGTCGGGAACAAAGAACAGGTGTTTTACGTGGAATACTAATAGTTTGTTAGTTTAAAAAGGGTTCTGGGGGAGCGGAAGAGGGGGTGCCGAGGGATTACCACCGTTGCAAACTTCCTTAGTAATAACGTTTACCAGGCAAAACTCATTAAACGCTTTTAATATATTTTACGATTTATTCTCGTGGTTTAGGTGTTGGGAAAATGACGGCCTGTTAACTGGTTTGCTTGTTTTTGGCTTTATTTTCAATTATTTTATAATGCACTATAAAGTAATACCGTTTAAACCCTAAATGGCGCATAAAAACTAGGTGAAATGCGTAATTCGGTAAAGTTTCGCTATTTTTTAAAAATATATTTTTGAGATGCTTTAGTCAGTAATATTATATTTGTATTTATTTTATGATGGTATTGTTATTCTTATCCTACGAAAGAACAGAACTGGGTTGCTAACAACAGTAACTTTAAAGAATTTAAAAAAAAAATAAAAAATATTAATTAGAGTTATACCACCCTTATACTTAATTGTAAATATTAAAATAATAATTAGAATAAATTCAGTTATAATCGGGTACTGTAAATTATGTAACTTGACAGATATAAATAAAACCTAATGGTTCTTATTCGTTAATTTAGGGATTATTTTCGCCTATTGGCAACGCCGCATTTAACATCCCCAGAAACATGGATGGGAATTTTCATCAAAACTCTTCTGGAAGTCGAAATTGTCGAAATGTGTCCAATGGTTAGAATTTTTACATGATAGTGTTTTGTGTATTAATAAAAAAGATATTATTGAATTTGCTATTAAACTTTCATTTTAAGATTAGCTCATTAAGTTCAGGCAATTCTGAAAGATAATCAAACTTGAATTGCAGTGAAATTTGAATACTAAGTATATCTTTCAACATTTCCTCTTCTTCGTTAAGTTTGGAAGTACATAATATCGATTTTTTATAAACCTTGATCCTTTACACCATACAAGGAATGTTTATAATAAACATTTGAAGTTAATTTAAGAGCAATAAACAAATTAAATTTTAGATAGGTATATTTTTTTCTTGCGAGCTTTTAATTCATTTTATATTAAAATTATGTCAAAGATATACTATTGTTTTTACTGTAATTGTTATAGAATCTTACTTATGGTTCTTAAAGTTTTTTTTTGGTTTTTCTAAACATAATTTTAAAAAATAATTTATTTTCATTTATTGTTGTTAATTCTTTACATCAAAGTTGTTATTATTACTAATGAAAATGTTGTTCTCATATTTTTTCTTAAAAATAATTTGCTTTTATTTTCATTACTTGATTTACTACGGTAATATATTAAAACGCGAGATTTTGCATGTACATAAAGTTAATGATATATTTTACAATATAAAACTATATTATAATGAGTTGGAAACGGTTGGGTTATGGTATATGGGACACTTAAGTTGAATTATTCACCCACCGGAAGTAGGGGTGGAAGAGGTATGAAGGAAATTATTTAAAATGGTTTCATCAGTGCCGTTCCTACATTTTTCTATTTTACTAATACCCTGCCAGGACAATTTTATATTGTTGAACGATTTTGGGGGCTTAAGAACCTTAATAGCATAAAATAATCTAAAATTCTAGATACTATTTGGAAAGAAAAAAAAAACTTTTGTAAGGTTGATTCCTCAATATACCTTCCGTTTCCATTCCATATTCGTTCCGTATTTTTATTGTATTGACGCTACACGTAAGCTTCCGTTCCGTATCAGTTCCATACTTTTTATTGTACAATTTTAATTATATCATTACGAAAGTTTTATCTTAAAAATTTGTATCATTTTAAAAAGGTAATAGATTTAATTAAGAGGTGAAAGAAGAAATAAATATCAGCAAAATGTTAACAGAGCTGGTACAAATGTAAAAACTTGACAACGCTGTTTCCGATACGCTTCAGTCCGTCCGCCAAAAAAATTATTGAAGGAAAGGATATGGAACGGAAGGGAAGCGGAACGAATAGTGTGCATTGTCCTATTCATTTACATGATATCATATTTTATGTAAACAGAAGGGAGCTGATATGGAAGGTATAGTGAAAATCAACCTGTAATGATATAAATTATGCAATAAATAGTATGGAACTAATACGGAACGGAGGACTTGCAATCAATCGACTGGCTCATGAAGGACCTGTCCGCTAAGGGTGCCCTAAGAAAGATTAAGGAAATCCAATCTGTGGAACCAGACCAACTAGGGTCACTCGAGGATATTGCCAGTGATAGGAAAAATCATGGTGAACACGAGTCCACATCTGCTAGACCAGAAAATTGACTATATGCTCACCAAACATGCTTTTGGCGAAAAGTTAAGGATTCGCATCCCGACAAGAGAAGAATGGGAAAGCAACCGAGTAATGAACACTCAAGAGATAGCAGTCTACACAGATGCTTCCGCAACTTCAGGGGGCACATCAAAGCCAAGCAGCAAGAGACGTGGCAACACCGTGAGGACTGCGACAGCCCAGACTGACTATGGCCAGTGGTAGATAGCAAAAAGACAAAACAACTAGAGCACAAAAAGGACCTACTACATATTATCATAATTGTAGGTGTCGTCACTGGAAACTGTCCCACGGGGGTAAACCTCGTGAGATGGAAAGTTTCCGACGACGCGCGACGACTACTTCAGAGAATGCGGAGAGGAAGAAGAAACCATAGAGCACCTGCTGTGCCACTGTCCGGCACTAGAATACCGACGCTTTAAAACTTTAGGGCAAGGTTTTTTGGAGGGACTAGAGGCTTTTGTTAGTTTGTCTATGGACTAGAGGAAACAGCAGAAGCCAACATCAGCGACATCGGGAACTTTGCAAAGAGCTGGAAGTGCTTTAACGCAAAGAAAGAATGAGAGGAAGGTTTGGTACAACAATATACAGGGGTATCGCAATGGACCCAAGGCCTCCGAGTGAGGGGTCAAACATGATCCCAAACCCCAGCAACCTAGCCTAACCTAACCTAATACGGAACGGAAGCTTATACGTATATCGTCAATACAATAAAAAAATACGGAACGGATATGGAATGGAAACGGACGGTATAGTGAGAATCAACCTTTATCCGGACAATAACCTTATTGACCACATAATATTAGAACATGTTGAAATACAACAGCAACCCATCTTAATAATACATTACTTCATGGAGACAATACTCAGATAGGTCTAGAAAAAACAGGGGTGTTCAACTTAAGTTTTTTACGTTTTTTTTTTCTAAAATGAAGATAAAATTTTTAAACCAGTCTAATTTGACTATACCTATACAAACTGTCGTACCACACTGGGATTTTAGGTTGTCCGTAAATATCCCCAAGAAAAATAAAACGGAAGCAGGTGCGGTCGCCGGTTTGCCTATTAAGGGCGGTAATTCTACCTTCCCCCACCCTAATCCCCTCATCTTCGCCCGCCCCTGTTTTCCGAGGAAATGGAATTGCGAGCGGCATCGAAATACATGTGTAACTTTAGACGGAATTCCATTTTAAAGCCTTTCTGCCTCTATCTCTCATTTCTATTCAGAGCTGGGTCGATTTTATGTGGGCCTTGTTCCTTTTTTCGACGCTTGATTTAATGATGATATTTTTAAAACGTTCTCTTAAAATAAGTACTAGGGAACGTTTTGAGAATGCATTTATTTCATTATTTATTAGATCCAACCGAGGATCCAACATTAGAATATTCTAGTTGAAAATGTTCTTCGCGATTATTTACTGTTAAGTATGTCATTGATAGTTGTTTTTAATTCATTTCTTTTACCCCTAGTGAATCTGATGATAATAGAACTAGTTTTTACGAGTTCTTCAGTAGGTACTCTAGCAAATGCTACAGTACTGGAATAGAGGACGGTTGGCAACCCTAAATTAATTCGACTTCAAATTTTGGTTATCGGCTATCCCACGTTAGTTTCTGTATGAAATTATTGCATAAGTGCATCAAAAATATCATTAATTTTGATTAACATCGTATTATCTTACACAAGCTCATTTTCATTGCAGCTTATTAAGATAACACGATTAAAAGCAAAAACTTATCTGGTTAAATTAAATTAAATAAAATAATGATAGGTACTTTTTTAAACCACTTAGGTTGATTTATGTTAAAAAGTTAAATAATGCATTTTTTACGTTATGTATTAAAACAAGTACCTTTAGAGTATAGAGTATATTATATTTTTAGAAAGCTCATAATAAGGCAAATAAAATAAAAAATTAATATCCTAGGTGTCCCACTAATAAAAACATAAGTTTGAGTTGTATTTCGAAAATGACCCCATGCTCCCAGCAAAAACTACTTACGCCACTGGATTCTACGTGAGAAACTACGGGACTCAGTTATATGATAATCGAGATACGAAGCAGATCGAAAAATGGCAACATTTTCAAATTCGCTCTGTATTTCAGGATCGATAATTGAAAAAAAGATGGCAAGAAATCAAGAAATACATATCCTCTACGTATAGGCATCTAGAAAGCATATTATGTCAAGATGACAAGAACCAAGATGTCAAGAACCCATATGCCCCAGTCTAAATTGTGGAAAGCTCTCCAGAAAACTAATATCAGCATAACATTAATTAAGGCTGTTCGAGAACTTTATAAGAGAACAATAGCCAAGTAAAGAAAGGACAAATAGTAGCAAAGGGATTTAGCATAAACGAAGGTCTTAAACAGGGCTACTGTCTGTCCCCGACACTGTTTAAAATATATTTGGAACAAGCCCTGAAAACATGGAAAAGGAAGTGCGAACAGATGGGGATACCACTAAACGACTCGATACTTTACACTCTTTGTTTCGCTGATGATCAAATAATACTGGCTCAAGACTACGAGGACTTAGAGTATATGACCCGCAAACTAATTGAAGAGTACAACAAGTGGGGGCTGGAGGTAAACCTTAAGAAGACGGAATATATATGTATCGGCGGCGAACAACAGAACTTAATCCTTGAACAACGACAGCCAGAGATAAAACATTGCCAAAAATATAAATATCATGGCATGCACATTACCAACGACGGCGACGGACGGTAGGGCGACGGACGGTAGCCTTGATGAAGAAATTATAGTACAGAAACAACCAGGGAAGACAAGCAATTAGACAGCTCAACAGTATTCTATGGGATAAGGCAATATCAAAAGAAAACAAACACAAAATTTATAACAGCATCATTAGTCATGGTAGTTATGGTATGGCCCTTGAAGGAAAAAAAAACTTAAGCCACTCGAAGCTACAGAAATGGACTTTTGGAGGCGCGCGGCCGGGAAATCGAAACTGGATAGAGTAAGAAATAAATGGAGAGAATTCAGGGGGGTTAAATCATGGGGGTTAAATACAGAATAACAGAATACATCAAAATTAACCAACTCAGGTGGTACGGGCACGTACAAAGAATGAAAGAGAGCAGAATCGCGAAGAAAGTACTCAATTGGCCACCACAAGGTAAAAAAAAGAGACAGAGTTGGTGGAAGGAATAGACAGGGACATCAGAACAAGAGGAATAGACGAAAACATCTGGACAGACAGAGACCAATAGAGACTGGAAATTAGACGACGGCGAAGAACGTTATCAACTGTTTTTTTTATTATGATTTGGTTTGTTTTTTTTATTATGATTTGTTGTTGCCGTAACATGGCTAAATATTGGATACTTAGCTAGTTTTCAAACTAGCCAGCTCTTTTACAAAAAGCGCTGTTATTTTGTGGGTTAGGTGTTAGTTATTTGCGGTGGTGGTTGTGCTGTTTGTTTGCAAAATAGCTGGCTAGTTTGAAAACTACCCAAGTATCCATGTTAGCCGTAACATATATACAGTATTTCAGGAACTAAGAGGGCTAGGACAAGGTGTGAGTCTGCATCTCTAGTTTCATAAAAAAGTAGAACAGTGATGTGAAAACAATCAAATATCTATAGTCTTCGATGAAATCTGTATACAGTTTATTTCATTTTAAGCATATTTGGTGGAAGTATTGGTTTAAGCGTATTTGGCTGATCCATTTCAAAATTCCAAACTCAAAATAAAGCTACAGAGTTGTCGAAATGTTAAAAGAAAATTTTAAATTAATTTCGTTTTCATTGTTGATGATGATAACCCATATTTGGCATCCTATATATATAGTTAGAATCGTTAGACGCGAAAACAAAAGAAAAACGTAAATTATGGATTGTTGCACGCTGAAGAATCATTAATAAACCGTTAGGTTCGACATCGTCCATCATCTACCATGATGATGGGTACTTTCCTTTATTAAAAATACCATTGTGTGTTACATGCAGCATAGTCGTACCTCTCTTGTACTACGAACAATTAACCGAAAAAAAAGTATTTCCAATAGGTTTTTTGTGTGGACTAACTATTTCACGCACATTAGTATTGTGGCACTTAATAATTAATTTGATTTTTAAATTACATTCTGCTTGCTGTTAAAAAAACTACACATACCTGCTTTTCATATGAAAATCGTATGCAGTTTGTAATAAAAAAGTCTGTGATATAACCTGAAAAAAAAGTAGAAAATCCCGAGTATGGAATCTAAAAAAAATTGGCGCCTAGAGGCACGTATATATATATATATATATATATATTTTGTTGCTAATACTATTTCTAATCTTAAATTGAAAACCGCGTTTCCCTAGCTACTGTAATTTTGGAGTTACGATTTTTTAAAATTTTTAACCCCCTTCCATATCCGCTTACCAACTCCCCACCCCCACCAAAAATTAATGGCCAGGTTCTCGGGTGCCACAGTATTTTTGTGCCAAATTTGGTTAAAATCGGTTTAGTGGTTTTTGAGTTATCGTGTTACAGACAGGCGGACAGACAGACAGACAGACACCATGAAAATATTTTGTGTTTAGGTCATTTATGACCCAAATAACTAATTTTGAGTGAAATTAAAAAAACTTTTTTTGTCGATCTTAATAGCCTACCATACCTGTTGGTATGGTCGGCTAAACATAAAAAATATGGCTCAGAGAAAAATAATACTAGTTTTGAACTGGATTTTTTACTTTGAGAAATTTATTTGTCTAAAGAGATTCCCAATTACAAATTTTCAAATCGCCATCCTGTATATTTAAATATTATTTTATTTTAATAAATTTTATATTTTTATGCCTATATATAAAATATATGTACTTATATTATTAGTGTTTGGTTTGGTTTAAAATTACTTAAACTTTTACTAACTATAAAACTTCTATAATATAAAACTTCTATACTAAACTTGCTAAAAGTTTATGCAAATTTGTCATTTTGAGAAAAATTTAATTAAATATTGCTTTATAGTTATTTTTAATATATTAAAACACCTTCTTTTAATTTGATTTTTTTAAGGCCTTATAAAATACAAACCTTACTCTTTCATGTTCTAAAAATTTTAGGAAATATTGCTATAAATTTTAATTTTTTATTAGTTTATAAAAGAAAGCTTATATTAACAAAAAATTAAATTTTTATTTCACAAAATGTAAATTAAAATGAATAAACATTAAATATACCAATTAATTTTATATAAATTTGTAAACCCGTAAAATTATATTATGGATTGTTACAATAGTTGTATCCGTGTTAAGTTTAATGTTTTAATGACAAATCTCGTTTAAAATATCCAATAATTACACAAACGCGAATTGCAGCAAATTAACAGTATTCCGAGCGCCAAATTTTCGTTTAAAATTGTCTATGGCCAATTTTCATTGTAGTTTATATTAGTATGGTCGCAGATAACAATCAAATATCATTTGTTTACCTTATAAAGGCGGTAATCATAAAGTTCCAAAATGGAATAAGAACGAATAACCGAATAAGGCCGTTGTAATATATACATTTATTGGCCTTACACCATTTTATCGCAGAGTTTATTTAATTAAAAAAGTTTCTGATATTCACGTACATTTGATCCTTGATTTTATCGAATACCTCCAACTGTTAACCTTAGATTTTATAGTAATAGTATTTTATAGCGACCATTCAGTGGCTAATCAACTGATTTAGAAAAGGGTTTTAAAAAAACATTTTTTTTATTGAAAATCTTTTATTTTACTGTATCTATTACAGTCTGAGGGTTTTGACAAAAGCCAGTATCTGAGACGGTTTTACAGAGTTTAGTTCTCCATGTCCGATATCAGTCGTACTTATCACGTATTATGGCACGAATGGTTGTCATCTTGGCACACTCAGTAATGAGGTGTTCTGGTATTTCCCCATTCTCCTGACAGAAGAATATGCATTTGCCGTTGTTTCTTAGCTTCAATCTACTGACGTGTTCATTGATGAGAAAGTGTCCTGCAGTGTCCTGTAAAAAACTCCGTGACATTCTGAAGATTGGTCATACTTAAATCAAGGAAAATCTTTGATTTTTGTCGGTCGTAAGTCCAGATTACGGATGGAGTCTTCCAGGTGCTTGAGTTCTTCTTTAAGTTAACTGAGGGATTAAAGAGCAAAGGAATGAAAATTTTATGGTGTAAATATTGGAATTTTATTGGGCTTAGCACAAGTATTTAAGTACAGTAGTTCTGAAGTATAGACCCGTTTTACACTATTTGGTTTTGTTGGTTGGAATTTTTTTTATAAAAATTGACATGAAAGAATAAATATATTATAATAAATAAATAACGCTTTATTGTACAAAAAGCCAAAATAGTATCATCGACAAAGCATTTAAAAATGAACAAAAACACAAAAAATATACAAATAATAAAAGATCTAACCAAGCATCATACAATTCAAAAAAAATTACGTCGTTAAAATTACAAATAGAACATAAGAACATAGAACATTTGTAGAACATAAAAAAAATAAACGTATCAATAAAAAATTTACAAATGAAAAATTGTAAATGGTTATACCCAGTTAAGAGTTATTATAAAATATTAAATAATAAATTTTTAACCAGTGTGTAAAATGATCAAAATGTTAAAATTCAAAATTGTTCAAGATTAAATATCAACAATAAACTCGTTTACCGCATATAGGGCTCCCTCCAGTAAGTATGATTTCAGAGCTTTGCGAAATGCGGGAAAGAATGAAAGTGACTTGATATTCAAAGGCAGATGATTGTACATTTTTTGGCATTGTACAGTATTGAGCCTTTAACTAGTTCTGAGCTCGGGGTTGGCAGATAAAGATCGTGCTCCGCATTCCTAAGTGGATAGTTGTGAGGTGGCCTTTCGAGAATAGCAGTTATGTGCTTGCGGATTAAGCAAACGGATTTAAATATGAATAAAGAAGGAAAAGTCAGTATTTTGAAATTTTTAAAGAAATTCTGGCGGGGAGTTCTACTGTTCAGTCCCAATAAACTGCTTAAGTTTGAAAATACGATCAAATTTTGTCGCGCAGCAAGTACCCCAGAATGGAAGAGCAGCATAACGAAGATGCGACTCAAAAAGGGCATAATAGGCTATTCTAGAGGTTGATAAGTTAAGTTCCTTAGAAACTGATCTTAGCGCAAAACAGGCAGCGCTTAGTTTCTTTGATAAAGCTTCAATGTGCAAGTCCCATTTTAAGGAGTTATCTACAACAAGTCCTAAGAATTTCACAGAATCCACGACGTCAATAGTGGTGTTATTAAGTACAAAAGGTTGTATAGTACTTTTATATGACAAAACTTTAGTTAGTTTAGATCACTCAATTCGTAAGCTTAATGCAAATAAAGTCCGTGTTTTATAAATGATTTCGAACATTGAAATAAGTTAGAATCAGAGCCTCGATTTTGTTTTAGAACATCCAGTTTTACTATTCTGCATATG
This sequence comes from Sitophilus oryzae, assembly GCF_002938485.1. Lineage (NCBI taxonomy): Eukaryota > Metazoa > Arthropoda > Insecta > Coleoptera > Curculionidae > Sitophilus > Sitophilus oryzae. Next base: position 4,885,099 of record NW_022145920.1, on the reverse strand, counting down.
TACAAATTGTAATGGTGTTTGATGCGCTTTTTTCATTGTTTCCGAATAAAATTGATTGAATTTCTCACACATTCGAACGAGTATGTCCAACAATCGATTCGTTAGACACATCCTGACAAAATTAAATCAACCGCAACCGCACATTTTCCTCCAATTATCGACGGAACCAATCACTGACGTGACAATTCACTTTAGAATTTTATTTTTTATACCCTTTAAAATTGTTTTAAATTTACTAGTTTATGATGTTTTAAATTGCAAGAAATACTAAATATCACTAATAGCATAAACAAATTATTCAATTGGTGAAATATAAAGAATCTATTCACTCCAAAACTGTTTCTTTATTTTCACTTTTCCTAGTGATGCATGATATCAAAATGCAAAAGCATTATTTATATTATCTTTTAATATACCATACACGATTTATTGTTTGTTGATAACGCTTTTACATTCTATATTGTTTGAAGCTGTCGATAATGAATGGGATAGTGAATAGTAGTGTCAAGATTAACTCAAAAATTAGAGAAAAAGTTTCCACAAAGGCTTTAATAAGTTATGTCCGTCTTATCTCAGTCAACTTGTGAGGCTATCGATTTATATATACACTTTAGTTAATAACTCTGTTTCTATATGCATATATCTTTTTCTAAAGCTCCATACTTATTATATACGCTGTTCTTCGATGCGTTTCACAATGCGTCAATTTAATGCGCTAATGCGTCGATCAATCGCATTGGGCGAACCATCAAAAGAAATATCACAAACGCAATAGACGAATTTTCAAACGAACTAACGAACCGCATCACACTCACTATATGCATGCATGGACGTATGGATTAGGGTTTCCAGAACCGGAGCTGTTTTTTTGGAACTGGGAATTTCGGTACCTAGGCTCTTAGGAACCGGGGTTTCCCGGTTTTTTTAGTACTTTCAGTATTGACTAATTTTTGTTCAATGGTGGTGCAGTTCATCAATCAGAAAGCAAGGTTCTGAACTTTAGTATGGGATGCATCAAATCGACGCATCAGCGCATAGCGAGTATGGGGCTTAAAACATCTTGAAGATTATCTTACGCATGGTTACTTAATTCAACATCGAAAACACGCAATCCTTGTGGTGTAATATATCTTTTATTTTTAAACTAATACGCAAAAATAAATTAATAGTGTATTTAATAAAAGATTTCGGAACTTTCCTGTTTCAACCGTGGCGACAGAAGTTACAATAAAGGAAAACTTTCCAAAACTAAGTTTAAATCGAATTGGGTTTCGAAACGGAAGGAGTCGCAGGATTCGTGTAATGGGCATGTTAAAATGTAGGTTTCATTCTCATTTCAGGAATACTTTTGGAGTTCTCTTATAAGAGAGAGTCTTGAACAATTTATAATTGTTTAGAAGATTATTTCGCGCTATGAAAATTTAATGGCATATTAATTAGTTGAATATTTCAATTTTTTATTTAAATAAGACAAAAAAGAACTATAAAGAGCGATTTATACAGGGTGCTACAAATTCGCTTCTATAAGTTGCCGCTTTGGGATGTTCATCAAGATGCCATCAAAAAAGTTTTAAAAATATTAAGGATTGCTGAGTTTTTTGGAATAAAGGATTTTTTTTGAAAATCAGTTTTATTTTTTCCTCTCGTTACTTTTTAGAAAATCATAAAACAAATTCCACACTCTCATAGCCACTTTATTAGGGCTCTCTGATAGTATTTTTAGATTTTCTAATTAGCTGATAATTTGTGAGATACAGAGTCCAACTTATTTTTTTTTAAATACGGACCTGTATTTTTTATTTCAGGTTTTGAAAGAACTCGGTTTCCTGAGTACAATGGATATGCCCCACTTAATATTTTTTTTTGTTTCGGACATTTGAACACAATTTATTTAAACTAATTTTAAGTTCGGCTGTGTTTTTTTTAAGATTTAATCTATTCATCGTTACAATATTGATTTGCTTTTAAACTTAACAATGACGTGGGGTAAAACATTGAATACGGAAAATCAAATGCAATAAAATAATAAAAAATAATATAAATATAATATAATATAAACAATCAAAGCATTTCCCCGAAAGATGAATTGGAAATGGAAGAGCAGTATAATGGCCAGCGAGGTTCCTGGACCTGTCGCCAAAGGGCGGGGGGCATTACTTGACGTCGTTTGTAAAAGTGATAATGAAAGTGATAATGATGAAAAATTTATACATCTCAACATTTACAATAAGGAGTACAAAATGCATTCGGAAGTATAAGAAGAAAAGTCTGTTCAAAGAACTATAAATAAAATAGAACGAAAAATAAATTTCTGCAATAGAGTGGGTAGCGAGGTGTGTCTCACTATTGGAATTACATGTAAATTTTCTTGGCAGTCGCTGGCAGTCATTGGCAGTCTTACGGCAATCACCTAAATAATTACATGGCAGTCATAGGCAGTCTTCTGCGTAGTCATTGGCAGTCGCTTGGAAGTAGAATGGTATTTTGGCAGTACATGTACATTTTTTACCCAAGTGAGACACCCCTCGGTGGGTAGTAACCCTTTCGAACATGTAGAACATTAGAAACTAGTTTGTAGAAGTTGATTCATTTATAATAACTACGATTAATATTATTATAGCCTATTATTAGATCTCACACTGAGATTTCAAATTCACAATAAGAAAAGTTAAAGATAATATCTTTGAATTGTTGACCTGGATATTATTTATTTGAATCTTCCAATTGGCTCGATTTTTCTTATTCAATGTTAATTAGCGCTGATCAATATTGTTGCGATGAATATAATCAAATTAAATAATTTAAAAAAAAACAGAGTCGGACTTGAAATTATTTTTAATAATAATTAAATAATTTCGTTGTTGTTAAAGTACCCAAAACAAAAAAAGTATAAATTGCAGCATATCATTGTACTCAGGAGACCGAGTTATTTCAAAACCTGATATAAAAAATGCAGATACGCATTTAAAAAAATTAAGTTGGTCCCTGTATATCACAAATTATCAGCTAATTTGAAAATATATAAATACTATTAGATAGCCCTAATAAAGTGGCTATCAGAACGTACAATTAGTTTTTTGGTTTTCTAAAAACTAACGACAGGAAAAAATAAAATTGATTTTCAAAAAAAACCGTTTTTTTTCTAAAAACTCAGCAATCCTTGAAAAGGAACTTTTTTGATGGCATCTTGGTGAACATCCCAAAGCGCAACTTTGTCCCAATTTAACCATGTTCGTACCTATTACGGTTATCGAGATACCAATGCTCGTATTCCGAATTTGTAGTACACTGTATAATAAAATATTATAAAATATATTCGAATGTGACGATTTGACTCATAGAATCTCTTAACATTGTCCTGTATTTATTTATTACAGTATAATTTGTGGTATATAGTTGTGGTCACTTACATTTATCACCAGAAATGTATGGCTAGTAAACATAAAGTATTTCCAAGATTTCCAAATTTATACACTTATACACTTACACAAATGCAATTAAAAAATAAACAAGTTTTATAAAATATGCATAGAAACAAACTGAAAATATCAAATAATAAAAATATAAAGTCAAAATAAATGTACAAAAACTAACAAAAATACATGCACAATTATTTTAAAGTATTGTTATAAAATTTGTTGTTATAAAAATTATTGTATTTGACTCCATATTCTCTTTATTCAATGCTCCATCAGAATTGGAGAAGAAATGATTAAAACAGAAACTGAAATTAAAAGAACGGTTTCAGTAAGCGATGCACCTAACAACAGCGAAAGAGAAATAAGCAGGCCGCTATCGAGCTTTAGCGGCTCACATTTTAGGAATATCGACGAAGCAAAGCCACTTAAAGGTAATCCGCGAAGCTTTAAGTACCTTCTTATCTAAGCACCGGCACTTTAGGTAAGTAGCTTAAAAATTTCAGGTGTTCGACCGCCGAGATACGACGGCACAGACGAGGAGACACCTAGACGGTTTATTTCGGAATAGCTATGATATCTTCTAGAAAACGGCACTTCGGAGGTATTTTTAACAGTAGAGGAATAGAGCTGAATGGTATTTAGGTTTTTATGGCGTCTGCCCGGAATTTAAAGTTGAGAAAGTCGTTGTGTAATTCAAAGACACTAAAAATAGATTGACTAAAAGTGGTCTGACAATGTCAAATAAAAATTCCATATTTTATGGTATTTAACATGGAGTTGTTTTAGTACCCATTCTTGTATCTGGTTAGTGAATTATAATGAATTTAAAAATCATTTTATCATCTAGATACGTTTTTTTCGATAGTTTGTTTTTTGATTCGTCTCAATTGCTTTATTTTTATTGGAAATATTCGCTTTTGAATAAGACAGTGACTATTTTAGCGCAATTTTAACATTGATTTTGGGTCCTAATCAACACAGTTATAAAATAATTTATAATGTCACTGTCATTGAAAAGTCATATTATTTATTATGGTTGATTGACGTTTACTCTAATAGAGATTAGAGGTGAGCAAAGATTGAACGAGTCGTTCATTTGAACGAGTATTAAAAATGAATCGTGTGATTCGATTCACTGCTTAGAATACGGTTTATTCAATTGAATCGTGGCCAGCACGGATCCATATGATTTGAACGATGAGCCATAAAAAAGAATCGTAAGTATTGAATCGGATCACAATGCGATCGTTCGTTTCTACGGCGCGGCGTGGCGCGGCGGTGATATAGGCATATTATTATATTTTAAAAATTAACAAAAGTTAACCGAAAAAAGAATAGAAAAACTCACCCCATCAGACAACCCGCAGTAAACCTCCCCAAAATTCCCGAAACGAATTACAACCCACGTCTTTAACATTCCCGTAGGCAAAATCCTTCTATAACTTCTTCCATTACAAAACTCGCCTCGGTTTTAACGTAGTTTTTGAAAGTTTTCGGTAACTTTCAGGATCCGGTAAAGTGCAGTCGTCAATTTCTCGACGGGATTCGAGGAAGATTTTCGAAAGATTACAACGGTGGAAAACGAAAAGATCGAAAATCGTTTGTTAGGTTACTGATTAAATTTCTTTTTACAGCATTAGCATTACAATTAAAAGAGGGGAGGTTAAAAATAATACCTACTTCGAGTATAAATATAAGGTCTTCTTCTAAGAACTTAGAGTTCAAACTGGACTCCTCGCATAGAGTGTCCCATTTTGACTGCAAATAAGCGTTTGCAATCTAACTTTTTAGCCAAGGTAAAACCTTACTACTGTTTTCAGAAATCGTTGCTACTTTTTTGTAAAACCATAGATGCTCCAAACAAAATTGTCATGGTTTTCTTAATTTCCATGATACACGGCCTTTTTCAAAATGTAGCAATTAAAAGAGTCCATTTCACTAGTCCGAAAACATAGCAAAATAAGCGTTCGGCATTTAACGTTTTATCTAAAACTGGCTAGGTATTTTTACACAAATGAAGAAGGAAATTAAAGATAAAGGATTATACTTTATCCGTATTGTAGTACATTTTTAGACAACGTTATTATTTTTAAGATATTGATGGTCAAACATCAACAAAATATTCCTTATGTTTGGACTAAATTTTCTCGAAAATAAAGACTTAATTTAAAATTCCGTAATAATAAGGGAATAGATTGAAGTTTTGTGATTACAGTGATATATAACTTATATAGTTTTGTAACAAATTGCTCGTTATTTTATGGCAAATGCTGAAACTCTGCAAACCTTAAACAAGCCTTAAGCAAAGCATGTGTGTTTGGAATTTTGGGTGTGGTTTATCACGACCAACGGATCAGACAGATCTCTGAAATATAATATATATTTTCTCTGGCCACACACCCGCTTTACCCAACCCCTGAGAGCAATCCGAACAGTACAGCGTAAAGACTCTTACCTTTCTTCCTCACAGCATGATGTTTTACCTCACAGCAAGATATGAAGTGTTTAGATATCCCGCAGATTATTATAAGTAAGTCTTATTCAAAATTTAGTGCTATACTAACTACTAAAGATTTCAACACATCTAGTCACTAAGACTTTAAAAAGTGGTGTTAAAAGAAAATCTACTTTAGAATTATCATTCTAAAGCATTTTTTCTGGTTAAGAATACAATTAGATTAGTTCTATATAATCTCTCTCTCTTACTAACTTTATTCCTACAAGAGGACTGTAGTGGTCAAGTGATGTCTTGTGCTTCATGTACTAGCGAGTGCAGTGGCTTGTGGGTGAGCTTTGATAGTTGGTCTATACATCGGGAGCGGCCTCTTGGTCTTTTTTTCTGGAACCTTGCCCTGTAGAATGAATCTTTCCATACAATCAGTATCCCTCCTCATAACGCGACCGAAATATTTAAGTATACGTGACTGTATAGTAGTTGAGAGACGTTTTGTGATTCAGTTCTTGGATAATAGAGTCATTAGTTCGTCGGGCAGTCCAGGGAATTATGAGCATTCGTCGCCAGCAGTACATCTCAGTTGCATCAATTTTTTTTCATTTCTGAACTGACTCATCGTCCAGGAATGGAAGCCATACATTAGTATAGTAAATACCGTGAACAAGCCTCTTTTTAAGTGTTTTAATTGCTTTTGTCTCGCCATATCTTTGAGAGTTTTCACAGTGCCACTCTTGTCATTTCACATCTTATTTTCTCTTCTAACGATGCTGTGTTGTTTATACACTTATAGCCAACCCAAGACATATATATTGACTGACAGCTTCAAAACGCCCCATTCTTATTACACCAGGTTTGTTGTTTTCTCTGTCGATAATCATAATTTTTGTTTTGGAGGGATTAATTCCAAGTCCAAGGTTCTCGCTTTCATCTTCAACCAATTTTAGAAGCTGCAGTAATTCTTCTTTGTTTCCCGCAAAAGGTACTCTATCGTCTGCGAATCTGAGGTTGGTGATTTTGTGACAATTAATTATTATTTTCCCTTGTCAATATTCCAATGCCCTTCGTATGATATATTCAGTATATATATTGAATAATTGAGAGGACAGTATGGACCCCTGCCTAACACCACAGGTGGGCTGGAAGTCTTCCGAAGTAATATCGTTGATGGTAATTCTATAGTAGTTCTATAATAGTAACTCCTTTATACTGCTAACTCAAAGTATCCTCGGGAGAGTTAACATTTTTCTTTTATTTATTATTAAATTAAGACATATGGATAAAGAAAACACCGAATAAAAGAAAATACATAAAATACCTATCATTATTGGAAGTGTTAAAGCTGTTATTTTTAACACCCGTATATAGTAATGTATTATTCATGACGTTTGGTATCCACTTATCTCATAATTAATACATATCGCAGCAGTAGAAATAATCACAGGTTTTTGAAGCTAATTAGGCAATTAAAATTATAATTATTACATACTTTTTAGTAGCACCAAAGCGGATAAAGATGTCGAACATGAACATATATAGACTAGAACATATGGTAGGTGAGTTTGTTTAAAATAATTTGTGCAGATGTACGTTCTTTTAACCATTTAATCTCATTTCTATATTGTAAAAATTAATTGCGATAGTTGAATATAAAAGAATATATAATACAGCTGAAGTATATCAGGTTGACGAGTTATAATACTCATGGTAACGTAAAAAATTCTTATTAATTAAAACTCTGTACAAGAATTGTAATTTGTAATATATATTTTTTAATTGAACTGAAAATTGTTGGGTCGCTTGTATTCCAATTAGTGATGTAAAATTTCCAGAAATATATTTTCAGAAATATTTCCTGAAACATTAGAAATATTGGCAATATATGAAATATTTAAAAAAAAGAAAAACATCGCAAAACACAAAATGCTTATACATAAACACAAATAAAGAGTTATTCTTCATATTAAAAAATAAATTAAAGTTAAATTTATACAAAAAAAAATTTTGACACACTAGTCGAGCAAGAGGTATATGTTTATCGCTGTCATCAGCATCACACTCAATAACATCTTCTTGCCAATCTACTTCCTCAAAATCTTCAATAGTATCGGAAATAAAAATTGATCTATTGCCGTTTCCTATTTTCTTCAGCAAGTTTTCATTGTGGGATACATAGAGTAGCTTAGCGGCTCTATCATTAGTAAGCCTGTTTCTCTTTTTTGAATGAATATGACTATAAACGCTAAAACTGCGTTCCGTGGCAGCCGAACCATGCTGGCATCATCAACATTCGTGAAGCTACTTGTGATAATGAAGATGAAGAACACAGTCCTTTCCACCAGGAGACTGGGTTATCAAAACTACTTTTCCATATGAAGTTTTTTCCAAATAACTTGCCACTTCTACAACGGTAATCTGCTATTTCATCTATTATTTCTTGCTCCTTTATATTGAGTTTATTTTTTGATATATTAAGTATATGCATTCTATGGCAGAAAGAATTTGGGTTTGATCAAGTTCAGAACCTTGTGATTTTGGATTTAGTAATTCTGCAGCATAATGAATGGAGTTAATAGCAAATTTTTCTCTTTTGTCAACACACTCCAACAATTCGGATTTTTCTTTGTCGCCAAGTGAGGACAATGCAAGAATATTCTGAATTACCCTTCTAATACCACAAAATGCTTTTACAGCAAAATAAATTGTGCTATAATCTCCTTCTACAATTTTTAACCATTTGCCAATAGGTTCAAAAATGTTAATTACGTTGGAAATTTGGGCCCAAAATACTTCGTCATCTAATATCCACTGCTTAGCATTTTTAACAATCATTTGTAAAACTGTTCTATAGTAAGTTTAATGTTTATAGGTTTACAGAATATGAAAGATATATTAATAAACATCGGGTTTGTTAACATAACATAACATTAGTGTAAAGTTATGTCATTATTTCCCTCTATTTTTGACCGAGATCTGCACGCTACACAGTCAACTATTTTAGAGTCTTTTTCGATAAATCGCAATAGTGTCACTGTTAATTTAAGTTCTGCCACAATTTTCTTCTAGATTTACTACCTTTAAACAACTGTCAGTAGTAAAATAAATAATAAATAACATAAAATAAGCTCAGTAAAGACTAACAAATTCACAAAATTTCAAATCAAATTCAAATATGTAAAACGTTTGACGATTCATCAAACAAAACCGAGGAGCAACAAACAGAACCGCAGTAGCTTTTGTACGCTATGACTAAATATTTGTCTACAAGACACCAAATTGTAATTTCAATATTTCATCTATTTCCGTCACAACAAAAAGAATAACTGAAAGTTTAAAGGAGGAACCCAAACTGTTATCGCAGTTTATACCTACCTCTTTGAATATTTTTCGTTTGCGTACGGCAATCCATTGAGTTAAAATAAGATTTATTCGGCCGGAAACACCTTTATCTTTGAAAAGGCGCTCTTGACAATGCTGCTAATCCTATTGAGTCGCAAACGGGCACGTAGACTCCACGCTGAACACCAAAAAATACCGACCGTGCAGGATATCATTTAAAAAAGGGCTTTTGGGGAGGTGTCACAAGAGAACGAGCACGTGCCTGAATTAGAATCCGAAATGAATCGCACGCTTATCTGCGTGCGAATTTTTTTCTGACACTATTTACAATACGCCAATATTTAATGCGACAATGCGTCGATGCGATGGGCTGTGCGATAGTTCGGCGAAATGTCTACACAAACTGTAGTACTTACTTTTAATGTAGAGTATGGGGTTGAGACTAATGGAAGCCTAAGACTAATATATTAATCCATTAAAAAAATTGTTATAAAGTTTTTGTTTGATTTTGTGGAGCATTTCGGTTTTTATTTTGTTTTATTTTTTCTATAGTTAATAATTGCTCTTATCAAAAGCCTATAAATCTGAAAGACATTGTGGCAGAGTTAATGTGACAGGAATAATTATTGAGAGATTATTGGGAATTTTAGAAAGAGTAGTTAATAAATAATAATAATAATACCATACCCCCAAAAAAACGGCTGGGGAATGACTTACGATTATAATTTTGGCGAGGTTAAGCTCTAGACGTCATTACTTGGTTCATACTCTTCTTTGTTTTTTAATAAGGCTTACTGCCAGTTGGCCTTAGGGAAGGAAAAAATAATTTTTTGGAAATAGATTTTTGTGTCTGGAGACGTTCTATCCTTTTATAAACTTTTTATAATTATTGTTAATTTTGGCAAGTTTTATGTCAATTTATAGTAAATGACGTCTAGAGATTGACCTCGCCAAAATTATTATTAATTGTCATTCCTCAGCTTTCTTTGGCGCCGTTTTTTTTTTCGATCGTACGGTATTATGTAGCGTTAATGGCTTAATCTAAAAATATGAAAAATAATGAAAAACCTTATTACTGCTATGCAATTAGATGTTATATGTATATTACGAGTAGTACCAATCAATTAAGCATTTGTTTAGATTATTGCATTAGTTTATCTCGTATTCTCCTACCAAAAAATTTTACAATATTTGTAAAAATTATATTATATAATATGTTATAGTAAAAATGACACTCTTTGTGGCGAGGCTGTAAGTTTGACATACAGGCGAGGCACATAAAGTCATTTTTACTCCGAATAGAAAATGTTATTTTTTTTTTCAAACGCCACAAATAATATCTTAAACAATTTCGAACGGTCCCAAATAATTTAAAAAGATTTAAAAGTAATATCGAGAAACTATGATTACGCTCGTTGAATTGGACACTTTATGTCAGTTTAATAATATACAGGGTGGTCCGAACTGTATTCCGGAAACTTCTGCATCATATTCTGCAGATAAAAATAAGTAAAAAAAATCGTATAAATGCATGTCCCAAAATGCTTAGTTTCTAATGCTTTTTTAGAGATACTGGGTGTTGAAGTTTCATTTTTATTTTGATTTTTTCCAAATAATTTCTGAAGTAACGTCAATATTTGGATGTAAATTGGTGTGTGGGAGTTTTTTGACATGAGTAATTTGGATTTTGAGGTCAATATGACTCTTACCTGTAGAGGACGCCACCTATATATTTTTTAACTTGTTTGAAGAGTAATAACTTTTTGTCCGTACCTGTATAAAACTACCGATAAAAAAATACATTTACGACGTTTTTTACGCAAAAAACGTATCTTTGTAAAAATCGCTACGAGTTATGGTTCTTGAGATATTTGGAATCGAAATTATCAATACCTATCGTCATTCACATAAATTAAACATGTTGACTAAATAGTTATTAGACGGAAATCATAAATTTCAAATCTTTTGGTGCCAAAAGTTCAAGAGAAACTGTTTCATCATCATTTTTTTGAAGAAAAATTTATGATTAATTTAAAAAAATAAAAAGTTCACAAATTTATCATTTTAGTCAAGCACGTATATTTTTTGTCAATAATGACATGTATTGACTGTTCCCATTCTAAATATCTTGTGAACGGTTGCTCATATCGATTTATACCAAGAGACATTTTTTACGTAAAAAACACGGAAATTTATATTTTTTCATTCAGTAGTTTTATACATTCTTCAAAACAGTTAAACTACATGTAGGTGGCGCCCCCTACAAATAGGAGTCATATTGACATTAAACTCAAATTTCTCATGTCAAAAAACTCCCAGACACCAACTTTCATCCAAATATTGATATTATTTCAGAAAATATTTGGAAAAAATCGAAATAAAGATGAAACTTCTACACCCTGTATCTCCGAAACTAAGAATTTTAGGACATACATTTATACGAACTTTTTTACTTATTTTTATCTGCAGAATATGCTGCCGAAGTTTCCGGAATACAGTTCGGACCACCCTGTATATGCGTACTTTTGTGCTTAGGCGTAAAATTGCCTATGCCTTTTGTACCTAGGCATTGAAATGACTTTTCATATTTAATATGTCCATAAAGTATATAGTTATAGCTATACTTATAAAAAATAATGATATTCCCGAAGATTGTATTTAATATAAAAATTTCAATAGAATGGTAAACCAATACGATATTTTTAATACTCATTAAGTCATTAAATCGCTCTTCTATATTTTTGTACCCATTAGTGATCTCGTCACGAAGAGTCAAGGCTTTAATTTCGAAGAAGGTATTGGTTTAACCCCCTCCCCTCAATAAAAACACGATTTGCCCCTTATCAGATGCTCGTAAATACGTCATCTGGTTTTTATGATCAGACAAAAAATACATTTTTCCTGTGTGGCTTTTCCCTCATCGACTTTTTTAATGGCCCGTCATTAAATTGAAAAGTCGTTTCTGGGTGCCGATAATTTTAAATCCAGGTTGTTAATTTTTATTACCATCTTTCATGAATGATAAGTTAAAAGAAAGTCGTATGTATGTCTTTCTTTACTTAACTTGAAATTGAAGTGTTGATATCTATCTAAATTTTATTGTGTGTGAATTAGGTATATGCTATAAGCAGAGGCGCAACTAGGGGGGGCGATGGGGGACAATAACTGGTCACTGATATTTTTCCACGAAATCCGTATTTCAGAGCTCACTTATCTGGAATTTCCAAAAGCTTGTATGGAAACTTTAGCTATAAGTGTATTTGTCATATACAGGTAGGGTTGCCAACCGTTCTCTATTCCAGAGAACAGTCTTCTTTTTGATCTCACTATCCTCTTTTCTCTCATGTATTGAAAAAGTCCATACAAAACTCAAAAGCTTTTGTTTTGTAAAACATAGTTTTGTTGAAAATGGTTTGTTTTGAGTAGAAATATATTTTTAAAAGAGTAAGAAAGACCATTAATCGCTTTTTACACTCTCGTCCTCTTTTTTTATTTTGAAAGTTGGCAAACTCTATATAAAGGTGTCAATCGATTTACCGAACTAGAATTTACATTTGGCATTAAAAAAAATCATTTTTTTACTATATTTTTCTATATGTTAACTTCTGTAGGACATGACAATATAGGAAGAATTTTTATCCTAATCTTCGATTCTATTTTTTTTTCAGTTTAAAAGTAATTCTAATAAACAAAAGATAGGTAATAACGCAGGTTTAAAATTATTGATCTATCTCGTTTTCCTGCAAGGTATTAAAACTATGACTCATACAGTACAGAAAACGTTCGATATTATGTATTAGCATTGCTTCGTGTGGAACCAGCTCTAAAGCGCCTGCTTTATTACAACATGCACCGTTTGAATATTAATTTGAGCCTAGCACAGTCGAGTCGTTAAGACAAACGTAACTTTCTAAATACGACATATAGATTAGTGTTATTTAGTCACTATACAGTTCTTCTCATTAAAAATAAATGGAAATGTATTATACCACCATACAGATCGACAAAAACAGCGTCAGAGTTGGCTTGAAAATAAAGATCTCTGTAATTTTATTGTAAAATTATATACTGAATGTCATATAACGTCTATTTCAAACCAAATTGACATCATTTTTTATATCAAACGGTCTCTTATTGGTTTTAGTATTGTGGTATAGTATAGTATTATAATTGTAAAAAATGTCTATACCTATGTGGCGGATTCAAAAATCCTTTATGGGTATTTCGCCACTGCAGCACCGCAAGAAAAATCTACAAAATAAAATAGTTATTTTTTGTAAACACTTCTGGCGTTAAACCTAAACGGGCTTTGCTTGTCAGAAGTTATGTTTACAGTAATATAAATTTGCCTAACAAAGAAAAAAATGCTTAACGTTTCGTGACGTTTATCTCTTTCCGTCGTCGGAAGCAAAAAAAGACAAAGAATAAAGAAAAAAACTATTTAAAATATTTAAATTCAACTATTCCAGAACACTTTACTTTTTTTAAAACAGATACGTCTACAAGAAACCGTTGACGTTCTGTTAACATGACATTATACCAAGTTAAACTTCAAAACTACCTGATAACAATTATTTAATAAGGTAAAATCAGAGAACCCAAAACTTTCTGTATGATTATTTTTAAATTTTACGTATGTTATGTTTATTTATGTTATGTTCTTTAAAATCAAAGAAGCGATTGCCATACATTACTAACATCTACAGATGCATGAGCAATACATTTATTTTTATTAGATTGAATTAAAAAAGCCTTTTTTATTTTTCTTTTAGAGGCTATCGCTTCTTTCATTATAATTTTGGCGTTATTAGAATTTATTATGTGCCCTATGTCCCATGAATGCTGACAAATCTTAGATTTGTGAAAATCTCCCTTTCTTAAATAATCTTTATGTTCTTTAATTCTAACATTTTTTGTAGATTTTTCTTGCAGTTCTACAAGATATAAATTTTGTTGAACTTTATGATAAAGATATTAATACTAACACAAAAATATTTATACTACTTCCTATAAATATCAATAAAACTGAAATTTAATTAATGTATTTTGATTTTTAAGGGAATCAAATAATTTAAGCACATTTTACTGTGCATTCTGCAAAAACATTGGCTTAATATACTTTATAATGTTATTTTACGGTATCCGCGGGTATCCATTAGGTTTTCTATTCAAGGATACAGGAAAAGATAATTAAGTTTAAAATTTATTAACTATGAAGTCATATTTTGGCGAGTAAAGTTTTGCAGCTCACGTTTTTCTGATAAAATTTTGTTCATATATTTATTTCAGCCGTGATAAAAATAAAAATTAGTTATACCAAGCCGATGTTTGTACATCATTAAGTAATGGAAAATAAATTTCTTGCAGTTTTTAGGTATATAAATAAAATTATATAAGAATTTTTTGCCTTGAACTGCTAATATAGAAATTAATTCCACGCTGTGATCGTCATAATGTGGATCAACCTGCTCTCACTACCGGTTTCGGAGCCCTACCCCATCATCAGGTGAGCTTGGGTATTTCCATAAAACGACGAGCACAGCGCAGAGTATATATATATATACGACTTGTAAAGTAGCGGTAAGATATTAAGTCCCGCATCGCGAGATAGCGGCCTGTGTGCAATGGTAGTACTTTCGTACCACCGAGGCACAACTATCGATAGTAAATAAAGGCTTTTTTCGGCTAGCCCAAAATATATAATGGAAAATAAATTTCTTGCAGTTTTTATTACGAGCACACTTACTTATTATGACGAGCACAGCGTGGAATTAATTTCTATATTAGCAGTTCAAGGCAAGAAACTCTTATATAATTTTATTATATACCTAAAAACTGCAAGAAATTTATTTTCCATTATATATTTTGGGCTAGCCGAAAAAAGCCTTTATTTACTATCGATAGTTGTGCCTCGGTGGTACGAAAGAAAAAAAAACCACTGCACACAGGCCGCTATCTCGCGATGTCACAAGTCGTATGTATATACTCTGCGCTGTGCTCGTCGTTTTGTGGAAATACCCAAGCTCACCTGATAATGGGGTAGGGCCCCGAAACCGGTAGTGAGAGCAGGTTGATCCACATTATGACGAGCACAGCGTGGAATTAATTTCTATATTAGCAGTTCAAGGCAAGAAACTCATATAATTTTATTATACATCATTAAGTTTATATTTTATTTTTTTTATTATAAAGAATGAAATAAATATGGAAAAGCAGGTGTAGAGTCATGGGCATACCAATAAGTGAAGATTCTTGCTTATACACTTTGCAATTCGCAGACGACCAGATTATTTGTGTAGGAGACAAAGATGACTTGGAATATATGACACGCAAACTTAAAGAGGAATGCCAAGTTTGGGTACTGGAGATGAATATCACAAAAACTAAATATCTCTGCGTAGGGTCGGATCAAAGAGCAATGAAAAACTGAATAATGAATATATACAAACATGACATGTAGATAACGAATACAAATACCTAGGCGTTACTTTCGATAAATCCCAGAAATGCAATAAAATGTCTGAATACTATACTCTGGAGTGATGAAATAGCTAAAGACAGAAAACTAAGGATTTATGATGCGATAATCAAGAGCAATCTGTTATTTGGGGCGGAAACATGTGGAGGTTAACGGAGAATAACAAAAGAAAATTACTGGCGGTAGAAATTGACGCGATAAGGAGATCAGCAAGAACATCAAGGCTGGATAGAGTATGAAACGAGACAATCAGGGACAAAATGGGTAGATAGAAAACTATAGTGGAGGAAATAGAGTGTGTGCCCAACTGAAGTGGTATGGACATGTGAGAAGGATGGACAACACGCGACTGTCTCAGAAGGAACTAAACTGGCTTTCACAAAAGAAAAGGAAACGGAAAAGACTAAGGACAAACTGGATGGAGGGTGTCAATAAGGCGATGAGCTCAAGGGATCTGCGTGACGGAGACTGGGATGAACAAAACCAATGGCGACTAGGCATCGTACAACGTCGAAGGACGTTTTAAAAGCGATTCTTAAAAGCGATTCTATATGAAGTAAATATTCTTTGAAAAAACATTGTATTTATCTCAATTTTATGCGATTTTATTTGTTTTTAATAGTAGGTATCTAATATTGAAAGTAGTATAATACTACAGATATATTTAGTACTGTCATGGTTACATTAGTATTGTAAAGGTTCGAATACCAAAAAGGGGAAAGTAATATTCAAACTCATATTCCTCGATATGTATTAATGATCTTTTCAATTGCACTTTTTTCTCTATTGCTACATTTCAAGTTGTCACTCTGTATATTTTTGCATCTCAAATAATTTTAGTATTCATATAAATTGGACTGTATCTGTTTATCTTGTATTTATTGTAAGTAAATGTATAATTTACTGTTGCTGCTGAAACGTAAAAGAGTATCTCGAGCAAGACGACCCCAAGGTAAAGTAATTTGACGAACAAGTTCGATGGTATCTTCTTGATGGTGTTCTTTGTTTTTCCGGTGGAAGCCCTCCATTTTTTGCGTCTACGTTTTACCATACAATGGCGGATGTTTTTTAATGCTCCGTTGAATTCCCTAGTGAGCTTTACTTTGTTTAAATGTATTCTTCGTTATTTATACGTAGGGTTTAAAAGATAGCTAAGAGCATTCAAGTTTAATGATTATATTGTTACACAGTTTAAAAAATAGTTCAAAATAAGTTCATTGGACACAATTTACCTCTATTAAAAAAGTGCTTCGTTTGTCCGTTAGAGGGCATCAATCAAAAATAAGATTTTAGAAGAAGCAGATTATTGACAAAAATATAATTTGTGACACTAACCCCTTAGTATTTAGTACATTTTTTGTCTCTTGTAACAATACGCCACATCGCATAGTTTTTGAGAAAAAAAAATTGAAGAATTTTTTTTCCAAAACAAACCTACAAAAACGTATTTTTAGTTATAAATAAGTTAGTTAATTGCACACAATTTATCTCTATAAAAAGTGCTTCATTTGTTCGTTAGAGGGCCTCAATCAAAAATATACCGGAACATTAATTAATTTAAAATTTATGAAGCTTATTGTCAAATATCATTTGTGATACTAAAATAAAATTCCATATTTTCGCTAACTAGATTATTAGCGCATACTATATTTTATGTACCTATAACTTGATGTGACAAGAAACATTTTTTGTAAGTCAGCTGCGATGATTTTTTTTTCCTCAAGAAGTATGCGCGCGGTGGAGTTTTTTTATAAGAGACAAAAAATGTAGTAATTACTAGAAGGACCATTGTATGAAATAAAAATCGGTAGTCGGTGGTGTTGGAAAATGCTTATACTAAAATTTATGTGGGGTAGGGGTAGTGATGTTAATATTTCAGAAATTTTTGATTATTGCAGGAAATTTCCGAAACTTACGGAAACTTTCGGAAATTTATGAAATTTTAGGAAATTTTATAATTTTACATATTTTTTGTGGATACAATAAAGGAATAAATTAGATAGACATTTGATACCAACATGTAAGAGGGAAAAAAACAATAAACATAATACTAGTTGTTATATTTTTAATAAACAATACATAACTCATAAAAGTCATAAACATAACTCATAACAAAAATAATTTGGTAACATTTGTACTTTGTACATAAACCATGAACTATGACTAGGAACTTAAAAAAAACAAAAAAGCACGAAATGTAAATTTAAAAAAACGTAAAACACAAATAACTTAATTATTCTATTCTGAATACTTTCAGGCGCCGAGCTGGTCCCATCTCATACGATATTATAGTAGTAGTAGTACTGTCTTCGTCAGTTTCTATTTCCAAATCAGATATATTTGATGTATCATCTGCTTCTGATTCTGAAGGTTTGCCTCTACCTCTACGGGTTCTAGTGGTTCTGGAGGAGTTTTATGTTGTTGAATATCATGCTCCATATCCATCCACTTGTTGTTTTTGTAGTAATAATTTATTGTTATGAGCTACGAACATTATTTTGCCGGCTCTTTGTGCAGTTAAGCGATTCCTTTTTTTAGTATAGATAAAACTGTAAGTACTGAAACTTCTCTCAGTGGCTGCAGATGACGTTGGTAAAGACAGTAGAGCTACAGCTAAATATTTCAACTGAGTATTTTTATACATTGCTTGCCACCAACTTAGACAATCTACATTTTTAACTGACATCCAAACGTAGTCGAGACTCCATAAACCCGATTTGGCGCAATAATTTGTTACATCTGTAAAAATGGCTTCTTTATTATTGACAAACTGAGGATGTTTGTTGGTGATATTGTTGATAAATTCCATAGCGGCTATGTGTTCTTCCTTAAGGTGCTCTCCCAGGAAACAGAGGGGTCCAAGAAATTCGCTGCAAAATGCATTGAGCCATACGTTTTCTATTTTGTAAGGCGGAGAAGCATTCTTTTTCTTCTGATTTAAGAATAGGCATACTTGATACACTTTCGTTAAATTTTTGCTCAATGTCATGAATTTTGAAAAGAAATTTCTTGCAAAATTCGAATTTTTACGAATATTCGCGATTTTGGGACCGAATATTTCGGAAATTTCTGAAATTTCCTGCAAAATTCGAATGGAAATATTCGCTACCAACATCACTAGGTAGGGGTAGTTTTCACTACCTTCCCGTACTTTTTCTTGATTTTTGTGAAAGTCGAATGTTAAAGCACTTAGTAAAGCATATGTATACCAAATCTCGGTCAAATCGGAATAACGGTTCTTAAAATACCTAAAAAAATATGTTTATTTTTTTAAAATTTGATGCCCTCTAACTGACAAACGAGGCAGTTTTGTATAGAGGTAAACTGTGTCCAATGAAGTTATTTAGACTCCAAGAATACGTAGTACTATGTATATATACTATAATACGGAATATTGGGACACCCTGTATTTATGTGAGGGACAAAATCTATTGGAATTTTGTAGTCATGTATAAAAACCATTTGAAATGCATTTAAGAAGGGTTTCCATACGTCCGGATTTACCCGACCATGTCCGAATTTTTAAAGTGTCTGGACCAGATTTAGAAAAGTTTCCGGGAAACCTGACCGCAAATTCAATTGAACTTTTTGAATATTTTAGTCTCTACGATGCTACAGCTCTACTTAACCAACGCGACGCATGTTCGAAAGTATTACGTTTTTAAGTATACCCATTTCTATACTTTGGCGCTCAATTTTTTCGCTTTTGGTGCACTCCTGGAAAGTGAATGTTTTTTTGGTTTATGTTTTGTTGATTCCGTGGCTATTATTTGCGTCCTATAAAAGTTCATAATAGTATATTGTTTTATTAGGAGTAAAAATTACACTTTTTGTGGTGATTCTGTACTTACGACGGACATACAACCGGGGCACAAAAAGTCATTTTTACTCCGAATAGAACATGCTATTTTTTTTCAAATGCCACAAATAAGTTTTTAAAATTTCAATTTCAAGATTAGATTAAGTTAGATTGCTGGGGTTTGGGATGGATCATGTTACATCCCTCACTCAGAGTCCTTGGGCACATTGCGATTGCGATACCCCTGTATTGTTGTACCAAACCTTCCTCGCATTTTCTCTTTGCGTTAAAGCACTTCCAGCTCTTTGCAAAGTTCCCGATGTCGCTGATGTTGGCTTCTGCTGCTTCATCTAGTCCCTCCAAAAAACCTTGCCCTAAAGTTTTAATGCGTCGGTATTCCAGTACCGGATAGTGGCACAGCAGGTGCTCTGTGGTTTCTAGGTGCTCTATAGTTTCTTTCAAACGTTCCAAATAATATAAAAATATTTAAAAGTCATGCCTTGTGTATAATTATATATCGAGAAACTATTGTTACGCTCGTTGAATTTGACACTTTGTGTCAGTCTAATAATGTATTTTCGTACGTTTATGCTTAGGCGTAAAAGTGCTTTACTTTTATTCCTAGGCGTTAAAATTTCTTTGTTATATTGTCAATCACGTCACAAAAATTAATACTTTTGTGACGTTTGAAAAAAAAAATTAATTTATAGTTTCTTTTTTGATATACGTCGGGATTTTGTCCGGAATTTCCAAAAGCCTTTATTGAAACCCTACATTTTAGATATCAAGATACTATAAGAAGAAGAAGATATCAATCAAAATATAGATAAACAATCTATTACAAATATAAATAATTACCGCGGAGTACGTATGAGAATCGTAAAATAAGAGAAATTGGCCGCAGTCTGCGGCATGGCCCGAGTTTCCTTCACTCCAATAAATCTCCTCTCTCGCCCAAGAATTTACTGTTAACTGGGAGAAAAATGAAGACAGAAATGTCGAACTTTATCGCCACGTCTCCGCTCTTCTCGGTACAGTTTCGTTTATCTTTTTTTGTTCCTCTTTTTGGGACAAATTGACTCCATTAGTAAAGACTGTTTATTCTGCGATAGACTGAAAATTTATCGGTGTCGTCTAAAGACGCCAACAACGAGTATTTTATTTTAAATATTATATAAGGGGCTCCTCAAATGGGTGAAGAAGCTTCCATTGTGGGTATTTAGATAAAAGGATGTCGGTCATTTGTCTGATAATAAAAAGAATGCTTTTTAGTTTTTTTTTTTTGTTTTACCATGACCTATAAACAGTCTTAAAGGTTATTATGCTCAAGTATTTCTTTACTGTATATCGTCTTGTAGACTAGAGCAAGGCAGTTTAAGAAATAGTGCGTAACTATTTCTGGATCTTTTATATACAGTCTATAGTCTATAGTGATCTATCAAAGATCTTTGACTCGTTAGAGAACTCAATGTTGCGTGACAGTCATAGAATTAGAATATGCCTATTATTATTGCCCTGTTTAGTTCAGTATTAGAACTACTATTAGTATTACCAATAGTACCTACTATTATAATATTACTAATACTCTAAACAGATCGTTCTCAGGAAATAAAAGCAATCTGGGAACTGAGGAAGGTGACTATAGTGCCGTTAATAATAAGTGCCAACGGACTTGTACACAAAATGACAAACCAACATATTAGAGAACTAAACCTCCCGAACAACACCATCATGTGGATGCAAAAAGCAGTGGTGCTTTGTACTGTCGGAATTATTCGAAGAATTGTCTCACCCTATTGACAATATTAGTCGTGTCCTTGGCTGGTCACAGCCTGGACATGGACTACAACTACCACTATTAGTGTGAAAAAAAACTCATAGTATTCTACGTATACTACTAAGTCTACGTAGTAATACGTATTAATAATCTGTATTGCTTCCTAATATTTTTCCATAATTTGTTGTTTCTTTATAAGTGGGATACAAATATGGAAAATGCTGCATATACATAAAAAAGGGTTTTAGGTTCTTAATTTTTAGCATTTTTATAAATGTTATTAAGTTAACATTATTACAGCTTTCGGGTATGAAATTCAGAAAAATGTATTAGCTGTTAATATTTAAAGTTGCTATTATACAAACAAGAATTAAAACCAATATGACCATATGGTATACAATTTTGGAGATATATCGACGCAACTAAAAATTAAACTGACCATCTCAGTAATGATCAAGAACAGTGTCCCAAATGAAGTACCAAAATTAGGTACTAAGAAACATACTAGATAAATTCTTGTTGTTGCTTCTTAGTTCGTTACAAGCCACAGGAAACTTCAAGAGGATCTATTGATTGAATCAGTTTTAACATTGTAAATGAAAAAGTTGTTAAACATGAAATCTAACTCCACTCTTACGTAAATGCTTAGAGAATTTAGCTTCTTGGTAGTTGGTTTGTCAGAAGAAGACCAAAAAGAAGGTACTCAAGTAATTTAGTCTGGCGTAGGATTGTGTAAGATGAATATAAACATGTACAAGAAGCGTAGACAATGTTGATCTCGTTCACGCGGGGAAAGTGACACCAGGCATTAGTTATTTTATAATAAAATATCACTATAATGATTATTTTCTACATCATCATCATTATCATTTAGCTTATTCCGTCTACTGTTGAAAAAAAGCCTCCTTCAACTCTAACCATATCTTTCTATTTTGTGCCATTTGAATCCAATTTTCAGCCACTCTCTTAATATCATCCGTCCTCTGCTTCTATAGGCCTAGTGTCTTATTTTCTACGCCTACAGCTATTTCATTAGGCAGTATTTTTTGTTTTGCACTAGTATCAATTCCCCATAGTTATATAAATCTTTAAAATATGGTTATTATTTTAGAATATGTTGGTTATTTCTAGATCTCACATTTTTTAAATTTTAAATTACACATCGCTCACCACTAATTAAAATGTTTCGCTATCTTTTTTAAACAGATCGTCCGGTACATCCGGTGCTATATTTTTACATCAAACGATTCGTGGCATCGGGCACCGACAGAAAAAAAAACGAAACAATAAAAACTCTAGTTGCTATTATCAGCCGCGTCGATGCAAACAAACCGAAGTGGAGTGTGGCTAATGTTACGTTCTCCGGACAAGGATACGATATGGAAATGAGATACGCCGTCCATGGACATGACTCACCCCACCGTTTGAACTTAAAACGAGGAATTACGTGGCTACCGTGGCCTCTGGGAATCGACTAATTTTTATTGCGCTTTCTTATTTTTTTTTTCGTGGCATTATTCATCGTACCCATCGATCTATTGATCGATGTCATTGTTTTTGTTAATATTCGTTTTCATTATTAATTTTAGATGAATTATAATTGATGTATGAACTATGAGACCATAGTTTATATTTGGAATGATATTATTTTTAATGTCCTGACTTTTTGTAAAACTTTATGGCATACGATTCAATGTTCAACTAGATATCTGGAAGAGGGTGCAAGGGGAATTAAAGCGATACATATAGCCTAGCTTACCAAAAAGTCAACCTCTGCTTTACGTGCTGCATCCTGTTTACACAAACGAGGCTCTGACGTCCGAGTATATGCGGTATAACCTTATACAATCCCCTAGACCTGTCATCTTTCGGGAGAGGTGTAGTAGTTTACTCATAGCCGGCCGAGAACGTAGCACAAGGGAACTATCGTCTCACTGTGCCATAGCCATCCTGTGCTATAGTTGTAACCAAACTGTGCTTCAGCGTAACCGTCACAGTTGAACCTTTTTTTATGCAGCTAACACTCATCAAGGACGGAACGTTCGAGTGAGACAAAAGCATCGTCCGGAGGTAAAATACCCCCTCGATCGGATGTCCGGGAGGGAGTGTCTACACGAGCGTATTATCGGAAAACTAAGAATCTAAAATTTTACGTTTCCGCCCGCACTCTATTGGACAAGAGAAACTCTAATTGACCAGAGGAAGAACGGCACTGGTCGGTATAAGTATAGATGGGACGGATAAGTATAGATGTTGCCAAACTTAGTGAAACCCGCTTTGCAAATGAAGGTAGTCTGACTGAGGAACATTACACCTTCTTACACAGACTAGAATTCATGGCGTAGGCATTACAGTCAAAAGCTAAATCACCACCAATTTAACAACCTTACCTTTTTACCAGGTGTCTCCGAATGTCTTATGTACCCACTAAGGTGCCCCATATCAGACAAAACTTACCTCAACATCATTATGTCTACACTCCTACCCTGGATGCTATAATTGAGGATAAGGATAAATGTTACCAAGCTCTACAAAATGCTCTCCAACGAATTCCAAAGCACGAACGAATCATCTTGCTAGGTGACTTTAATGTCCGTGTTGGCAAACAACAGGAAATATGGCCTGACGTATTGGGAAAACATGGAATAGGAAACGTAAATAGCAATGGTGAACGCTTATTAACAACATACACAGAGCATCACCTTTGCATCACCAAAACGTGGTTCATGTTGAAGAACAAGTTTAAAGGAACCTGAAACATCTCAGATCAGACCACTGGCATCAATTGGACCACCTAATCGTTCGAAGGACGCATCTAAAAGATGTCTGACTCACAAAAGCCAGAATAAATGCCAAATGTGGCACTGACCACCGACTTGTAATTTTCAAAAAAATTCAAAAATAAAAATCCACTTAAAACCCAAACATCCATACTGCAAGAAGCAAAAGAACATGACCAGATTGAACGTACTGGTCTAGGAAACAACGATACCGCCAACGCCCTCCAGGAAGCCATCTAAGATTCATGTCCACCAATAACCTCAATCTCGGAAGCTGAACAAGGCTGGACTCAATTGAGAGATACGATTTATAATAGCCGCAAAGCAGTAGTGGGAAAATCCAACAAAAAGAAACAACCAGACTGGTTTCGAAACGAAAATCAACCGCATATACAGGCTTTGTTTGAACAAAAGCATAGAGCACATCAAGCAGTCACTGCATACCCACACAATCCAACGCTGGTGGAGAACTTTAAAGCAGCCATCAACACACTTCGAAGAAATCTGCGCAATCTAAAGAATATCTAGTGGTCGCAAAAAGCTAATCAGGTTCAAAGGTATGCCGCGCATCACGACTATCGTAAATTCTTCGAGGCTGTAAAAGAAGTATACGGCCCAACCAAGAACGTAAGCTGCCCAATCAAAGCACAAAACGGTGAACTTCTAAAAAAGGAAGAACAAATCAGAAATAACAGGAAAGAGCATACATCCATATGTTTAACCAAGAAAATAACCCCAATATGGAAGCACTATACACAATCACTATAACAGCAATGATGTATTAGATATCCCAATAACAGAACAGGAACTGCAGTGCCTTTTGTTGCTGATATAACAGCTAATTAATTCTTTCAGGAAATATTTCTGATTTGCAGCGTCGTACAAAGTCCACTTTATCTTAAACATTTTTGATTCCACTGTATTTCAATAAACACTTGAATATTCTTGTTATTCTTTTTGCTGTTAGTAGAATGATAATTTGTATTTATTTCTAATAAATCCTTCAAAATAATTTATGTTTACCTACGAGACATTCAGTTGAGTAAATTCACATTTTCCGCTATGCAGCACGGATAATCCGAATAAACTAGCCATCCGTGTATCAAACTGTCTCGTTATTTTTGCAAACTTTGCGAAACAACATTCAAATACGACTTAAAATAACAAAAGATTTTTGAACCAATCGACTCGGAGTTGAGAGGATTTAGGAATTTCTGGTCTTTTTAATCCGTATGCCGTTTCGGATTTGTTTTTCCTTCGCTTTTCTCTATAATATGCGGCCATTTTCCTGGAACAAGAACAACTGTAAATACTGATGCACGCCAACCGAATGGCTGCTTCAAGGATTTCGTACTGGTTCTTTCGCAAATTTTATTCGTTCTGTGTTAGTAAAGCTCCGGTTTTACGGAATATGTATTAGTACAAATTTCTGTTATTTTTGCGATGTAAATTTATGTGGATAACCCGATATATAGGATTTTATGAACACGAAAATGGGTTTACGTGTTTCGAATAGATTGTACTTACTACGGTATTTATGAATTTGTAAATGCATGCAATTGTAGAATTTTCCACTTGAACGATTTTTTACGTTTTAATTTTACTGTTTGTCGCATTAAACCGAAGATATTTTATGTTTTTCAAAAGAATTGTTATATACAACATAGACTACTAAAATTTAGTGAAATATTACAGAAATAAATAATGGTTTGCTTATAAATTTTTGATTTTTGTCTGTATACTATGGACTATAGATAAGATCTAGTATTGAGATTAGTTAGTAAATTCGTTGAATATTTATTTATTTTTATCTAGAATAACATAACATAAATACACATATGTGAATAGCTCGAAATCTACCCACCTATCTAGATTTTTATCGAGATTCAAAAAGCATACGATAGCAAAACTGTTTAAAACTCTGACGAAAATTGGCCTAAACAAAGTACCTATTCATTAATCCATAACATTTATAAAAACGCTACAAACGCGTTGAAAATTGGAAAAAATATATTACTACCCTTCAAAATCTCGAAAATGCAGGATTAACGCTAAACAGGATTATTGCTTGTGGCCCAATTTGTTAAAAATCTATATCAAGAAAGCTCTCGATGTATGGAGACATAAATGCTCAGGAATGGGGATACATATTGGTAATCATTGCTTGACAACCCTATTGTTCGCCGATGATTAGGTTATAGTTGCTAATGATGAAAAAGATATACTATATGCTCAGAAAATTGAAAGAGGAGTACGCAGAATGCGGATTGAAAATGAATATAACAAAAACAATATTTCTTCTTTGTATTGTTTTGCTGTGCATATCTCTAAATACTTAGGACACGAGATCGGTATTAGAAAGGATAATCAGACACACGAAATTCTACGAAGAATAGGTTTGTCGTGGGCATTCGGCAAACTAAAGCATACACTCAGTTCTGATCTTCCAATATGTTTAAAAAGGAAGTTTTTTAACCAGTGTGTCTTGCCTGTCCTCACGTATGGAGCTGAAACACTTACTTTGACAAAAAAGAACATACATAGAATACAGGTCATGCAACGGAAAATGGAAAGGTCCATGTTGGGAGTTACACTTAAGGATAACATACCCAATTATACCATACGAAATTGAACAGGAGTAAGGGATGCGGTAATATCTGTTAGATCTTACATGAAATTGGGCAGGTCATTTGGCTAGGATGACAAATGGACGGTGGACAAAGAGACTTGTGAAATGGAGTCCAAGACACGAGGCCTATAGTAGCAGAGGACGACCTCCTAGTCGATGGACTTTAGTCGATGATATTAAGAGAGTAACTGGAAACTGGATTCGAGTGACACAAAATAGAAAGGAATGGCTAGAGTCTGGATGGGCTTTTGTTCAGCAGTGGACGGAATAAGCTAAATTATGATGATGCTTGTTTTGCTTCTGAGGATGGGACAAGATATGACACGTTTGGTCTTTTGAAACGTTAAGCATTTTCTGTCCGATAGTCAAATTTGTTTTACTAGTTAACAGCCAATGTCAAACTGATTTCCGTTTGGATTGAACGCAATAGTGCTTGCAATATATATATATTTTTTTATTTTGTAGATTTTTTTCCATTGGCGAAAAAACAGATTTTCTGAAGAAACACGATGTATTTTTAAAAATACGAAAGACTGAAAGACAGCTTTAAAAGAACTGTATGTTCAGTTTGATTTTACGGCAATATTTCAAAATTTCATGATTAAAATAGAAATGTCGCGCGAAAACCGGAAAAGGTGAGAGCGTAAGTAAGGAACGTCAAAAACCATTACTCTTTGCGGTGCTTCAAAGATAAAAACGATTACGGGGTCAAAGGGGGGCCCAGTATAAGAAGAGAATAGGGCCATTAGAGTCGTCGGTTTTACGGGACGACAACTAGCCCCGACTGGCCCCATTTTACGCTGTTTTTCCCCCTGTGCTCCGCTTTGAAAGCTTCCGAATGATTTATTCAATAAATTGGAAATTCTTATGTTGCCCACAACTCACCCAAGAAGAATGATATCCTTTTTTACAGGTTTAGTGGGTCATTTTTTCAACGAGGTAAATTTTTTGTATTTATTATTTCTTTTTTTACGTTACACTGCAGTTTCTTGATGAATAATGATTTTTTTAATATCATTTTTAAGAAGATAATGAAATAAGTGCATTAATCTCATTAGTTGTGTGTGTGACTGTTATTGTTCATTAAATATTAACAGTTTTACTAAAATACATTGTTTCATATTATAACTATTATGTTTCTTGTTTCAGGTGAGCTTCTTCAATGCAATTGACATTAACAAACAACCACAAAACAAAAAGGTAAATCGTTCATAAAATATTTGCCCATACTTTAAATCTCAATATGTATTTATCGAGGATAGAATATTACACATAAGTTTATAGCATACGTATACAGCATACAATACAAATACATTACAGCAAAATGCTTTGAAATTAGTTTCGACATACGTTTCGCTATCAAATTACATAATATAATTAAAACTCGTTATTAATCATCTCATTAACTGAGTTTTAATCATTTATTAACGCGCTTAGGGTTTGGAGTAGTGACGAAATAATGCGTTGGTGTACTTTGGATGTAGAATGTATAGGAGGGCGGTAATCACCGCGACCTTACAGATCTATTGTGTTCCCTTTTCTTGAGTTATAACGAGTTATTACTCATCATACAGTCTTAGGGCTTTGGCAAAAGTCAGTGTCTGAGACGGCTTCACAGAGACCAGCTCTCCATCTCCGACATCAGCCGTACCAAAGTTTATGGCACGAACGGTTGTCGTCTCTGCGCATTCAATAATAAGGTGTTCAGGTGTTTCCCTATTTTCCCCACAAAATCTGCATTTGCTATTGTTTCTTAGCTTCAATTTACTGAGGTATTTGTGGAGGAGACAGTGTCCTGTTAAGAACTCCGTTACAATCAGAAGATTGTTCTTACTCTTACTTAAATCAAGGAATATCTTTGATTTCTCACGGTCATAAGTTCTGAGTAATTTCGTCCAAAGTCTTAGACTGTTGGAGGATTCCCATTCGAGGTACGGGATGAAGTCTTCCAGATTCTTAAGTTCCGCTTTAAGTCGGTTTCCACTCTGGTCCAGTTCTGGAGTGTTAGCCCCTTTTCTAGCTAGATTGTTTGCTTTTTCATTTCCTTCTATCCCTTGGTGGGCCCAGAGTAGGAGGACTTTATCATTTTTACCTAATTTGCTCAGCTTCTCTAAGCATTCTTTGACCAACTTCGAATTAATGGTCACTGAGTGATGAGCTTTTAATAATGCTGCTTGACTATCGGATAAGATGGCTATTTCTTGTTTCCTATTCTTATCTAATCCAATTCTTTCCGATCTCTATCTAAGCTAAGTTATACGCATCTTTCAATAGCATAGATTTCTGCCTGAAGGATGCTGTATGGTAGTGCCCACTGGTTGGAGTATTTAGTTTTCGACCTAAACAGATCCCTGTTCCTGCTTTGGTTTTGGAAGCGTCAGTATACCACGTTATTGTATTGTCTTTTACCTGCTGAGCAAACGTTTCTATATTCCAATTATTTTTCCATACTACAGTGAGTTTCTCAAATATTGTACATTCTTAGTATGCTAACCACTGATTCCACTGGGAGTTGGAGTAGTTGAATATTCTGTTTGATGTACTGTGGATAAAATTTATCTTCTGTTCTAACATCAAAGTTTAATTCTAAAGTGTATTCTATAGTTAACGTTTAATTTATCTTGTATACACATCTGGTTAGCTTTAAAATTAAACTGATATTTTCTTCGGTTATTTACTAACGATACTAACAATCTAGATATCTTCTCTCTTAAAAAGCAGATTGTATTTCAACAACAAAACAATATCAACGTTAAAACTATTAAGCAATGGTCTTCCTTTGATTAAATTAAAACCGTTTAAAGAAGCGTAGATTCAAATCCGATTAAATACGCAATAGATCAATGCCGATAGCTGAAAAAGAGGTACCCTTTATTTGGCTATCGCTATTCTTTTTTGAATCAAGCTTTGGCGGTAGTTTGGTTTGGTTTGTTAAGATCGTGTCTTTCTTTATTTTGCGTTTGTATCAAAAAAGACAAATCGGTTTTTTCCATACTATAAATATACAAATGAATAATATGTGATTAAACTTTAACATAAATTTGTTTAAATGTGGTATAGGTACCAAATTTTCAAAACAAAAGGAAATATTTGAGAAACTGTTTTTTTTCAATGACATCGAATTTGACAATGAGGCAATCACATTTTTGCCGTTTTTTTAGTTGTAGCTTTCTCTGGGCCGTATTATAAATTTTACTAATTTGAAGATTTTTGCAAATAACGACCCGAACAGTACGGCGTAATAGACTCCCGTAATAGAAACGGAAGACCATAATTCTCATAATCGACTCTCCACACAGACGGAAGGCACATAGCAAGTGCATCGCTCTGTACAGTTAGTGAGTGACCGGCTCGTTCCCTTTTACGCAGACTAGTGACCTAGTGAAGAAGATGCGACCGTGAAGATGATGCTGTACACGTACACCCGAGCAAAACTAGGATGACTCGTCAACGGTACTTTGTCGTGGGCATTTCTTCATCTTTTTTTCTTAATTTCTTCGTCGCAAAGCGTTTATTGCCGTTTATTGAAAAGACGAGACAACCGCGCGGCGTCTGTCATGTTGTCGCAGCAGCGTTTGAATGGAATTTATTGGACTCGATTTTCGTGGAAATTTGTCTCGAGTTTTCCGTTAAAATGCGGGAAGCTTATTTTCAGCGTAGACAGGTTAAGTATCTTCAGAATGCAGAAGCGTTATTTTTTCGCCAAACGTTTAAAAAATACTGTAAATTCTTGTTGATAAAAAATATATCAGGAAAGTTAATATATCAAGCATTTCGTCAGTCTATAAAAAATATGTAGCTGTTTAAAAATATTCAAGATAATTAAAATAAATCTAGAAATAGAGTTTAAAAGATTAATTTTGTTACAGATTCTGTGGGGCAAATTACCATTTATTTAACACCTATTAGTCTCACTGAAACAGTCTCAATGATTCAGTATTGCTGAACAGATAATGAACGTGAAACATGTTTTTTATTGAAAGTAAAAGCTACTTCTACTTTTGTTCTTTTTTATCGTTATCGAGTGTAAACCAATAGGCTCACTGATATATTTGACCGAAATCTTATGCAAGTTAAAATAAATAAAGACGAATTTTTTTTAGTTTCAATTCTGAATCATTGTCTACCACATTCAAAGAAAAATTTCCACATTCTTCTCGCTATAATAGCAACAGATTGTTAATTTTGTACATTGACATGTTATGTTTACAAGATCAACGAAAGATATCTAGAGCAACTGAATCTATACAACAAATGAAATGTGTAACAAGCGCGTCATGTTTCGTCATTCATTTTCCTTCATTTAGTAAAATATCAGTCAGATTGCTTCACTGAGACTGACAGATCAGAAGCTGCTATAAGCTATGCTTAGGATATACACACTTTTTGAGCAAACAAAATCTAAACAAGCATTTTATTTGTTTCTGCTTAAATTATTCTAAAAGAAGTGTTTTATGAAGTTATTACATAAAAGGTATCTGAAAAAAATCCCGTGTATCGGCAGACAGCGTACTTGATATTCGAACTGTCCTAAAAGTCTATTACACTGTACTATTACTGTACTGTTCGGGTCGCTCTGAGGGGACGGGTAAAGCGGGTGTGTGGCCGAAGAAAATATATATTATATTTCAGAAATCTGCCTAAGGCTTAGCCCGATCCTCTCGTGTTAAGCCACACCCAAAGTTCCAAACACACGTGCTTTAATTAAGGCTTGATTAAGGTTTGCAGAGCTTCAGCATTTGCCATAAAATAGCGAGCAGTTTGTTACAAAACCATAAAAATTATATATCATTGTAATCAAAAAACTTCAATCTATTTCCGTATTGTACCGAAATTTTAAATTATGTCTTTATTTTCGAGAAAATTTAGTCCAAACATAAGAAATATTTTGTTGATGTTTGACCATCAAAATTTTAAAAATAAAGAAGTTGTCTAAAAATGTGCTACAATAGGGATATAGTATAATCCTTCATCTTTAATTTTCTTCTTCATTTTTGTAAAAATATCTAGCCAGTTTTACATAAAACTTTAACCGAACGCGTATTTTGCTACTTTTCCGGACTAGTGAAATGGACTTGACTTGTGGAAATGAGGATCGATGACATTTACCATATACTTTTAATGAACAAAGTAACATGTGATTGTGCAAAATATTACCTGGGGATGTAGAAGAATATAGAATATATGGAGACTCACGGCTTTGTCAAAAACCAGTGTTTGAGACGGTTTTACAGAGGTTAATTCTCCGTCTCCGATATCATTCGTAACAAAGTTTACGGCACAAATAATTGTCGTCTCGGCGCACTAAGTGATGAGATGTTCTGGTGATTTCCCGAGTGTTTTCCAATTTTCCCCTCAGAATCTGCATTCGCCGTTGATTCTTAGCTTCAATCTACTGAGATGTTCATTGAGGAGACAGTGTCCTGTTAAAAACCCCGTGACAATTCGAAGATTGTTCTTACTTAAATCAAGGAAAACTTGGATATACATACTAGAAGTAGAAGTCCACTAGTAATTAGACTTATGAAACGCTCTACGAAACACACTAAGCGCAGAGGTCTCAAAATCAGAAATCGCAGGTTAAATTGGCACCACATCCAATGGTCAGAGACTAGGGTAGCCCACAGGAAGCCGCATTGAAAAAGATTAACAGTTAGAGAGACTGTTTTTATTCAAAGCTATGACATTGTGTTCTTTTCAGCCATCTAAACTTCCTGAAAAGGAAAACGATTGCAGTAGTCCTTGTGGTACAATCTCGAGCTTGCATTGTTTTTTTTCATCTAACTTGTAAAAAATACACTCAAGCATATCTAAGTTGCGTAGTTTAGGATAGTTTGTATTGTATATAGCATGTAGAAGTGCTGAAAACAGAAATCCTCAGAAATAAGAATTTCAAATGGTAGAAGCTCATCAGTAATAGTCTAGTAGTTGTATAATTTCACGTTTGAAGCATGGCATAAGAAAAAATTATATTGTATCTATATTTTTTGAATGAGATCATGTTTTCATGTGTTCTCTTTCAAAACACCCCTAAATAGAGTGGAATGGTTATGAAGAACGATTTCCATTCCCCCTATATTTTCTTTCCCACGCTTTATGGGCTTATTCCAGATAAATTTTGAATAAGCTTTAGGATAGACCGCATATCTATTTCAGTCTCTTTGAAGTAAGAATCTCTACAAAGTTCTTTGTCCTCGAAGGAATAAAATATTAATATTTATACCGAAGTCTTGCTCAAAGAAATACTATTTTCATCCTTCTCCCTCCAAACGCAACATGTTTTAAGCCAACCGCCTCTTTATCTATGCACCTCCGATCGCGCCGCAACTCTTGGGAACTGCTTAATTCGCGGAAAATAGTTTCTGAAAAGCCGAATTAATTTGGAATCGTTCTGCGAGCGCCGGCTTTATCCAGGAAGCTGCAATTATCCGCAAAACGTATCCTCAAAAAAAGAGACAAAACAGGTCGCCCAACAAAAACATAATTGATTCGGAACTGTGTAGAAGCGAAAATTTCAGTATGGTTGTAGGAGGAATTACGAAGAATGTTAAATTAATTTAATAAAAAAAAGGAATTGGAGTTTAGATATTTGATCGCATGAAAATGGTGTATGTTTTCGAGGAATTTGTGCTTTTTATAAATTAAATTAATTATATCAAATTAATGATGATGAAATCCATGTATATATAAATGTTTCTGTAGAGGTGTGTACATACTTCTTACTGAAATTTCTTGGGAATATCGGCAATTTTTAAAGCGTTATATTTTTGTTATTTTTAGCCCTATTTTCATGAATTTTCTGGCAAACTGTATATAATTATATCAACTTTAATTCGTAAACTAATTGTTTTTAAACTTTAGTATTGGGCATATTATACAGGATTAATCGAGGGGTTGTTTTTTACCCTAACTTTAAAACACCCTGTGCAATAATTTCATTTGTAAACTTTTCTAAAATATAATTTTGCAATCAGAACCATGACTCCTGAGCATTTAGTTTTTTGATTCATATCAATATATGCTTTGGTTAATTTACAAGAGCGAAATGAACTGATCACGATCATTTTCCAATTTTCAGTTATTACTTTTTCATGTAGTTTTTTAATATGGCGATATGGTTTTAGTGACTATTGTCGTAAAGTCATATTACGCTGCATTGTATACTCTATACTAAATTAAAAAAAAAACGTTAAAGATTAACAATACAGTCCTGGTTTTAACAAACATTCATAATGATAACGATTCAGAACTAACGATATTAAAGAAAATATCTGTAATATTCAATTATACAAACAGAAGAAAAATACCCTAATACTTTATATTGCCTCCCTTGGCTACTGTAACTGCATGTATACGTCCGTTTATAACTGTCGCATTGAGGCTGCACATATCATATTGCGTTATGCTTTCCCATTTTCCTTTAAGAACCAAGCGAACTTCATTTAATGAAGCCGGTACCGCTTCGCGACCTCTGAACCGCCTGCCAAGCATGTCCAATTCCTAGTAGTATATAGTTCACAATAATCACCAAAGCTGCCTTGTCATATTGAAAAATAACTTCAAAATGAAATTATAATGGAAAAAATTGCAAATTGTTTGGTGGCAAGTTCATTTTGCTCTTAAAAGTTAACCAAGGCATGTATTGACATGATCCAAAAAACAAAATCCTCAGGAGACATGGTTCTAACCGTAGAATTATATTTTAGGAAAATTTACACACGACATTATTGCACAGGGTGTTTTAAAGTTAGGGTAAAAAACAACCCCTCGATTAACCATGTATAATATGCCAAACACTAAAGTTTATAAAAAACTGAGTTTACGAATTAAAGTTGATATAATTATACATAGCTTGCTAAAAAATGAAAATAGGTCTAAAAATAACAAAAATTTAACACTTTAAATTTGACCAAAAATTTCTCCGTTGCGTTTTTTTGCATCTGTGGTAATAGAATAGATAAAAAGAAAATACAATGAAACAATGTTTATGAATGTTGTGTTAATTACAATTACAAAGAAAATACAATGAACA
Source organism: Sitophilus oryzae (assembly GCF_002938485.1). NCBI lineage: Eukaryota > Metazoa > Arthropoda > Insecta > Coleoptera > Curculionidae > Sitophilus > Sitophilus oryzae. The sequence continues at coordinate 4,850,394 of NW_022145920.1, read as the reverse complement.
TCACTCCATTTGTTGATTCTATTTTTGTTGCATCTTTCTTAAAAAATACATACTTTTTTCAGGGATATTTTCCTGATTTATTTACTCGACCAATTTCTATATTTATAACTCCTACACCAAACTTCAAAACTCTGCTATTGTTATCCACGTCACTTGATAAATGTCGAATTTCTTATCTGAAGACAATATTAACGACACATGAAAAGCTTAATGGCCGCAACCAAACGGCGAATGTCTCAGATAAAATAGCGGCCTAGCATAGAGGCTTTACCGATCAATGCGAGTAGATAAATCTTCGTTTTTAATTACATCCAACGAAGCAGAGTTTTTCTTTTCGTTTTTTGTGTCGGTGTTCTTAACCGCATTTAAAGCTAATGCGTTGTTTCCTATAGAAAGAAGATTCCAGAGGTAGGAAAAAGCGTCGTCCATCAATTACGTTTTAGTCACAGTTTTACTATGTTTCGGATAATTGCACTTTCCTCGATAGATAAAGAAAGACGAGATAAAGCAGTTAATCAGCCAATTCGGAATCAATTCAGATATTTTTCCGCCAATTTAGAGACAGTCTAACAACTTGGTGAAAACTCTCATCTATGGAACTATTTTAACATTGGTATTGTATAATTTGCATGATAATTTGAAAGTGTCATAATAAGAATTGTATATGATGTATTTATTTATTCACTTAATGAAGCTAGTACCGCTTCGCGACCTCTAAAACGCCTGTCAAGCATTTCCCAAACGTCGAACATGATGGTCAGTTCATAGTAGTATATTGTTCACAATAATCACCATAGCCGCCTTGTCATATTGAAAAATAACTCAAAATGAAATGATAATTGAAAACATTGCAAATTGTTGGTGGCAAGTTCATTTTGCTCTTAAAAATTAACCAATGCATGTATTGACATGATCCAAAAAATGCTCTGGAGACATGGTTCTGACCGTAGAATTACATTTTATAAAAATTTACACACGAAATTATTACACAGGGTGATTTAAAGTTTGGTTTGGTTTGGTTTGGTTGGTTTTATACAAAACTCTGCTATTGTTATCCACGTCACTTGATAAATGTCGTCCACGTAACTTGATAAAATTACGTTTTAGTCACAGTTTTATTATGTTTCGGATAATTGCACTTTCCTGAGTAGATAACGAAAGACGAGGTAAAGCAGTTAGTCAGCCGATTCGGAGTTAATTCAGATATTTTTCGCCAATTTAAGTAACTAATTAAAAAGGTCCGATTAAATTTATATCTCCGAAACTAAAGTTCCAAAAAAATTCGTAATATATCTAGAAATTCATTTACCCGCTAGTAGTTATAAAAAGCATTTTTGGTAAACTCTGTCTCTAATAGTTTCTGAAAAATAAAATTAATTTTATTAAAAATGTCCGATTGAAACTAAAGTTCCAAAAAAATTCGTAATATATCTAGAAATTCATTTACCCACTAGTAGATATAAAAAGCATTTTTGGTAAACTCTGTCTCAAATAGTTTCTGAAAAATAAAATTATTTTTTTTAAAAAGATCTGATTAAATTTATATCTCCGAAACTAAAGTTCCAAAAAAATTCGTTATATATCTAGAAATTCATTTACCCACTAGTAGTTATAAAAAGCATTTTTGGTAAACTCTGTCTCTAATAGTTTCTGAAAAATAAAATTAATTTTTTTAAAAATGTCCGATTAAATGTATATCTCCGAAAGTAAAGTTCCGCAAAAATTCGTAATATATCTACAAATTCATTTACCCGCTACTAGTTATAAAAAGCATTTTTGATAAACTCTGTCTAATAGTTTCTGAAAAATAAAATTAATTTTTTTAAAAAGGTCCGATTAAATTTATATCTCCGAAACTAAAGTTCCAAAGAAATTCGTAATATATCTAGAAATTCATTTACCCGCTAGTAGTTATAAAAAGCATTTTTGGTAAACTCTGTCTCTAATAGTTTCTCTTGAAACAGTTTAACAACTTGGTGAAAACTTTCATCTATAGAACTATTTTAACATTATATTGTATTATATAATTTGCATGATAATTTGAAAGTGTCATTAATAAGAATTGTATATGATGTATTTCTTTATTTTATCATACGTCATCTTTCTAGTTAATTAATTGATAATAGTTTATTACTGTAACTTTAGAAACTCGGCCAGTGTTGTCTTTACATCATTTAATAATAGTCACATGAAGATGTTAAATAGCAAAACCTTACGGAGCCGAACACTTTCATCTGATAAAAGTATAGCTTTAAAGACTTTTCCGATCTATGCGAATAGAGTAGATAAATATTCGTTTTTAATTACTTTCAACGTTGTTAAATTTCAAAATTTGATTTAGAACAAACTGCTTCCCGAGAATATATCACTGTTATTCATTCGTACGGTCGAGAATACTTACAAAAAATAAAAAGACAATAATAACAGCACGAAAAGTTTGAGTGAAACCTTACCGCGAATGAATCAGAAAAACGAACAGTGTGGTGAATTTTTCGACCACTACCTGGTAAATATATGTTTTTAATTATTTCTAACGAGAAAAGTCTTTTTAATTAATGTATCATTGTTACTCTATGTTTGTATTGTAGTTTTGTTTCCTTAAAAATAAGATTCTAGAAGTAAACAAATGTATCGTCCATAAATTAGGTTTTGGTCACTGTTTTACTATAATAAATACAGATTCGAAAATAGATAGGGAAAGACAAGATAAAGCTTTTAGTCAGTCGATTTCGGAATTATTCGGCCAAGTTTCCGCAAATTAGACTGTGGGACCTCTAGAGGACATAGTAGGAACCGTGTAATAAGTTAGTGGAAATTCTCAACCACAAAACTAGTCTATGTCGTAACAGTTGCTTGGCAATTTCAAAGTGGCTTTAATATGCTGTATTTAACCACATTTAAAGATATTGCATTGTTTTCGTAAAAAATACAGGAAAAATTGCATTATTTATCAATTATGTTTAAATTAGTGTTTCATTCATCATCATTTAGCGTATACCGTCCATCACTGCTGAACAAAAACCTCCCTGAACTCTAGCCATTTCTTTCTATTTTGTGTCACTTGAATCCAGTTTCCAGCCACCCTCTTAATGTCATCTGTCCATCGACTAGGAGGTCGTCTTCTGCTTCTATAGGCCTCGTGTCTCGGTCTCCATTCCACAAGTCTCTTTGTCCACCGTCCATCTGTCATCCTAGCCACATGTCCTGTTTCTAAAACAGAGTGTTTCATTAGTTTCGAATAATTGCAGTATAGCCTGGCTAGATAGAGAAAGATAGCTAGATAAAGCATTTAATCAGCCAATTTGGAATTCATTCAACACATATTCCACAAATTAGACCCTGGGACGGTATACTATGTGATTAGGAACAATGTAACAGTATGGCGGAAACTCTGAACTATGAAAATATTAACCTCTATTGGCTGTATTTGTAGCACTTGATTTATAATTTCAAAGTATAATAATAAGATCTTTATATGGCTAATTAACTTAATATTTGTAGTATATGTATTCCTTTTACTTATTAAATCGCTAAACTATAACTTTTCAAAAAATATTTTGTAACCTTAAAATTCTCTACTTTTTCTATTAACGTTACTTGTTAAATTTCTTTTATATTATTATGAAAACAGTAATTACGACACATGAAAAGCTTAATGAGCAAAACCTTACGGCGAACGAATCAGATAAACGAGCAATGTAGCTTTAGCGACTTTTCCAATCACTGTTCGAAAATATCTGTTTTTAATTACATCCAACGAAGCAAAGTTTTTCTTTTTTTTTTGTATCCTTGTTCAGCTTGTTTTGTTTTCTTTGTTTTGTTTCCATAAAAAGAAGATTCTAGAGGTAGGAAGAAACATCGTCCATTAATTACGTTTTAGCCACTGTTTTACTAATAAATGCAGATTCTAGAATAGATAGGGAAAGACAAGATAAAGCATTTAGTCAGTCGATTTGGAATTAATTCAACGAAGTTTCCACAAATTAGACTGCGGGAGGACATAGAGATTAGAAACCGTGTAATAACTTAGTGGAAATTCTCAACCTCCAAACCAGTCTATCTTGTAGCAGTTGCTTGGTAATTTTAAGTTGGTATTAATGCTGTATATGTTTAACCATTTAACCGTATTTAAAAGTGTTGTATTGTTTCCATAAAAAGAACACTACAGCAAACATTGCATTGTCGATCTCAATTAGGTTTTACTTATTTATTAAGTACATATGTATATAGAATTATTACAGTTTCCTAGCTAGATAGAAAGGCGGGATAAATCATTTAGTCAGTCGATTTGCAACTAATTTAGCAAATGTTCTGTAAATTAGACCCTGGGACGATATAGGAGATTAGGAATAGTATTGTTGGAAGGAAATTACGAGCATTAGGTGGAAACTCTGAACTATGAAACAATCTTAACCTCTATGGGCTCTATGTTTGTCTAGCACTTGCTTGATAATTTCAAAATACTAATGAGATATTTATACTGGGTGTTTCTGGAAAGTCTCATTGCAGAAAGTGTTCAGTCTCACATCTCAACTTTTTTATTTTTTCAGATAAAAAAAAACAGATTTGTGACGTTAGTATGTTACATAAATCAGGATTGATTGACGTATTCAATTGTTTTCGGTCACTTCCTGTTTCACCGGAAATGACTACAACTTTTGATTTTTAAATGGCACCCTCTGTATTTTTTACGATTGACTTTATTCGATAGAAAATGACACTCTGAATAGAATGACATCTCATATGTCAACTGACATTTTTGCATATGGTTTATTTGAAATTGCAACATGCGGTTCGTAACGATAATTTGAGTCGAAATACGAAGTAAGTGTATGGTAGCAAATTATTCGTAAAAAATGCTTTTTCCAAATACGGTAATTAGCCACCCTCGCTCCATTTGAAAAAATTCAGATATGATTAAAAATACGATTTGGGCATCTTATAACCGATCAGGACAAGACACGAAAAACATTAATTTATATATTATTATAATTAATATATTTAATATATTAATGGCAATTTTGTTCCTATTTTGGTTAGGCGTAGAATTCCAGTAAGGTTCTTCTAGACAAGAAGAGATGCAATGAGTATCTTACATATATAAGTTCTGTTTTGTTACTTTTTAGTAACCTCTACAATAAATGTTATAACTTTAAACCCGTGTTTTATTAAATTTATTAATATTTACTAGCGCTTTGTGAATTTTACAATTATTTTTGTATAATTGTAAATTCACTATAATAAAATGTTTTAATTTGTTGTTACTCTACAGGGTGCGTCTCAAAAATGGCTCACCCCTATAACTTTTTTATTTTTTCAGTTAAAAAAAACGAGATTTGGTATGTTAGTATATGACATAAATTAGGACTGAATGACATATTCAATTGTTTTTAGTCACTTCCTGTTTCACCGGAATTGACTACAACTTTTGATTTTTAAATAACACCCCCTGTATTTTTTTACTTTATTCAATAGAAAATAATACTCTGAATAGAATGACATATAATACGTCAACTTATAAAATGCAGTTCATAACGAAAATTTGACTCGAAATACCAAGTGTGTGGTATCAAATTATTCGTAAAAAATGCTTTTTCCAAATATGATAATGAGCCATCCTCGTTTCATTTGAAAAAACTGAGATATGATTAAAAATACGATTTGGGCATCTTTTAACCGGTCGTAAAAAACACTAAAACATTAGACGATCAAATCTATTTGTTCCAAGGCTTCTTGATTAAAAATTAGTATTTCTGAACACAACCATGGCACTCTAGATTCAAATTTAAAACACAATTTTTTAGGCAAAAATGTCAAAAGTTGACATATGATATATCATTCTATTCAAAGTGTCAGTGTCTATCGAATAAAGTAAAAAAATACCGAGGATGCCATTTAAAAATCAAGCTGTAGTCATTTCCGGTGAAACAGGAAGTGACCGAAAACATTTATTGAATACGTCAATCAATCCTAATTTATGTCATATTATACTAACATGTTTTCAAGTTTTCAAACATGTGGAAGCATGTTTGGGCATTTGGAAATATGAGCGATATTTTCAAGGATAAAAAGGTGCCAATCAACCTAAAGAAAAAGGCTTACCACAGCTGCATTCTACCTGTGCTTACGTATGGCTTAGAGACTATGGCAATTACTCGAAAAACAGCAGAACAACTACGAGTAGCACAAAGAGCCATGGAAAGAATCATGTTGGGAGTCACCATTAGCGAAAAAATACGAAACACCCACATACGTCAAAAAACAAAATTAATAGATGTTGTTAAAAGAGTGGCAAGTCTGAAGTGGCAATGGATAGGACATGTGGCAAGACAGGATCCAGACCGATGGCCCCAAAAAGTCATCCTATGGAGACCTAGGGAAACAACAAGAAATGTGGGCGAACCAAAAAAGAGATGGGTCGATGACGTCAGAGCAGTGGCGGGAAGACAATGGATAAGATTGGCTAGAGATCGCGAAGCATGGAAAAACCTAGAAGAGGTTTATATCCAGCACTGGATGGAACCAGGCTGAGAAAGAAGAAGAAGAAGATACTAACACGCCAACTCTCGTTTTTGTATCTGAAAAAAAATTAAAAATTATAGGGGTGATCCACATTCGAGAAACACCCGGTATATCTTCCTTTTTCTTATTCAATATAGATTATTACTATTCAGAACATATTTTGTAGCTTTAAAATTATTTAATATAGACCTATTAACGTTACTTCTTAAATATCGTATGTTTTATCTGAAGACAATAATAACGACACATTAAACGCTTAATGAGCCAAACCTTAAGGCGAATGAATCAGATAAGAGAGTAATGTAAGTTTAGAGGCTTTTTCGATCACTGCTAGTAGATAAATATCTGTTTTTAATTATTTCCAACGAAGCATACCCTTTCTTTTTGTATTTTTTATCGCATTTGAAACTGCCGCATTGTTTCCATAAAAGAAAACTCCAGTAGTAAGAATAAAACATTGTACAGCAATATATTTTACTACCTGGATAATTGCAGCTTCACTGGTAGATAGAGAAATATGGGATAAAGCATTTAGTCAGCCGATTTGGAATTAATTCAGCAAATTTTCCACGAATTAGACCGTGAGACGGTAGAGGGATTAAGAACAAACAAGTGCAACAACTTGGTGGAAACTATCGAACTAATCCATATTGTAACATTTGCTTGTTAATTTCAAATTGGCATTAATAATCTCTGTATGAACAATTCTCAACAATATAGGGTAGTTACTCAATACTTGTTAGTCAGATTTCCATTAATAATAATTTCTCTATAAAAAATCAAACTGTCTATTATAAACCTTTTAAACAGTACAAAGTACAAACAATTCAAGAGAGAAAGACCGCCAGTGATCCATGATGTGACACTCTTGACTTGTTGTTGTTATGGAGACTTTTACACACTGTAAGAAATTTGTTGGGTACTCCGAACTTTTTCATAATTGCCCAAAGCGCATCTCTGTTCACAATTGTAGTGTAACAGCCCAAATTCGTCAACAAAGTTGAAGAGGTAATATTTTGACCAACTGTATAATAAGAAATTTAAAAGAAAGAAAGGAACCTACGTTGTGTTAAATATTTTTTTTATTGTGATTACCTCGGATGCGCCTCGACAGAAGCAATATTTTGGGAAATTTGAGGAGAATAGGATATGTAAATAAAACGCTAAATTTGTAAATAGCCCTACTTATTTTATTAAATGAAATGAAAGGAGTGCCGTACTCTGCCTGAAATTCACATGTAAAAGAGCACGGCAGAGAAAACCATGATCACTATTCCAGAGAATCCAACTATGCTGTCGTGAACTTCAATAAAAGAGAAATAATGATATAGAAACTGTCCTCATACCTAGGTTTATAGTTTAATACATTCAAAACATGCCACATTTATATCGTTCAAAACTGAAGAGTTTTTTGTTAGTTTGGTTTGGTACGAAGTCCCTTGTTGCGGAATCGACGCTAAAGTTGAAGGTTTGATGCCAATATCTTATAATTTAATAAATTGTAAGTTATTCTATGAATTATTTTATTTATTGTTTTTGTTTGGCCTTCTGCGAGCTAAGATATTCGCCCATGCAAGGTAGAAATTGTTAGTACACTCAACAAGGCTCTTATTCTCACAAACCACAAACATCGGCACGAAGGAACAGTAAACGATTTTAGTTAGATTCCATTAAATGCATACACATGTTATATATTGTCTTTGTCAGATCAAATGAATAATTAAAAAGCTTTAGAACAGAATTACAACAAGAAAACAAAATAATATGATTTAGTTACATTAGTTAAATAATGAGAAAACTTTTACTTTACTTTTAATAACATTCTTTGTCACAAAACTCAAGAACCAAAATAATATCAATGCATCTCGAATGGTAGTCTAGAAGCTATTATCTAACAACTATCACCTCTGTCCGTCGCCTGATTTCCCTCTCCCTAGTTTGTGAATAATATTTTAAAAATCAATAATTTTGTTTATGTATACAGAGTGTCTTAAAAATGAATGTTTTGAATTTAAATAAATATGTCTATTTTTAAATAGGCACTTCATCTCACAATGTAGGAGACGTTTGTTAGATCGATGAATGCAACATAAAGTCTAGACTGCTGCTCTTTTGCTTTTTCCTGTAGTTGGCGGATGGAAAATATGGAATCAACGGTGCCGCGGTTGGTACGAAACCCCGTTTGTGATTCTGGAAGGATTTTTTGTATATATGGGTGCAGGCGGATTGACATAATTTTTGTAAGAATTTTTCCTCCGATAGCCAATAGTGAAATTCCCCGGTAATTTCCGCAGTCTGATGCACTTCCTTTGTTCTTAAATATATTCACTATATTCGCGTTGCGAAAGTCCTCAGGTACCTCTACGCTTTCCCATATGACATCGAAGAGAGCCTTAAAATGACCAGTAAGTTCTTTACTTGCACACTTATAGATTTTCGCCGGAATCGCGTCATAGCCAACTGATTTGTTGTTTTGAAGCTGTTTTATGGAGGCCTTTATTTCTTGTTCTGTTATTGGGATGTCTAATACATCGAGGCTGTTATACTGAGGTATTGTGTTTAGTGCTTCTATATTGGGGTTGTTTTCTTGGTTAAGGATATGGCTCTTTCCAGCAATTTCTGATTTGTTCTTCCTCTTTTATAGAAGTTCGCCATTTTGTGCCATGATTGGGCATCTACCTTCTTGGTTGGGCCGTATACTTCTTTTACAGCCTCGAAGAATTTACGATAATCGTGATGCGTGGCGTACTCTTGAATCTGATGTTGTTGGCTGGCTTTAAAGTCTTGCATTGTGTGGATTTGCAGTGACTGCTTGATGTGCTCTATGCTTTTGTTCAACTCAAGAAATGGAGACACACAATAGATCTTTAAGGTCGCGGTGATTAACCTCCCTTCCAAACATTCTACATTCTACATGTTATTTCCCGACATTTAAGAAAACTATTAGGAATTTTAGTAAAAGTTAAGTATAGCTATTTAAATGAACTGTCAATAGTGTCAATTTCCAATTCCAAAAATTCACTTTCCGAGACGAACTGTTTATGTAATCCTCAAAAGGTTTATTTCTATTTTCCCTTGTGTCTTGTTTATATATTACTGACTCGTTTCGTGTATCTCTAAAGTGGAAAACCGTAAAATAATAGGCGGAAAGCATGTTTGTTTTAAACCGATAGCAACTAGGCGCGGTAGAATCAGAACGGGCGCTATTTATCAAGCGAATTACTAGTTTAACTATGAGAAAAGGTGAGAAAACTTTTGTTTTGAAACCTCGCCGTTCGTTGTGTCTACCACCAGCTATTTTACGTTATGTAACAACAGATACATACACAATGAAAAGCAGATAAATTTTAGTGTGGACCTTCGTGGGGGTTTTGTGGTTACTTCTCATGGTTGAGTAAGTTATGAAAAATTGAGTTTAAAATGTTTTAAATAGAATTAAAGAAACTTAATTAGGGTTCTTACGTAAAATACAATGGTAGAAATTTATGTACCCATTATAGACATTGTTTATGTAAATTACTGAGTAGTTTTGTTGAAAGAAAGATGTATGTGATGTATTAAAAAATAGAATACTTGTAAAATAAGTTCAATAAAAAAATATCTTCGGGGATTTTTTATAAATTTCTCGAAAACTTGGTCTTTGAAGCAATTGATGAAACTTGGTCTTTGATTCATTGCTTGCAATGCGGTTCGTTCAATTGAATCGTGGCCAGCACGAATCCATAACATTTGAACGATGAGCCGTAAAAAAGAGTCGTGAGAATTGAATCGGATCACAATGCGATCGTTCGTTCAAAAAGTCGTGAGAATTGATTCCTTGCTTACCATACGGTTCGTTCAATTGAATCGTGGCCAGCACGGATCCATAAGATTTGAACGATAAGCCGTAAAAAAGAATCGTGAGAATTGAATCGGATCACGATGCGATCGTTCGTTTCTACGGCGCGGCGATGATGAACAAAAGCCCTATACAAACATCATGGGCATAAAATGCTAACGATAAGAATGTTATTTACAAAAAACAACTTATTTATACTGTGCTTAGTACGGGATTATCTGTAAGGTATTTAATTTTTACGTTAATATTTTCGTTAAAATAATATTATCGACTATAAACCATTAAATGCCGGACTAAAAGACGAAATCTTGTTTTTATGCAACTCCAAATAAATATTGTTGGCATCTGATCATATGGCGTTATAAAATGAAAGTCGCGGTCATTTTATATGTAAAATGATATAGGAAATTCCATCGATCTTCATTTCCAAGCCAACTAGATGCCATTTTTCTTCGATCATGCGGTATTATATACTCGGAATTAGAGCTCTAAAAATATGAATTTGGTATTAAGAAGTCTTTATTAAATAGTATATTTGAATTGGATTGATAATTTAATATTATTAGTTTGGTTTGGTTAGGTTTTGGTTTGGATTGAAAGACCAACGAAAGAACTGTATATTTCTTTTTCTGGTTCCTAAGTAAATAAAGTAATTTTCCGGCCAAATTATCGCCGGTAGTGCCCAGTTACGATTCTTGATTTTATGAAACGTAAATTGTTCATGTGGTTCATTGAAATGAACAAATCGTAGAAGTCGATTCAGCATGAGAAATTGAATCGTGTGATTCGATTCACTAAAAAGAATCGTAATGCCCATCACTACTATCAAGTACTGTAAAAATTTGTGGCACCATTTGTATTATTTCTTCAATACGACATCCAGATATTCGTAATAATTTTTTCAAAGTGAAATATTTTGCTTCAACTTTCTCAGCTTAGCTCAAAGAGAGATAATATGTACACTATAATTTGTAGGTCATTATTTGTACCTTCTAACAATACTTAAACATCCTAAGTAGACAACGTTCAATAAACTGTAAATGTTGCATTGATTCAATTATTATTTAGCAAATATTTGCTATTTAACGTACACTGCAGATACGGCATAATAAATAGAAAGTGATACGTGTTAAATTTCAGTAGTACATATCATTTGTCATATCTAAATAGGTCGATAGGGATAATATTGCAATTATATACCCGAATGGATATTGCATAAACAAATATTATATATTTCCTTGTATTAGATATATCTGTATACAAACAAAGATGTGCTCTCACAGACTGTTTAACAGATTTTCATAAAAATAATATAATCTGTTAAAGCTCGAGAACTATTAGGATAAAAGTAATGTATTTATGTGAAAAGAAATATGAGATACACATTACACATGGCAGTAACAAAAAGTCGCATTATATTGTCACTTTTATTTCTCAAAATATCCTTGTGAAACTATATCTTCTGTATAAAAATTAATCAATAAAATTAAAATATCAAAAGATTACATTAAACATAAAAAGACAAATATAATTAAATATAAACACTTAATTAGGATACTAATAAAAATAAACTAATCTTTATTATAATTAAATAAAAACATTAACATTCTTTGCAGGAAAAGCAAATAATGAAATACATGTTACTTGTGTACTCTAATCATTATGATCTACATTAATTTAGTAGCTAACAAAACACCTAAGTAATTCGAGGCACTAAAAAGTAAAATGAAATTGGCAAATAAAAAGACAAATATGTGTTTGATACTTAGCACTAAATAATAAGAGAAAAAAGGAAAAAATAACGTAAACAACCTGTTCAATTAATTTGTATAGAGTGGCCAAAAAAACTAATTTTTTTGCCAATTCAATTATTTCCCAGCCCAATAAGGAGATATGTTTGCAAGTAAGCCTGTTAAGTGATTTAGTCATGTTGAAATACTGATTATTTGCTTATGGTTTAAAAGGTTTTGTAAACTGTTGGGGTTTGTATTTGGATCTGAAGCGTTTGTCCACTAGAATTTTATTTTACCCTTTTCGCAATTAAGGGTATTTTACACATGTAGTCCAACGAGCTATGGAAAGAGCAATGCTTGGTATATATCTAAGATACAAGATACCGAATACAGTTATAAAACAGCGTACACGAATAACAGATGCTATATATCTGCTTAAAAACTCAAATGGAGCTGGGCTGGGCATATTGCCAAAAGAACGGACGATAGATGGACCAAGCTAATACTAAAATGGCGGCCAGCACGACAGAATGATATCAGAAGCAGAGGCAGACCTCCGACAAGATGGTCAGTTGACCTAAAGAGATTTAGAAGAAACTGGATCCAAGTGTTACAAGACCAAGAAGAGTGGAAAGATTTGAGGGAGGCCTAAGTCCAGCAGTGGACACTTCAGGGTGGTTGATGATGATGATGACTATTACTAGTGTATTTAGTCTTCTAGTCCTTAAAAGTCCCCGTTTTCAACATATAAAATATTGCTATTTTTGACTATATAGAGACAATTTTTGCATTAGATTCTGAGTTTTATTTATTTCGGTTTTCGACCACTATAATATGGTTGCTATATACATATAATAGATATAGAAACTTATAAAGGAGTTATAGTAACTTATATTTATTCAGTTATATTTATTTTTGTTAATTTCCAAATTAACCTACATTTGTATTATTTACTGGATTTCTTATTCTCAACATGTTGCAAAAGTGTTTGGCTCACCTTATACGCACATAACAATTACATCGTATCTAGTTCTCTAACTAATTTGTCTAATAATAGTAGCACCAGTCGATAAACAGAACGATTCGAAAATATAATTCGCCGTAACTTTTTCAGTTCTATTTTCGCTATACGTGTGTGTATATAGAATAAATCCAATAGAATCCTTGATCGGTATTTAGCGTTGTTCAGCTAAACGGCTCCTCAGTCAATTGACGTAAAACGCTCTGTATATAAAGCAAATTACGGTCTTAAATAATAGTTGGCTACGCGAATTATTTGCCATAATCGATTTCGTACCGGAGAAAAGTGTAGGTGAAATCTGTTTCCCTAAATAGACAAGAAGTGTTTTATATGTGTAAAATTAATAATTTAGACAAATTTATTGAGCTTCCTCCGTATTTATGTGAATGTCGTGTTGGGTGTATAGCCTGTAACTTAGTTAGGAAGTGAAATGTTACGTGGGAAGAGTTTTGATCTGTTTTTCGACGATTTTCGATTGCCGAAGAGAACTAAGGTATAAACATAATTTTCCTAAATGTTATTTAAGCTTACTACCTTTTGAACAGACTGTGTAAGGACACATAACCTAAAAGCAACTCTTTCGATATTTTAAGAAAGGAAAAATGAGCCACTTGAAGGAAATGCAAGACCAATACCCCCTTGGTCTTGATCTTGATCTTACTGCATGACTCTTGCAAGTCTTGTACTTTTTTGATAGATTGGAGGAAATTTCTACATAGGCAATTTAAAAAAAATAGTTTTTCAAGTAATTTAAAGCAAGTTACATTTTAAAGAAAGAAACAATATTTGTCGGATAAAAATATTTGTTTAATATTAAGAGACAAATACTATGATATTTTCTAATAAAGTGTTTTCTTATTTCTTATATTATTTCTAATACTAATCTAGTTAAGGAACCACATGTTGATGTTTTAGTAATATCTAGTGTTATTCTAAATAAATGTGGATTTGAATCGCGGAAATCAATATATTAATAAGTTATGATCAAGCAGCTTTCGTCAAAAAATAAAATAGAATTTAGAAGGTGTTATATAACATACTAAATTCAGTTTTTAATATTGATGTAGTTCGAATACTGGGATCTGGGTCCGTATTCTGTAACTTTGAAAACGCTAAGCGCTTTTAGACGCTCAGGGTATATGCAGTAGCGTAGCGTAGGCCCCGCTGCACCCGCAGCGGCGGGGGGGCCTCGTGATTTTGAGGGCCCCGCATTATTTGTTCCTTTTTTTACATTTATTTGTTCCTATTAATTTATTTTAATTTGAATCATATTTTTATTAGAAAAATTCTATTTATGTTTATTTATTTTTATTATTTAGTTTTCGTTTAGTACCTAAGTTTTGTTTTATGTTGATTTATTTTGTAATGTTTTATTTTTTATGTTCCTTTATTATTATTTTTTCTTATGTGGAATAAGTTAAATTTTTGTTTTTATATATTAAATGACTTGATATACCTACATAAAGCTATATGATGTTTTTTAGTGTTTTTTTTTATTTTAATATAAGGGCCCCTAAAAAATCTTGCGGGGGGGCCTCACATTTGATGTTACGCTACTGGGTATATGACGTTAATTTTCGCAAATTAACGATTATTATATATTAACGAAATTAACGATTTCGGTATTCTCATCTGACGCGCTTAGCGTCTTTACTGATTGCGCTGAGCGGTTTGAAAACGGTTGCCTTAAAGGATCGTTTTGCTTGTCGAACTGTCAGTGAAAATCGAAAAAATTGTGATTTTGTGGGTTATCTTGCTCTTTAGTGAAAATTACTACTTCTTCTATTAATTCCTCAATAAGTAATTGATAATTTACGACATGGCAGCTATAAATATTGTTCAAAACATCGAAAATGCTGAGAAGCGTCTTCAACACTTCCCTCGTATAATAAGAATAATGACATATCCATAGAAAAATAGCTTAACATAACTCAACAATAGGTTATGAAATTCACGTAACATTGACATTTTTCATTGTTATATCCGTCAGTTATCAACTTTTGACTATTAGCTACATTAGAAATTGTGATGTTGCCAATATGTGCTCAACGCGTATTCAGAACACGATACGTATGGCAACGAAAATACCAAAATCGACTGCCTTGCGTTTCGCTGATCGAATACTTGCGCTCACCGCTTTGAAAAAGTAACCTTTTTATGTCAAAGTTACAGAATACGGGCCCTGGGGTGCTCTTTTACAATTTTTTTTTTTGGGGTTTCTAAGAAATTAGCGAACTATATCGACAATATTAGTATCTGGTACTCTGAAAATTTGGGGTATATTGATAAATATAGATTAATAAAGTTTGAATTATAATAATATGCATTTTCTACGGAAACCTGAAGAGATAGCTAAAAATGGCGTAATGAAATTGTACCATTTAACTTAAATACGCCTAGAGAAACGAAGCATTAAAAAATTAAAATTGTTACTGCATTTTCACAATTCCAGTAAATATTTCACAAACGGTAAGGATATAGTGCGGTAAACCTTAATCAAATTTACCTTTATTTTAATCGTAGAAACAAAAAATGTTCTAATATACAGGGTGTACCATTTAAAAAACGCAACTTTTTAATTTTTATTTGTTTAGGACACTGTTTGGAAAATAATTTTAAATTGTAGCTTTAGTAGTCTTCCAACGATCTCACAATTTCTAAATATCTAATCATTTGGCTACAATACTCCGTCTCGAATAACGTGAACGACCCTGTATAATACAATATATCACGCCTTTAATAAATCCAATTATATTGTAAAATTTGTCAATATTATTCGCGTAAAATTTAATCCGTCCATAAAACAACCTCACCCATTTATAATTAGGCTATAAAATATAAATATATGTATTTCTGATCATATTGAACAAATTATGTGTTTTCATGTTATACCTAATGAAAAAAAAATCTTTTTTGTTAAATTATGTATTAATATGATATATTAAGGTGCGTATTCATTATCCGCACGAACGAACGAACGAACGAACGAATGTTCGCTAGTGGTATGGACGGGGACCGCACGATAGGACCGCACGAGAAGACCGGAGGCATTTGTTGGCGAACGCCTTTGATGTACCGACTCGAAACGGATGGTCGAGCGAACGAACGAACGAACGGCCGCATGCGTTCGGTCCCCGTCCAAATATACCGCACTTTCATTCGTTCGTTCGTTCGTTCGTTCGTTCGTTCGGATAATGAATACGCACCTTTAATATGTGTATTAATATACCTCCTGTTCAGATGTTGCCAATTTCACTTCTGTTTTGAAGACTGCTTTCATTTTTTTTACAATTACTTATGAATCTTTATGCTTACTTCTATTAAGTATCAATTAATTTTTATTAACACTAATTCAAAAATAGTGGGAGTTTTATTTGATTTCAATGAGATATTTCCTCGAAACAGATCTTGTTAAAAAAGCGTTACATTCATAACATCCTGTATAGCGCTAGAATAAATACTATTTATTTAAAGTTACATTATCTATTATATAAATATTTACCTGAAATGAGGCCAAGTTTTATTTCCTGGTATATAACAGTATTTCTACAGTTGCATTACTATTCGGTTTTGTAGAAATGCTTTCTATAAAAAGTAACGATCAAAGTTTGAGAGCCACAATCATTTAATAAGGGAGTAGAAAACTTTTTACGCTTATTTAAACCTATAAAAGTAACAATGAACCTTGTCTAGATTATCTGCATATCGGGATCGATTGTGTCCTTATTCACTGGACCATGAGCGTTCATTATTAACATACTCATATTCATCATTAAGAACAGATTCGTCCTACTTAACTGTAAATATTGACTTTGTAGAATGTAGAATGCGTTAATCACGCGACCTTACAGATCTATTGTGTCTCCTTTTCTTGAGTTATAACTCATTATACAGTCTCAGGGCATCGACAAAAACCAGTGTCTGAGCATATACGTATTACTTTTTACAAATATACTCAGCCTAATCTCCAAAAAGTGAAGTCCAAACAGTGAAAGAACAATATGGAATTCTGCATAAGTCTATTTCACCCGGATATTCATTTAACTGAGCATGCCTCACCTGAAGAAGTTTTCATTGGTCGATGTTTTTAAAGGGAAGTGGTTGACTGACATTTCACCTAACCTTCAATTTTATTTATATTTTTATTATTTATAACATTATCTTGGAGTTGGAAAAATATCAAAAAATAGTTGGAAACAATAAACTAAACAAAATCACTCTTTTACGCGCACAAATAAAAAGTAATCCAAACAGAACTAAAACAACAATCAATCGGAGTTTGGCGCAATCGCATTTCAATCCATATCCGGGTGAAATAGACTTATGCAGTTTTAATATGGAGCTGGGTTATGTTGTCTTTTTCTTACGGCACAGAAATTGCACACGGGGTTAAATAGGGAACCCTGAGTATATTTGTAAAAAGTAATACGTATATGTGTCTGAGACGGTTTTACAGAGGTTATCTTTCCATCTCCGATATCAGTCGTACTAAAGTTCATGGTACGAAGGGTTGTCGTCTTGGCGCACTCAGTGATGAGGTGTTCTGGTGTTTCCCCATTTTCCCCACAGAATCTGCATTTGCCTTGTTTCTTAGCTTCAATCGAGGTGTTCGTTGAGGACCCAGTGACTACGTGTATCTAGGCAACTTGTAATCCGATTCAGTCGATCGGCTTGAAATCACTTGAAGTTTGTTCTTTCAATTTCTAAATAGATAAGGATAAAATGTATAAAATGAAAGATAAATGTAATAATAAAATAAAAGATAAATGTAATAAGATGAACCCGTGGATGAAACATATTTTAGTGAGGTTTAGTATTTTTTGATATATGAGTGTTACATTGTCTTTTTTGTCCATTTTAAATAAGAAAATGGCAAAATGAAACTAAATTTTGCTAACATATAAATCAAAAGAAATTACAACGAAATTAAGGTAAGAATGGGTTCTAAATGTCATTCTAAGTCGATCCTATACCGTGTATATCAAATATGATATTATGTTTAGTGATGGGATAACTCGAGCGAAAATTCGAGTACTCAATTATTGAAATAACCGACATCGCTCGATTATGAACGAGCGATGCAAGTGACGAGTTACGAGCGACGAATGCAAGCGATCCTAGAATGAAATAAATTGAAATTCGTTTTTAATGTGACATACTCGATACAAAGCCGAGCGAATTTTCTACATACATTGCAGGTAACAAATTTATACGGCGTTATCCGTTGCGTTACAAAATGTTACGACCTACATCGACAATACTTCAAAGTAAACTAAATCAAGCGATTACTCGTCGCTTGCTACTTGCCATTCATCACCGAAAGAATATGTGCTCGCGCACGCAACTTACTGCTTGGCGTTACGAATTGTAAGTATACAAGCGACGGGCGAAAAACCATATTTTTAATAGAGCGAAATTTCGCTCGAGCGATCGCTCGATTATTGAAATCGCTTAAAGCTTCTTGATGGGCTGGCACCCAGAGTAGGAGGACTTTATTTTCTTTTAGTGATTTGTTCAGCTTCTCTAAGCACTGGCATCTCTACCACGGAAAATATCTTATAGTATCTATGCTATTTTTGAGTATAAGGTTTTCCTTAAACTAATCTAGAGTTGTTATTTAGCTAGGAAGGAATCGCTAGATACGAATCAACCTATTATTATTTTATGACTTTTTAGGTTATATTGATAGATTCGTGTTTCATAGCTATTATAGAGCAGTCGCTACTAGTTCAAACAAATAATAATTAATGTAACTGATAATGATTACATTAAAGCTAATTTAATTGATGCAGTATTTTACATTAACGATCAACTAGTAGTTATGCCAACGATAAAGCGATATGCGAATTATATTTCCTAGTAAATCAAAACATATTCGTTTAAACTAACAATGATATTAAAATACTAAGCATATATTTTTTCTATCGACAAGTTTTTCATCCACTTGGCCATCTTTTTAACTGCATACGTTTAAGAGCTCGCTTGATACTGGATATTTTGACATATTAAGCTCGGAATATCACAAATAAAACATAATAATTAATATAGCCAATAATGATAAATAAAGCTAATTTATTATATTTCTCAAAATTTACGACAGTTCTTATAAGCAAAGACAGAAAAACTGTCAAAATTGCATGGGATTTACTAACAGGACATTGCAAGTGCAATATGCATTTAAAACTCATGGTATTGACATACCAGAAGACCATGACAGAAGCCATGTGCAGATTCTGTTCATCAAAAAAAATATAAACGGCAGAACACATTCTATGTCAGTGCGGTAGTCTAGCAAAAGTTAAGGAATCTGATAAGGAATCTGACAAAGACCTATAATATGGAATGTTCAGTTCCCAAGTTATCAGATCTTGTGAAAATGAAATGGTTGAAGAATGTTGAGATACAAACCCATGTTGAGATAAAAGTATTAGTTAGCTTTGTATTAGTTATTAACTCCCAAGTTATTAAACGTTTTTAAAATAGTAGAACTGGAGAGCTGGCAACATTCTACACCTTCAGAACATGATGGACTGCATCGTTGAACATAGCATGCAGTACGGATTACACATCAATGTTAACAAAACTCAACTTATTGTATTTCCCCAAACACCGGGAAAGACTGTCCTTAGAATTAACAAGAAGGTGGTAGAACAAGTATCATCCATAAAATATCTATATAGGAACCCTCGTTAATGACGCTTGCGACCCCAAAACTGAAATTTTGGCGAAGATCGAACAGGCCAGACGTACTTTTGCTTCCATGAAAACCCTCTTCTCTATATAGCCGAGATCTAAGCCTCGAACTGCGCATACCTATGCCGCGTTGCTACATCTTTCCAGTATTTCTCTACGGCTCTGAGAGTTAGACACTTAATCAGACATCCTGGATGGATAGAGTGAAAAATGAGGAGGTGTTCAGGCGGATGGGCTTAGATGAAGAGCTCCTATCAACAGTGGAAGAAAGGAAGTTACAGTACGTCGGTCACATCATGAGGGGTGAACGATACGAGGTGCTGAGACTGGTCATTGAACGCAATATTGAGGGCAGGAGATCAGTGGGAAGAAGGCAAAACTCCTGGCTTAAGGATCTGCGTTGTTGGTTCGGAATAACATCGATTGAAATTTTCAGAGGTGCGGTTTCACGCACCATCATAGCCAGTTGGCGATCTAAGAAAAAGAAGGACTGGAGAATGTACTGCAATAATCAGAAAAGGTTGCAGTAAAATAGGCTTATAATAAATTCGTAAATTCTAATTTAGTAGATGAAAAGCTTTTCAAATTGCCATTGAACTATTAGTATTAAATAAACCTTACTATATATGAATTATTTTTCCAAGTAAATACAAACGAGTGCATTCAAACTGACGCCAACGATATACGTATTAATATACCAAGCACATTTTTTTTCATGTCTCGTATAAAATAGCGCTATAGTAGGCTGAAATATCATTAACGAGTGCGTTTTGTGCAGTCGGCATTCATTAAAACGCGATTCTTCACCTAGATGTAGGCGAACTTGTTTAGAGTTCTGCATAAGATAACACAATATGCCCTTGTGTTTATAATTTATTTTATTCCACTCGCTTTATATTCAAATATTTCTCTTTATTCACTGGAACTATTTTATGACTGTGACCGAACGATGGATGATAATTAGTGCGGTCTTTCTCTGGTGGCTTTTATTCTGCAATATAAGAAAGCTAAAAATAACACCATTATGACATACACTCACCGCCTCGAAAAACGGGCACTTTAAAATTTTCATGTATTTTAAAGTTTTTTATATTGTTTCTAGTGGACCAATTTTGATGATTTTTTTAAGCATTTTGTAGCTAAATTATTTGACTTTTTAGTATCTTTTTCTAAATTAAAAATGATTCCATTGCTATCTGTCAGTTTGTCTGGTGGAAGTTTAAAACATCCTGTGGAGTACGTTAACAAATCAAGGAATTTAGAAATCATTTTATCATCTAATTTTGTCTTTTCTTGATAGTTTGTTTTTTAATTCATCTCAATAGCTTTATTTTTTTGGAGATATTCGGTTTCGAATTGGTCACTAACATTTTTTTCGAATTTTTTACTTTAAAGCAATGACTTTGCTTTTGGTCTTAGTCAACAGACCTATAGAATACTGTTTATGATTTATTTAATGTCACTGTTTGAAAAATCATATTATTATTGTCTATTGAGCAGTTACTCGACAGCAGATATGATCCAAAAGTTTATCTCTACCACGATCAATTAAAGCAGCAATAGTCGATACTTAAAAACTTAGTTTACAAACTTAAAACCATTTCTACTAAAATAAACGTCAATAAACAATAATAATATGATTTTTCAATGACAGTGACATTACAAAAACAATATACACTATTTTATGTGTGTTGATGAGAACCCAAAATCAATGCTAAAATTGCTGTAAATCGTTGCTGTCTTATTCAAAAGCGAATATCTCCAACAAAAATAAAGGCGGGCGGCCACTGCGAGCGAAACTAAACTAAGCCAAGCGAAGATAAGATTTGTAAAAATCAGCTCCCATACTTTTAAATGCATCAGCGGCCACTTGAGCGAAACTAAACGAAAATATATGAACGAAGATTCAAATCGTAGTTTAGTTTCGTTCGTTTTAGTTCGTGACAGGTTCCAGCGAATTTTTCGCAGAGATTAGTTCTATGATAGCAGAGATACAATACGAAAATGCAGCTGACTACTGAGCGAAAATCGTTCCCAGTGGCCGATGAAACTTATTTTCGTTTAGTTACCGTTTGTTTTCATATTCTTAGCTTAGTTTAGTTACGCTCGCAGTGACCGCCTGCCTTGCTTTGTTGAGGTGAATCAAAAAATAAACTATCGGAAAAAGATGTACCTAGACTACAAAACGATTTTTAAAATCCATTCAATTTTAACATATTCCACAGAGTGTTTGAAACATTCTCCAAAATATCAACATTTTGTTTTCCTTCGTTTAATTGACAGATAGAAAGTTTTATTTTTTTAAGACACAAAGTCAAATAATTTAGCTACAAATTGCTTAAAAAATCATGCAAATTGGCCCACTAGAACAAAATATATTAAAGTTTAAAATACATTAATATTTTACGATGCCCGTTTTTCGTGCAGGTGAGTGCCGGCAAAGATGACTAATATTGATATTAACAATTTATAACAAAATTGTTGAATAGGTGCTTAAAGAGAGACTAAATAAAATAAACTGGCTTGGTTTTACAGGAGATCTCACAACTTTTTATAGTGGAAGAATTGTGTTGCGAGACTTGAAAGCGATTTTTTACATTCTATGTTTTTGACGGGATCTTTCTTATACTTCTTACCTTTTCGAAAACGCTTCGATCTATCAAATTTGTTAGCTGTTTTGTATTTAGTGTACATTTTCTTCCTATCTGTATATGTGGTTTGTGTAAAGCAATGACTAAAGAATCCAAGGACAAATAACACCCGAGAGCCCAGTGCCGTGGCACATATTTTTCTTAACCTAGCTGTTTGAAGCAATATTTATATTTTTTGATAATTCTTTTGACTACGCCGCCTATGGTGTATCATTCTAATTAATTACGAAAAAAGCGTATTAAAATGTTTGCAAAAGGTACAAAACTAGTATCGACGTATAGCACATATCAAGTACATATAGATGTTAATTGAAATTGAAGAATAATTATCGAATTCGATAAGAAAACGCTAAAAAGTTGGAGTGGACTGTTTATTTACCTATGAAACGTAACTTCTGGCTCTTTCTTATCGCTGCTGCTTTTACACTTGAAAGCTGAACAACTAATCACCATTGTAATAAAGTTTATACAAAGTTTACTACACACAAACTATTAAAAATCGCTAAAATTGTCGCTGGTGACCAAATGATGAGTCATTGTTTGCCACCAAAACAAAAAAAATGTCACAAATTCTGCTGTAGCCCGTTAGGGGCGTTACATGTCCTTATATTCTTTAGTCATTGGTGTAAAGACTCTAAAATAAATCTATACTAATATATAAAATCCTTAAGTGACTGACTCACTGATTAATCACGATCCTGCTCAAACCACTCAACGTAAGAAGCTCAGTTTTGGCATACAGGTTGATTCTAGGGTGTAGAGGTTCGATAAGAAGGGATTTTTCGAAATTCCAGTTCCAAAAGGGTGAAACCACCCCTCAAATATTACAATATTTTTTTATTTAAAACGGTCAAGTTTCCGAAAAAAAGCTTAAACACGTATATTTTATTTTGTTTTTTTACATATTTTAAGATTTTTTAAAAATGTATACAGGGTGTTTCGAAAAATCTGGTCATTGATTAATTACGATCCTGCTTAAAGCGTTTCACATAAAAAACTGATTTTTGGAAAACGAATTGACTTTAGGGTGTAGAGATTCGATAAAAAGGGATTTTTCGAAACTCGAATTCTAAGGGGGTGAAACCACCTCTCAAATATTTGAATATTTTTTATTTAAAAACCGGTGAGTTTTTCGGAAAAACTCTTAAACACGTATATTTTATTTTGTTGTTTTACATATTTTAAGATTTTTTTAAAAAATTATACATGGTATACAGGATACAGGGTGTTTCAAAAAATATGACCTTTGAGTAATCACGATTCTGCTTAAACTGCTTGACGTTTAAAGCTGATTTTTGGCAAACGGATTGACTTTAGGGTGTAGAGGTTCGATAAGGAAGGGTTTCTTGAATCTCAAATTCTAAAAGGGCGAAAAAGTCCCTCAAATATTACAATATCTGCTATTTAAAAAACGGTTAGTCTTTCGGGAAAACGCTTGGACACGCATAATTTATTTAGTTTTTTACATATTTTGATTTTTTTTTAAATCATACAGGGTGTTCCAAAAAGTTGGGTAATTGATTAACCACCATTCTGCTTAAACTGCTTGATGTAAAAAGCTTATATTTGGCAAACGGATTTTTCGAAAGTCAAATTCCAACGAGATGAAACTACCCCTCAAATATTACCAAGTTGTATAATAATATCGCCATATTGTTTTTTTCTCATGCTGACATAAATGTGAGAAAATTTTATCCAGTGTGTATGTTAATGGAAATTCTTGCTTTGCTTCATCATCACCATTACAAACGATTAATTCGACGCGAACGAAGTCGCGTGTACACCTTAGTAATAATATAAATACACGAGTAATGAATGACTTAAAGGCTGATGACAACTTAAAGGCTGATATTATTTGAAAACTGATTTTGCACTTTCTTTTACCTATTTAATTAATAATATTAAACTTTATTTTTTTTAAAGCGTTTGCTAAAACATCTACAATGTTTTTTTTTATATTATTGTAGATGTTATGTAATTAATAATCTGTTATATCCTCAATAAATCATGACAACCATTATACATGATAGAATTGCGGTGTCAATCGATGTAACAGGTCAAAGTCAATCGGCTAAAAGCCTGTGTCTAGCGGAAATGGGCTCTGAATACGAATTTAGTACTTTCGCGCGAGATGTGCGGCGTACCGCGCGAGGGAAGTGGGCGAGATATGACCGCGATTTCTCAATTTTAATCGAAAATGGCGGCCTTAGTCATCTGAAATACCATTCAAGAGATATTTGTGGTACGATTCGATTCGGTTCAGCTCATTAGAAAGTGTATACGTTTTTTGATGTGTCATATTTGTTTATTACCTTAACACGAGAGGACGAATACATTTACAGTATAATTGGATGTTTGAAAGTAGAAGGAGAACATGATTCACTAATAAAAGATTGACTTCTGTCTTCCGTTGTCTTTATTTTGGCTCAAGTTTTGTTTACTTGAAATCAGTTATGTAAGAAAGATTTGTTTACTTAGTATTTAGAAACATTTTTGAATAGTATGTCACAATTTTTTTTTCTGCGGAAACGCATTATTTTCAGTTTTTCAAGTTTAGAATTACTGAAATCAGAGCTGCTTTAGGGCACAAACATAGTGAGGCATCTCGATGCGATGCTCGCCAAGATGCTGGCCGTGCTGCTCGCCAGGATGCTAGCCGCGATGCATCCTACGCGCACTGTTTTAAAACGGCTAGTAAGTGCGCATAGGATGCATCGCGACTAGCGTACAAACATAGTGCGGGGCGTTTCATCTCGACGCGATGCGCGCCATTCACCTCGCCATCCGACGATGCTGAATCAAACATGTACAAATTTATGCGTCAAAACATACTGGAGCCTCGCACCTCGCCACGCACCTATATGTTCAGCGCGATGCTTCCTAGGAAACAAAATTTTTCTTTTTTGTGAGAAGCGGACGCGGATGCCTAAAACTTTACATTTCATTGGTCGGTTTACAATGGAATAGATTATCAACACCCTGTGCATTACTTTTTAGAATTAATTATTATGCTGACTTTAAAGATAGAGAAATAAACTTTACTGAAAAATTGTATTGCTCCCTTAAATTTATACAAGGGTACCAAAAATTGATGATTTATTTTAAATATTTATTTTACATAAAAACCTTGTTATTTCAAATACGACAACCTGTATTTTTTAAAATAAATCGAAACAGATTCAAATGCTCTTTCAAACTATTATTAGGGTATCCTATACCTATCTAGCTCAGATTTTGAGTAAAGAGCAATTTTTCAATAAAATGGCAACAAAGAGGACTGATGTCGTCATGGCAAGTTTCTAGTGACAGTAGCTATTTTCAAAATCGAAGTCAGTTTATGGACTTTATTTATTTATAGCAAGTACTTTAATCGCTAGTTGATTAAAAAAAAAGTATACCATTAATATTGCAAATTATATTTTATCCTCTCATAGTATATGTCTTTTTAATTTTTTGATGATGTAACAAGCACTTTGTGTGTTTACTCACTTGTTTCGTCGAAATGCTTGAATCCATTTTTGCTTTTGATCAAATCGGTGTGAGAAACTATGAAGCTATAAAATGTTGTTTCGGGAAAGTTGAATATCCGGGAAAGTTGAGTTATTGAATGTTATTGCACCCAACAACGCCCTAAGTACGCTCTCCTTTACGCGTTAACATTTTTTCGGCAATTTTATTAACATTTGAAATTGTCACAACCACAGCACGACGCCTAGTTCGAATTCTTTTTCATTTATTTTTTATTACCCGAAACAGGGTTAAGCGTAGTTTACACGAGATAGAAAATTGCGATAGAACTTGCTAGAGTAACTTGCGATAGTGTTTACATTTAAGCAAATTTTAAAGCAATTTCTTCCAACAAGTACTTCCTAGGCATATGCTTTGAGCAAGAAATTGCATGCACGTATACACGGTATGGTGTATATTGCACAAGTGTTTAGTAGAAAAATGTCGCGAAGTAAAAAGAGAGCTGCAGCCACTGCTCTTCTAGTTGCAATTTTACGCAAACAGTCATGAAAATCTAGAAAAAAAATATGGGTTAAAGAATGGATCGCCAGAAAGCCTAGTCTTGGAGCTTACGCGATGTTATTAAAAAAAAGAAATGAAGATCCAAAGCATTTAAACAAAAAAAAAAATTTTCTGCGAATGTCAGAAGTCGATTTTACTTTTTCTTTTTATAATTTTGTTCCACTCCTGGTTTGCTTGGGTACGAATATTATGTAGCTTCCGCTGAATCCAAGGGCGTAGATAAGGGGGGGGTACTGGGGGACAGTACCCCCCCCCCTGACGCTTGACGAGATACGAGAATTGAAATAGTCATTGACTATGAAAGGATTTTTTTACATTAAAATCCGACATATAAGAACACTTTGTATGCTTTTAATTATGTTGATTTATCGTTTATAATATGTTCGACCTAATTAAAAGCACACAAAGTGTTCTTATTGGCCAGGACAGATTAGTGGGGTTAACTCTAATCAATATCCATAAAGATATTGAAATAAAGGTTGATGCTGTTATTGATAGGTTTTCCAAACAGCGTACTAGAAAACTTGATTTTGTTTTGTAGTTTTATTTATAGTTTATAGTTTTTATAGTTTTTTTTTGATAGTTTAGAGTTTTTTATTTATAGTTTATAGAAAATTAACTAATAAACGTCGTTGTTTCATTTTTGTTTATGTTATTTACAAATCTATATTTTAATTTTTGTGTTATGTTTTTATATCTTTTTGAAGACAAAAAAATCGCCGTCGTTTTAATTCGACAAAAAAATTCCGACGGTGATTTTTTTTGCGACTTAATCATAGTACCACCCCCATAGCATACACCTATCTACGCCCCTGGCTGAATCTCAGCCTCAGTTGTGTTGAATTTGTCAGCTATAAATTTGATTGCTTTTTGCTTTTTAGCTCTATTTCTGTAAATTTTCGATTTTTTTTGCCATAATTCCGGAAATCCTTCAAATAAATTAATCAATGTGATGGTATCTTCTTGCGACCACATACTCCATTTTAATATCGTTATTTAACACGCCTTCGGAAATCACTTGCACCAAAAACTTTCAACAAGACGGAAATAAATTTTAACTTGCTAGAGCACTCTCCCAACATGTTTACACTTGCAAGCGTCTTTCGTCGCAACCACTTCCCCGCCAGTTTTGTGACTTGCTGGGAGAGTTCTTTCGGATACTGTTTACATTATGCAAGTTTGGTAGAAGTGCTCTCAGACATATACTTGCGATACTTTACTTGCCCGTGTAAACTACGCTTTACATCACACAAACCTCGTACCTGAGTGTTTTATCTCTTTTTTGTCTCAATAACTGCACTAGCAAAAAACTAAAATACTTAAATATTATAACCAAACCACGATTTCAATATTATTCTATGCGATCAACATGACGGCGACGTGAAATAGGTAGGGATAATATCTGATTTTTGCCGTTGTAGCACTGCGGTCAGAATTTGTTGAAATCAACTGGAAATGCAACAAAGGCCTATACTAATGAATTAATTAATAACTACTTTATATAAACTGGTGTTTAATAAAACGGCGATGGTAAATGCTTCAGTATGCCTACGCGCACCTATTCGCCGTTTTAAAACAGTGGGCGTAGGATGCATCGCGGCTACCATCCTGGCGAGCAGCGCGGCCAGCATCTTGGCGAGCATCGCATCGAGATGCCTCACTATGTTTGTGCCCTTAGTTAGAAATCAGTTATGTAAGAAATATTTGTTTACTTAGTACTTAGAAGCCTTTCCAAATATAGTAACAACTTTAGAATAGCTGAAACCAGTTACATGAAAATACGTTTCTATTTTTTATTCTAGAAATTTTTCTAAACATGGACTCGCAAAAAACTTCTTGCGGTAGTGTACCATTTTTATTTATTGATAAAATACTGTAAAATATAGCAAGATTTGAAAAGTACTTGGCAATTGGAATTCGTAAACAGACGCGTTTTAGTTTATAGCGTGTTTTGATTGCTTTGATTAGGTTTGTTTTTGTTTAGTTTGTTGCTTCGTTTTTGTTTATTTTCGTTTTTTCTCGGTACGGTATTGATGTCTAAATTACAGTATCTACTAGATTAAGTTCATACCTACACAAGAAAAATGTTTAGAATGTAAAGCAGGAACGCGTTTTCATGTAACTGATTTCAGTTATTCTAAAGTCGGAAAAAAGAGAATGATGCATTTCCGCAGAGAAATTTTTATGATTTTGTGTTTGGGGAGGCTTCTATATACTGGATGTTTTGTTGTTTTTTTATAATTCATTTCAAGTAAATAAAAACTTCGCTGTTTATTTTTTCAACATTTCATATTTCTTCAGAACAACGTTTCGTTCCTTTTTCTTTAAAGAATTTACCAAAATGCTAACGCCAGCACATATGAAAATACAGGATAAAGGTTCTAAGCTTTTATTCTGGTTTCCTTATTTCAGTTTATATAGAATTTTCTTTGTTATTGAAGGTATGCAATGTTTTACAAAACTTATATAGCGGTTTCTTGAACTTATCTCCAAAACAAATTTAAAACAGAATTTTCAACTTATTTTTTAGAAATGACATAATATACTTCTTTGTTTTTTTACGTTTTCCGAAACCTGCATACAAGGACATAAAATTATGTATATTTATATACTAGCGAAGTCAGAGGTAACAACACTAACCTCAAGCTTATACACGATACAATATTTCCTCAACTTTACGACAAAAATTAACATATTTTTTTGTTTATAGCTAAAGCCAACCGTTGTCGATGCATTTTAGTTTTTTCCTGCTGACTCAGTTTACTATAAGAACGTCTATATAACCCCAGGCGATATAAAACCGGCTGTTAAATTGAGACTGTATGCCATAATAGATATATGAATCTCAATTTTTTTCTATATAATGCTCAGTTATCTACAGTATAATTGTGATAGGTTTATCTTTGGAAAAAACGATCATTTTTTCAAGTTCAAAGCTTACTCGATGTTACGTATAATGATGCTTCCAAAACCAGGGTGTAAAAAAAATATTATTTTTTTTATTTTAATCAGATTTTTTTATTATTTTAATCGTTTTTTTTTATTTTTAATAAATAATTAATTAATAGATAATATTAACATTTCTACGGTCACCGACATATTTTATTCTGTAAACTTTACTCTTTACCAATGTCTCTATATTTCCGCTAAAAAAGTCGCCCGCTTAGATTAAGGGATTTTGTTTGGAAATAGTCATGACTGTCTTAAATCGAGATTAAAATTAGTACCATCTAATGTTCAAAGTGCAAAGTACTTATTGCAAAACAAAATGTCGGTAGAAGTTATGTGGTAGAAATTTTGAAAGAAATAAAAGATAAATTGGAGAAGGCAGAAGTTAGCTTAATCTACATACAGTTGTTTTTGACATTGACTATTATAGATACTCTGGAATAAGAATATAACCTAACATCAGAAGAAACTAGTTCTGCACTAAAGTTTGCGAATGAAATGTATTTGAATACCGGATTTCTGCCACTTCACCATATCAAAATAAATCTCTGCTGTTTTGAAGTCTAATGGATTCAAACGAAATTACTTCAAAAATCGGTCCAACATATTAATAGATAGATATTAAATAGGTATATATGGTATATCTTTTACAATTATTTTTCAATTTTTTAAATGTATTTAAATGTTACAACAGCAAGTATATGTACAACAGCAACTTTTTATTTGGTGAATTAAGGTATATTTGTTATAGGAATAGTTTTTATAGCTTTATAGAAAAACTTTTTATAACTTTTACTGTTATTTTTCAATTTATTATAAGTTCTTAAACAAACTGATTTTTTTATTTAAATCGATGATTAAAATAAAAAAACCAAACCAAATCAAGTTGATTTAAATCTTTGCACCGTGTCCGCGGGAACTGGGATAGGAGTATTTGGATCGAAAAGTAAATACTCCGAACAAACGGGCACCTACCCCAGCATTCTTCATTGAAAGCGATCAACTCAGTATGCATCAATTCGAAGTTGGTCAAAGAATGCCTAGAGAAACTCAACAAATTAGGCAAAGATAATAAAGTCCCACTACTCTGGCGGCCAGCCCACAAAGGGATAGAAGGCAATGAAAAAGCAAAAGATCTAGCTAGAAAAGGAGCGAACACTCCACTAACTGGACCAGAACCGATCTGCTTCACAAGTTGAAACCAACTTAAAGCGGAACTCAAGGAGCTGGAAAATACATCCGTAACCGGGAATGGGAATCCACCAACTGAGAATAATCAAAGATTTTTTGATTTAATTAAAAACAGTCTTTGGATTGTCACCATGTAGACACCTCAGTAGATTGAAGCTAAGAAAGAACGGCGAATGCAGATTTTGGCGATTTTTTTGCCGAAACAACGGCGAAAGCGGGGAAAATGGAGAAACACCAGAACACCTCAGCTCTGAATGCGCCGGGACGACAACCATTCGTGACATAAGCTTTGATATGACTGATATCGGAGATGGAGCACTAACCTCTGCAAAACCGTCTCAGATACTGGCTTTTGTCAAAGCCCTGAGACTGTATGATTAGTATAACTTGTGGTATAACTCAAGAAAGGGGGACACAATAGATCTACAAGATCGCGGTGATTAACTTCCCCTTTCACATAAATCTACAAATCTACATAATAATATCTATACACATATTCTTCGCTGCTTATAAATAACGTAACTCTTTTAACATTTAGAGGTTATTTTTTCTTATCTGAATAAAGTCTGAAAAAAGTAATAGATCATCCATGAAATTTTACAAAAATTTATATGTTGTACTTTAACAATTATTGCTGTACGTGCATAAGTCAGCATAACCTCGTTTGCCGATGTTTATATACCGGCCTCGGTAGTATTCCACGCGGTTTCCACTATCGATCCGCACGCGATTTCATATATTAGTACGTTTACGTTCGACTTTTCGCGCTCTAATGGAAAAACCGACCTTCTCATTTTCCTAAAAGAAAGGTGCATCCATTAATAACCTTTATATTTGTGGGCGCGCTTTTTTAATATTTTACCGCGTTTTCATATCGAAAGATGAATAATAATGGCGATGGTTTGAGAGAGAGATTTTTTTAATTCCATTAAAAATAAAAAAAAACAAATGGATTAAAATTAAAATATAATATATGTATGGGTTTAAATGGATTTATTAGATTTATTCTATTACAGTTAGGGGTTGGAACCTTTGGTGTTACAACAGTAAAATAAAACAGTAATTCACCACAATACACCAAAACACTTTACTTTTAAATACTGGATGCGCGTTTTGCGAACCATCTTAGTGGTGATTAATCAGTGGTGAAGCTATGGGGGGTGATGCAAAAATGTATAATTGAGTTGGGAAATTAGTCATGACAACGCGACGTGTAAATCCCAAATTTGTTAAAAATAAAAAAAAATTGCCGCTGCACTAATGTGAAGCGGATATTGCCATCAACTTATTTACTATCTATACTAATATATAAAATCCTTAAGTGACTGACATACTGATTAATCACGATCCTGCTCAAACCACTCACCAAAGAAGCTCAATTTTGGCATACAGGTTGATTCTAGGGTGTAGAGGTTCGATAAGAAGGGATTTTTCGAAATTCTAGTTCCAAGCGTGTGAAACCACCCCTCAAATATTACAATATTTTTTTATTTAAAACGGTCAAGTTTCCAAAAAAAGCTTAAACACGTATATTTTATTTTGTTTTTTTACATATTTTAAGATTTTTTAAAAATGTATACAGGGTGTTTCGAAAAATCTGGTAATTGATTAATCACGATCCTGCTTAAAGCGCTTGACGTAAAAAGCTGATTTTTGGAAAACAGATTGACTTAAGGGTGTAGAGGTTCGGTAAGAAGGGATTTTTCGAAACTCGAATTCTAAGGGGGTGAAACTATCCCTCAAATATTAAAATATTTTTTATTTAAAAACCGGTGAGTTTTTCGGAAAAACTCTTAAACACGTATATTTTATTTTGTTGTTTTACATATTTTAAGGTTTTTATAATATAATAATATAATTTATACAGGGTGTTTCATAAAATATGACCATTGAGTAATCACGATTCTGCTTAAACTGCTTGACGTTTAAAGCTGATTTTTGGCAAACGGATTGACTGTGGGGTGTAGAGGTTCGATAAGGAGGGGTTTCTCGAATCTCAAATTCCAAGAGGGTGAAAATGCCCTTCAAATATTACAATATTTGTTATTTAAAAAACGGTTAGTCTTTCGGGAAAACGCTTGGACAAGCATAATTTATTTGGTTTTTTTACATATTTTGAAATTTTTTAAAAAAACATACAGGCTGTTCCAAAAAGTTGGGTAATTTCTTAACCACGATTCTGCTTAAACGGCTTGACGTAAAAAGCTTATTTTTGGCAAACGGATTTTTCGAAAGTCAAATTCCAACGAAATGAAACTACCCCTCAAATATTACCAATATAATAATATCGCTATATTGTTTTTTCTCATACTGACATGAATGTGAGAAAATTTTATCCAGTTTGTATGTTAATGGCAATTCTTGCTTTGCTTTATCATCACCAATTCAACGCGAACGAAGTCGCTGGTAGACGCTGGTTATTAAATAAAATATTAAGGATGGTACGATTTTATTTTAATTTTAGAGTTGTCATAACAATAATTATTTATGCATGTTATAATGTTCAATAATGTTAAATTTAAATTTTAAATTAATAAAACATTTTTTTTTAAACAAGGGTTTTTATTCCTATCACGATACATTATTACATGTATTATGGCCTCTAAAAAAAAGTAGGAAGTTGGGAAAATTGCTTGTCGCAAACCAAACCCCCAATGTATTAAAACGATGAATTTCCTAGCTAATGCATCACCAAAAACATGTAGACAAACAATGCATTTGCTTAATGGAAGTTTAGTTTTCCACATAGGTAACAGCGTACTAAAAAACAGTCCTTGTCAAATAATTAAACTGTTTAACCGATATTTACAAACATTTACCGCCCATTATAATTGCGATGTTTACAAACAAGATTACGGCATTGGAAATTTAAATAAATAAGCGGGTATGCACTTTACGCGTCCACGTCATTTGATGGTCAAATCCGAATCAATCTATATAATATGTTAATGGCGCTGCTCTAACAGCACATCTCCGATCAATACGTTTTAATTAAAATTACAGTTTATCGAGACCGTAGATTAACAATGTATAGTGCGCTAATTTTTAATACGTATTAAAGAGAATCGCAAATTTAAATATTGAAATTATAATTTTGATTGAAATATATTTGAGTTTTATTAACGTAATTGTAAAAGAAAATATAATTATCAATTTTCTAGCCGCCGATCATCATCATCATCATAATTTTCAGTTCATTCAACCATTTCCAATTATGGTGTAGCCTCCTTCGCATATTTAGATACTCTCTTTGTAGTTCGGCCCATTAATGTCTATTGTTCTCTGCTCATTTCCTAATATCAAGGTCCCATCTTCTAATCTAATATCGGTCTTCTTCTAGGTATCTTAATTCCTCGTGGGTACCATGCTGTAATTTTTCTGGCCCACCTGTTATCCGTCCTTCTTGCCAGGTGTCCTGGCAATTGCCACTTGATGGATTTGACTCTGTGGATGACATCTATTACCTATGAATCTTTTGTCGTATCCACTCTATTCTTTTACGGTCTTTCTTGGTTATTCCCAGCATAGTTATGCTATTCCCAGCTTGGTTATTCTAAGCATATTTCGTTCAATTGAGCGTTGTGCGACCTGCAGTTTCCTTATGATGTCCGTTTTAAGTGTCCAGATTACGCATGCATATGTCATCATTGGTAGTACACATTGGTCCAATGTTTTCCTCTTTAGATAAAGTGGCATTCTAGATTTGAATATGATTTTGTTACAATATGAGATATCGTTTGTTGTTGGTGTTCGTAATCACAGATCACAGTTAGCATTCTCTGATATTCCCCATTTGTGCTTTTTATACTGGCATCTTCCGTGACCAGTACGTATGCGGTTGAGGGTCGTCCAGGTCCTTCTGGAGAGGTTGAATCCCGGCGGCTTTTGCGTCGGATCGCTAATTAAGTTGGTTTTCGCTAATTTAAGTTGGTAGTCGGGGTTTGACGAATACGATTTATTCTCCAAGCTGCTTGAGGTAGAAAATCTTGGATGAGTCTTTCCCCCAGTTTCCACGAAGGTCTCCTAGATTTTAGCCTTTGCCTTCGGTTATAGGCAATCCTGGTATATTGGTAAGTTAGGATCTGCAGAACATTTTCCCCATTCTTTTTTTGGTGCTTCTTAGCGACGTATTTCCGGAGGCTCAATATTTGACAGAACAGGCAGCCATTGTGGTGGTGTGGACTTCACTGTGGCTGATATAGTTTTCATAGCTTCGTTCAGCTGGGTATCAATAATATTTGTGTGAGCACTATTAACCTACACAGAACACAATTACATCTGTAATCCTTTATACTTATAAAGTTTTTAAACAACTAATTAATATTCGCATTTGCAATACTATTCGCGAATGTTTAAAAATTGATATTTGTTACATTACAGATGTCTATAATTAAAATAGGTTTAATAAAAACCGACGTTTATAACTTAACATATAATTTCCATTTTTGGAACGGAGTTGGATAAAATGAAGAGATCGAAACCCAATGGCGCCGTTTCGAATAGACTAGACGACCGGTCGCGTGATTCCAACCACTTTCCAGAAATACATACTGGAAACAACGTCCAAAAATCGATCTGCATGGGTCTTTGGCGTGACCCCAGACGCACGAGACCCGCTTTAAAGAAAATAAGGAGGGATTAAATATCTAGATTAAACGTACGCCTCGTCCTCGGCAAAAGTCTGGATCTAAATCGGGACCGAACAGCCAGACAGCTGGACGAAAGTTTGCGAAACTGGAACGTCTATTCCCAGCTGGCGAATACATGGAAGCCGTTTTACGAGGTGATTTTCTATGTTCTTGTAAAATACGATACAACTGTTTAAGGATCGAGTTATATGGATACTTCAAAGAGAGCTACAAGAAAGCTGCAAATGTACTAAGATGTCTTTTATGTGAAATCAGATTTATTATAGCAGTTAGTTGGGACAAAAGTCTGGTTTTGTTATTTGAATTTAAGGCCGAACTTTAAAATTATGCATTTCCGCACACATGATTATGGGAACTTATTTTCATATTTTTTGATGAGGAATCAATGAGTACTTATTTAACACTTTGACTAGTTAATGATAGAAAAAATTATAGGTTGCTATTAGTCTTGGATTAAGGCCAATTAATAAGATGGCGTTTATCTCATAAAGTTGATCGAAATCGACAAAATATCAAGAGACAACTTTTAATTGGCATTAAACAGTCTACACAATTTTGCTAACAAAAGAAAAAAAGTCAACGGCGTACATGTTTTTTTTGTACAAAAATACTTCAGTGATAACCCATATTATGCACGTCCCTGGATAATTTGTCGACACTTTTTTAGCATTAAAATATGTCGCACTTATAGTACTTTTACCCTCAAAATGTCATTCAATTCGCTAAAAGCACTTGGAACAAAATTATAATAAATCGAAAAAAGAAATTAAGACTTTTACATCCTGTAACTTTGAAACAAGGCAGAATCGGACCTTTTGAGAAAAGAAAATGACTTAATAAAAGCTTGTCCATGGATGCTTTTAGATAATTCCCTCGATAATTCCCTTAAGAATCTATTACGCTGTACTGTCGGGTCGCTCTTAGGGGTCGGGTAAAGCGGGTGTGTCGCCGAAGGAAATATATATTATATTTCAGAAATCTGCCTTAAAGGCTTAGCCCGATCCTGTCGTGTTAAGCCACACCCAAAATTCCAAACACACGTGCTTTGATTAAGGCTTGATTAAGGTTTGCAGAACTTCAGCATTTGCCATAAAATAGCGAGCAATTTTTTACAAAACCATATAAATTATATACCGCTGTAATCACAAAACTTCAATCTATTTCCGTATTGGACCGGAATTTTAAATTATGTCTTTATTTTCGAGAAAATTTAGTCCAAACATAAGAAATATTTTGTTGATATTTTACCATCAAAATCTTAAAAATAAAGAAGTTGTCTAAAAATGTGCTACAATATGAATATAGTATAATCCTTTATCTTTAATTTCCTTCTTCATTTGTGTAAAAATACCTAGCCAGTTTTACATAAAATGTTAAATGCCGAACGCTTATTTAGCTACTTTTTCGGACTAATGAATTGGACTCTTAAGACACAAAATATATTTCTTTTTTAACAACAAACAGTAGATATTTATTTCCCTCTAATGTTTGAATAAATACACTACCCTTTGGGATTGTTTTTTAATAAAACCTTGATGGCGGGGCACCGGATCAGTCGAGACGTTATATTTACGTTCCTCACAAAAGAATTCTATTGGAAAAGTTCGCGATTGATGCGGTTCTCATTTTCTTTTCCTTTTCTACATACATGTACGTATTCCATTTTCGTGGGAAAAAAATAACGCACCCACTTCAAAGAAAAATGTTCTCTCAAGATAAAAGCTCGTCTTGCTGATGGAAAAGTTACAATAAAACGTTTTTTCCATTCCAAAGGAGTTGTAGAAGAAGCGGAAAAGTATCATAATTCATAATATTCTATATGAAAAGTAGTTTTTCTTAATATATTAATATTATCATATCTAATATATCTTGGCTATTTGTTTAAGTGGATCAATCTCTAAGCGAAGGATTTTTTGTTCGGATTTCTGTTGAAATTACATATTTTCTAGGAAAATTTCTCACTAAGAAAAAAACTATTGATAAAAACTAAGAACTTAACGTTAACTACACAGATGTAGTTAATACATTCAAATACATTCTTGCGTTTGAATGTATGAAGAACATCAATGGTTAAATTTATTACCTAAAACGATTCTTGGAAATGTATTTGTGACCTCTATTGCTGTTTTAATTGAAAGGAATGGGATCATTCTTTGATATCAGACAAAGATATTTGAATATGAATTGATTAAATTGACTTTTAGACTTTGTAATATGTATATTTGCAATATGGCGTCTCACCAAGAATATTATTTTACCATTTCTTATATGTTTTTTGTTCAAATAAGTAAAGGCCTTATGTTAGCAGTAGAAGAAAAAAAGGGACGAAATAATTTGTTATCCAAATGCGAATGCAAAGTTCCAAATGCAAAAGTAATAGACGTGTTACCAACGTAACATAAACGAAACATCTTAAGTCAAACTTTGTCTTTACTTTCTGGTTTACAGAAATACTAAGCTACACAATTTACACATGAGTTATAGTTATTTGGATATATATATATATATATATATATATATATATATATATATATATATATATATATATATATATATATATATATATATCTTGTCTTTGATTAAATTGTTTTTTTAAAGCCGTTGATACATTCGTTGATCTTCTTCTTTACGTGCCGTCTCTTTCGTGGAATTTGGCGATCACATGGGCAAAATCTTCCCGATTCTCGGCTTTCCTTATGAGTTTTTCAAAAGTTAGGTGAGTACAATTTCTGATGTTCCTCAACCAAGATAGTTCTTTCCTGTAAAGACTTCTTTTTCCTTCAATTTTACCCTTAACTTACTTAACTACCCTTAACTTACTTAACTACCCTTAACTTACTAAGTATTTTTCGTTTCTCAATATATCCCCAAGTATATTGTTTTTCATATTTTTATTATATTGAGCAATTCTCTTTCTCTGCCTATGCTGTTATAAACTTCAGTATTTGTGATATGGGCTGTTCATGGAATTTTAATCATTCTTCGATATATCCATGTTTCGAACGATTCGAAGCGATTCATCTCTTGCACTTTCAGTATCCATGTTTCTGCTCCGTATAATAGGATTGACCAAACGTAACACCTGACGAGCCTAGTTCTCAACTCTATGTCCAATCTGGGGTTCTGGAAAACGTTCTTCATTTTTAAAAATGCATTTCTCGCTTGTTCTATTCTGGTTTTTATTTCCACGTCGTTCAAGGTGTTACCTATCCAGGATCCCAAATCTTTGAACTTGTAGACCTGTTCTACGGTATTCCCTCTATTTTAATAGAAATTGGTACATTTTAGTTCTTTCCAAATAC
The DNA here is from genome assembly GCF_002938485.1 of Sitophilus oryzae. Classification (NCBI taxonomy): domain Eukaryota; kingdom Metazoa; phylum Arthropoda; class Insecta; order Coleoptera; family Curculionidae; genus Sitophilus; species Sitophilus oryzae. Next base: position 4,811,816 of record NW_022145920.1, on the reverse strand, counting down.
CACGACTTTGGTTTTAGAGGAATTAATCTTCATTCCGTATTTCTTACAGGACAGCCTTCAAATCGCTCCAGTAAACTCTGGAGCGGTCCAGTAAATTCTGGTCATCGGCAATTCTAATGTTGTTAATGACTTCGCCGGTAACTTTAATACCGCAATCTGTTGAAGAGAAAGCTTCCCGAAAAATCGCCTCAGAATAAACATTAAACAGTAAAGGAGACAGCACACATCCCTGTCTTACTCTATATTGACTGGATTGGAATTGTCATTTTCAACTTTCATGTGGACTGTTTGTTGCCAATATATATTTTTCAGAAGTGTCTTTGCTGTCAACTCCCAACTCATACGAATATGTATACTCTGTCGAATGCTTTTTCGAAATTGTTGATACATGATGGGCTAAAAATGATCATTGTTCATTATCACGACGCTGGATCATCGGTTGCTGTGCAATACTTGAGCCTGATCACTGAATATGATGTGGATTTTATTGCAAGCATGGGCCTGCAATCTATAATTTTTCTCCCTTTATTGTATTAATTTAATACCCTTAAGCCTAATTTCTAGTGGTGTTTTCATTTTTGTAAGATTTTCCTCACTCACTTAATACCATTTTTATTAAGTGAGTGAGGAAAAATCTTATATATATATATATATATATATATATATATATATATATATATATATATATATATATATATATATATATATATATATATATATATATATATATATATATACATTGATATATGATATATAACGTTCTTTCTTTTTTTTTATCAGAACCTCTTGAGGTTTTGTCTTTGTCAACATATGGTTAGCTTTCATTACAGTTCTGATGTTATACTCTTTCTCGATACGTTGAATTTTCTGAGAGAGACACTTCATGTAAGGAAATTTAAATATTACTCAGGATGTGTTTTTGCAAACATAATACTTGTAAAATACAGTTGAGATTGGAACCTAGGCGATATAATAGCAAAATCAAACACTAGATACACCACAATACATGAAAACATTTTACTTCGTACATTGCACAGGCATTTCGCTAATCATGTTAGCATCAGCAAAATAAAGTTTTAATCAGATGATTAAAACTGAAACGAAAGTCAATGATACTTAGTGGTTCATACTGACATAGTTCACGAAACTAAGTGCATAAGAGTACCACCAATCAAAATATAGTTATACTACAGTACAGTGCTTTTTTTACCTAGGACTAAAAAATTTAAATTATACGTAATGGTGACTTGGTAATATTCACAGATTTTTATTCCATATCCACAATGAGCTGTTTTCATCTCTGTTTTCATCTCATTATAAATAGGACAAATATGAATCACAACGATTTTTACCGTTAAAGCCAAACAAAAACAAATTGTTTACATTTACTAGGTGTTAACGTTTGTAATAGAACAATTGCTTTTTTAACGGGCAGAATTTATAGTCGAAGTCTGGGCTTGTTTCGGAACAATAAATCAGATACAATTTGATATTTGTGATTTTTTCATAATCAAATAACAATGAAGTATGGAGATGTATGACACACTTTCTTCCTTCCTGGGTTGCGATGCGTTATATAAAAAACCTATATTATTAAATGCTATAATACATACCTCTACTGCTAAAACATATTAAAAATCTTTATTTTAGCATCGTCACAGTTGAATAGATCTAAAGACTGGTTCTCTCTCTCTCTCTCTCTCTCTCCAACTGACATGCTTCACCAAACATGCGTCTTGATCCAGAAAATTATTAAATTTTTATGATAACTATTAATAAAAATGTTTATAATCTAGTGTGTTATTTTCGAAAAAAGTAGCATTTGATCAGGAAGTTCATATTCTATTTGTTGATTTGAAGAAAGCTTATGACAGCATACCTTTATGGAGAGTTTGGGAGACGCTTCAACAAAGTAATATGAAGACAGAAATAATAAAGGCTGTTAAATATTTATACCGTAATTCAAAATATAGAATTAAAACAAACCATGGCTTAATAATAGGATTTACAGTCACTAAAGGCCTCAGACAACGATTTACATCTCCGTCTCTCCCTGATGTAAGCTATTAGACCTTGTATCAAGTCGGTAATAGTCTTATAATAGTTATGACATTTTAGGAATAATAGCATTTTTTGAAGTAAACACTATATTATAACAGTAACTAACACAACACTTACTCTAAGGTATTCCATACTCAAATTAACTATTACTATAGTTTACTTTTTGAAGTAAATAAGTAAAGCAAATGAGTGTTGTTATTTTTTTATCATCATCATCATTAGCCGTTTGTCGTCCAACTTTGGACATAGGCCTCTCCCAATTCTCGCCACCGATCTCTGTTCTGTGCTGTGCGTGTCCAATGTAGTCCTGCCACTCTTTTGAAATCATCGTACCATCTCATTTGAGGGCGTCCTCTCATTCGCTGTCCTAAGTATGGCCTCCATCGCTGAATTACCGTGTTCCATCTATTGTCGGATTGTCTAACTGTATGTCCTGCAAAGCTCCATTTCAATCGTGCCGCCCTGGCTGTCACATCCTCCACTTTAGTCCGCATTCTTATCCAGCTATTTCTTTTTTTATCCTTAAGTTTAACTCCTAACATAATTCTTTCCATGGCTCTTTGGGTCCTCGACAGTTTTTCTATATTTGCCTTTGTAAATGTCCATGTTTGGCAGCCGTATGTAAGGATTGGCAATATGCATTGGTTGAAAATTCTGCTTCTCAAATATTGGGGAAATTTCTGATTTTTGAGTATCCACGATAATTTTCCGAATCCAGCCCATGCCAACTTGCTCCGCCTAGTAATTTCGGCCGTTTGGTTTTCTTTTCCTAACTTGATCACCTGTCCCAGGTATATGTATTCTTTAACTGTTTCCAGGGGGGATCCGTTGATCGTCACGTTGTTTTGATTTTCGGTATTTGTCATCATTTTTGTTTTTTGTATATTTATCTTTAGGCCAACATTTTCCGATGCGGTTGTCAGCTGGTTTACCATTGCCTGAATTCCCTCAAAAGTGTCAGTAATTAGGACGACGTCATCGGCAAATCTCAAGTGATTTAGTTTTTTGCCGTTTACATTAATGCCATATTCCGACCAGTCCAGTTTTTTAAAAACATCTTCCATTGCCAAGGTAAACAATTTTGGAGATATCACGTCTCCCTGACGTACTCCTCTCTTAACTTGGATGGGTCTAGTAGTATCTCCTATTTGTATTGTCATTGTTGCGTTCTTGTATATATTATGGATTAAGGTTCTATATCTTGAATCAATTCGGCAGTTGTTCATTGCTTGTTCTACAGCCCATAATTCGACACTGTCAAAGGCCTTTTCATAGTCCACGAAAGCAAAATACATGGGAAGATGATACTCGTTTGCCTTCTCAACCAATACTTTCATAGTCAGCAGGTGGTCTGACGTACTGTATCCTTTACGGAAACCTGCCTGTTCCACCGGCTGGTAGTTGTCGAATTTTGATGTTAGTCTGTTGTTAATGACTTTCATGAAAAGCTTATATACTTGAGAAAGCAAGGATATTGGCCTGTAGTTTTTTATATCACCTCTATCACCTTTTTTGAATAAGAGTACTGTCAGGCTGTTATTCCAATCTCTTGGTATTTGTCCGAGATGTAGACATTCGTTAAATAGCTTTTTTAATATCGGTATCACTATGTCTTTTCCTTCCTTTAGCATTTCTGCTAATACTTCATCTTGGCCTGGTGCTTTATTATTCTTCAGGTTTCTTATGGCTTGTTCAATTTCGAATTCATCTATATCCGGCAGTTCCTCGGATCCAACATTTTCTATTTTCAGTTTTAGTTTTTCTCTTGTAGGGGTGTCTGCATCTTTCTTAGACCTATATAGGTCAGTGTAGAAGTCTTCTACTATTGAGGTGATCTTTTTTTTGTCTCTCTCTTCTTTTCCATTTGGGTATTTTATAGATATCATTCTTTGGGTTCCAAGTGTTGGTTGTAAGCTTTTTAGACCCCTGTTGCTCTCTATAATTTTCTCCGCTAACGCTTCGTTGTGTTCTTTTAGGTCTTTTTTGACTTCTTTTTTGATGATTTTATTTAGTTCATTATATTCCCCCGTATTCATCCTTCCATTCGTCATGAGTTGCCTCCTTTGATTCATCAGTTGTTTCGTTATTTTTTTATACCAATTACAAAATTGATCATTAGAATCCAGATCTCTCCTTGATTGTCTAGTTGCTTTTTCATGAGGCCAAATCCACGTTTCTTTACCATTTTCAGTGTCTAAAAAGTTTAAGGATAATGTTACAATGCAACTATATAATTAAATAATCATTATCTTGACGATTTCGAATCTGTTCCAAATAGAAGAACGAAAAATAAAAACAGTGCCAATTCGTGAGAAAAGCGCAACACAGTTCGCACGAAAACAATCGCAGAACAAGAACAATGGCGCATAATTGACGTAAAATCAAGAAATTTATCGCGGGTGAACGTGAAAAGTTGAGGCCGTCGCTAGTCGGGATATTACCACGCGATAGCCGTAATACAATCGAGGGAAAATTACAATTTAAAAAAATACAATAACAACCGACGCTTATGGTTTCGTTGTTTCGTAAATGCCAAAGGAAATAACCATTGCTAATCATTTTAGTATTTCACAAAAAGGGCTTTAGGTACACGATTATTTTTTTATTACACTCGTAATAGCTAAATGTTCCAACATTAATTGTAGTATTTTCAGACACAAATCTACACAAATATCTAATCTCTTACTATCTTTTATTTCAGCCTCCGCCAGTTCAACGACAACTCACCACCGGTTCTATCCCTAAGGAGCACTTGGAAGGCAAGGACGAACTACGATTTAATCATAACAACAATGTCAAAATATCTCCAGCTGGTTCACCGTACCCGTTGGTCGGTAGTACTCCCCCGCTATCACCCCAACAACCTCCGCAGGCAAGGCGATTGCTTCAGGAGACTTTGGCTAAACCTGGACCGTATCCCATGATAGCTGGACCTCCTAAAGGGTAAGTGATATTCGTTTGATTCTTCTGTTTGACGCAAGCCATAGTCAAGCAGGCTTTGACTTTTACGGTTCGAAAAATTATAATATAATTAATTTGACATAGTGTTTGGTTATCTGTCTGTCACGATACAAAGTCATAATCATAAAACATTTTGAATAATTGAAAACTCTGAATGCATTCTGATATTTTTGTTCTTCTTGCCTCTGTAGGAGTTCTTACGAGATGGACTGCCAACTGCCTTTCCACCTTTTTTGAGGTCTTCCCAGCTGTCTCTTGCTGACAGGTTTCCCTTCAAGAGCTATGCGGTAGCCTGTTTTCTTCCATGCGTTAAACCTTTACGAACCATGGTATTTTTCTTTGTCTACCCCATCTCACTGCGTCCGGTATTCCACATTGTTGTGTGATATTTGTGTTTCTAAGTCTATCTCTTCCTAGTCTTCGCCATTATGGTTCTTAGGTTCTTCATTTCAGAAACTCTTAACATACTTTTGGTTTTGTTTGTTTCCTCTCGGATTTCTATGCCATATCATTATTAGTCTGATGCAGGTCTTATAAATTTTAATTTTGCTGCCTTTTCGTATGAAGGGGTTTGTCCACACCATCCTGACATGGCCATCGCTCTGTTTGTTGGCTTCTTAGATCTTTCTCTGGATCGTGGTAGTACGACATATCTGTTCTTAGGTATCTAAGCTGTGATACTTGCTCAACAATTTTGTTTTCTACTACCAGTTTGCGTCTTCCAGGCTCCTAGAGGACGTTAAGCAGTTAGTTTTTTTTTTCTGTAAATCATGTTTAATTCTCGGCTTACTTGGTAGAAGAATTTATTTATGAACCTGTGCATATCTGTCCCCGCGATAATGGCTGCATCATCAGCGTAGCACACCATGCCAACTCTGTTGTGTCCCATTCGATAACCTTTATTCATCAAGCTCACCCTTTCTATAATGATGTCAATTAAAAGATTGAATAAGAATGGACTAAGGCTGTCTCCTTGTCTGCGTCCTGGTGTTGGTATATTATTCTGACATATTTTGGATTATATTCTGATATTCGATTTCATATAATATTAAGCAAGTCAACTCTATTATTTATAATGAAAAACTCGATTAAGTCAAACTCTGCATTTCTTCATACATTAGCAAAAACGAACGATTTACAGCAATTGTGCTATTAAAGGCATGCCTTTTCTTTTGGTACTAATCAACAGTCAACTCACCTATTAAATAGTGTTTATCGTTTTTGTACTGTCACTCTGAAAAGTCATATTATGTTAGGCAGTTTCTCTAGCAAAGATGGTTTTAGTTTGGAGTTGATCTTTACCATGTTCAATTAAAACATTTGTATAACATTAGCCGATACCATTTCTGATCTTAAAACTGTCTCTGCTAGAGTAATTATTGCCAACAAAAAATAATAATACTTTTCCATAACAATCCAAAACGTGATCTATCTCCATTAACTCTCACGGTTTTTTTCCTATTTTGATAACCCTGACGATTGTCCGCCTTCATTGTTTTACATATTGATTTGTAACTTGTCAGTAGATACTGCCACCAATTTCGTTTAGGCCTTCCTATCAATAGTCGTAATATTTGCTCATATTGGATCTAAATTTCTTAATCTAGATCGGTGTTATTACATAAAAGCCTTTTAACAACATCAGTAACTGAAATCCAGGCTTCCCAAATGGATTCATTAAATTATTCTAAATTAGTGTCTGTTATATGGTTTGCAAATTTATTGATAATTATTTTTTTCAGTTATTGGGTGGATGGTACCGATCACGAGGAACAGTTTGACCACAGAGGATTACCGATAATACCCCACCAGACTTGGCGAGCGAAAATCGAGACAGATGACACGGCGAAATACTACAGAAGGTTTTTCGTGGGCAGGGTAAGTAGAATAATTTTAAAAGAAGACATTAAAATATATATAATAACAATTATTCACATTACATTATTAAATCAAGAATTAAGAGTAAACTTATTTTCTATAAAAATAATTCAGTGAACCTTAACCGATTAACATGAACTTTAACTGAGACGGCATGATTTTCGGAGAAATAGAGTGAGTTGAAACGTTCTGATTCCTGCCGCATTGAGCGCTGGTATCGGAATTCAAAATACCAGTTAAAATGTAACAAGCACATAAAGGCAGTTTTAATTTCAATTGAGCCCAGAACCCGACTTATTACATAGCATAAGATATGCGAATATCGAAACGATTCGCATGGAATACAGTGTTCTGTGCAAATCATCGTAAGTCAATAGGCTGTTATGTATTTGTAGATCGTAGATTTTATGGGATTTTCGCGTTATAGCTCATCATACAGTCTCAGGGCTTTGACAAATGATCTTATACAGGAGCTTTGATGAAATACGGTTTCAAACGGTTTTACATAGGTTAGTTCTCTATCTCTGATATCACTCGTACCAAAGTTTATGGCACGAATGATTGTCGTCTCGGCGCACACAGTGACGTGGCGTTCTGGTGTGTCTCCATTTTTTCCACAGAATCTGCATTTCTCATTGTTTCTTAGCTTCATTCTACTGAGGTGTTCATTGAGGAGACAGTGTCCTGGGGTCGTATTTTCGAAACCATTCGACATTTGGCGAATGCGATCTATGTCGAGTGCTAAAAGTCGTACACGCACTAAAAATTGTATTTTTGAACGGCATTCGACATTTCGTTAGCATTCGACCTCAAAATGCATTGGCAACGTCGTAAGTGTGTATAATAATAATTTCATTAGAGTATGAAAAATAAAAAACGCACCATAGTACTTTAAAACACCTTATTCCAAGGTAAAAAAGCTCAAGTTTAAATGCATATTTACATATTTATTTCATTTTTCTCTTTACAAATTCATTAAATTGGGCATTTTAAAAAATTGAGGCCTAGTAATTTTTTTTTAAATTTGCACGCAAATAGACTAAAATTTAAAATACAATTTGTTTTTGTGCTAATATTTCAGAAGTTGACATATGATATGTCATTCGATTCAGAGTGTCATTTTCTATCGAATAAAGTAAAAAATACCGAGGGTGCCACTTAAAAATCAAAAACTGTAGTCATTTCCGGTGAAACAGGAAGTGACCGAAAATAATTAAATACGTCAATCAATCCTAATTTATGTCATACACTAACATACCGAAATCTCGTTTTTTTATCTAAAAAAAAAATAAAAAAAAGTTATAGGATAGGGGTGAGCCACTTTTGAGACGCACCCGGTATATTAATAAGCGTAAAATATAATATACATAACCAAACATCTATACCTATCAAATAATACATACTATATCAAATAATGTCGAAACAAGGAAAAATATGATAATATCCATGCTGCATTAAGTTGATTTGGTTTTTTTTTGCTATAGCTAAATATTTTTTTCATTTGTTCCAAACTTTTCAGCGTTCACTTGTATAAACTATTAATTTAAATGCAATAACTTATATTAATTGTATATGGTATATTAAACCGGTAACTTAACAACTTATTAACAAGTACAAAAACGTATGCAATAACTGAAAACCAAGCACAATCTAGAAACGAATATTTTACCGTAAATACACCTTTCTCCTGTATGGAATAATTCTTCCTGCAACGGCTCATTCGTCACACATATCCTGAACAATATTCCGCCAGATATTTGCATGTTTAAAGATATCCGGAGCGCCGGGCCAGGTCCGGGCGCCATTACGACGACCACAGAACCATTATTTGCCCACGAACCGGTCGAACGTTATCTGGCGTTGGCAGATAATGCCACCGGGGCGCCTTCCACGGCTTTCGGTGGGTGTTTGGTGCGTAATTTAACATTTAAACACTAGATGGAATGGGTGTCTACATGTTACACTATGCGTAAATTATCGGCTCCGCTGATGAGGTCGTGCGTACTGCGAGATTGTTTGTTTGAAGGTGGTAGACAGCAACAAAGAATAATTTAAAAAGGGGGTTGTGTAAGGCTGGGCTTTATTAGTTTTATTTTATAAAAATTGAAAATATTGTTACTGATTTTAATTTGTGAGTTTAATAACAATATTGAGGGTTATTTCTTGCCACAGATTGGTGTAGTAAATTTACCATCCGTTCTTTAGTTTTACAACTCGTTTGTAAAATCGCTGTATGGCTAATTTGTAATATGTATGTAAATATGTTATAATATATCTTTATATTCTCCAATATTCTCTGTGAATTTATTTAAAAAATGTATATCTCATAGTAAATTTACTGATTCATTATTTGAAAATCGCCAACTTCGCCAATCGCTACAAACTAAACCAAACAAATTAAAACATTTTATTATAGTGAATTTACAATAATTACTTTTGTAAATTCGCAAAGCGTTAGTAAATATTAATAAATTTAATAAGATACATGTTTACAATTATAGTATTTATTGTAAAGGTTAATAAAAGTCACAAAACAGAACTTATATAATTATGTAAGAAACTGATTGCATATCTCTTCTTGTATAGAAGAACCTTACTGGAATTCTGCGCCTAACCAAAATAGGAACAAAATTGCCATTAGTGCCCATTAAATACAAAATAAAAAAAACATGCAAGGAAATGTATCTAATCAAAACACTCAACTTACCAACTTAGAGACTATGAATGTATACAGTCCTCTACTCCGGTCCTCTGTTAAATTTGTCCTCCAAAACACAGTCTGAAAGAATAAATAATACTTAGGGGATATGTTGATATAGAGAGTGCATGAAACAATTATGTTTACATAAAAAAATTGGTAAAATTAAACTGCAAATAATTATAATAAATGAGATTGTGTTTTCTAAGACAGCTGGCTTTTTATTTACCGAAACTACATATAAACATAATTAGTATAATATACTTACCCTTAAATTATAAAAACACTAATTGCCCACGCACTGAGACTCCCACTTGTTCAAAAAACTGTTTAGGTTAAAATGTTTTTCATCGTTCGTTGTTTCCTCTAACTACGTCGATTACTTAATACCCATCAGCAATATATTATGGTAAATTCACACCAGTTTTCTCAATTTTTACCACAAGATTGTATTTCTGATTTAAATTTAATTTTTAAACTCAAAAAACTCATTGTGAAAATAATATCGTTTAGTAATAATCATTTAATATTATAAACTGTTTTGCAAAATGACATTGTGAAACTATACAAAAATATCTTATTTTTACAAGTTTCATATTAAAAATACTCTAATGTATCAATATTTTTTTGTTAAGTTACTTATATTTTTTTCAGTGTACAACGTATTGATTGACCACTATCTTGACATTACCACTACGTGTAAATTGTAAATTAACAATATAATGTTGTTATACAGGGAAAAATGAAATCTCTGAGACAAAAATTTCTCATGAAGATCTCAAAAACATATTGGGGGATTAGAGGAGGAACTTTTTGACATACCCCAGACTATAATTTCCAGCAATTCCTTATAGCCTCTTTAGTCATAAATATTTTTTTTCCGCAGGCTCTACGGCTAATATGTTCCGAGATACAGCACAGAGCTATTCTTAGTGGAACACCCGGTGCATCAAAACATATATTCGAAAAAGTCAAAGATAATGTGACAAAACTAAAACGTCGACGGTGTATACGCACTATCCAATCCCCCGCGACAATATTCGAGGCTGGAAAAATTTTTCTATGCGACTGGTTTCGCATACTACATAGCCATATTCATTTGTTCGAAATCTCCAGACCATATCGCCGACACACAACCGCAAGCAACTCTGACAAGTTTGAGATTCTCGAGTTTTGCGTTTTCTTTTTCGCTTTTCGCCTCCCCATTGTCCGGCTACTTTTTCTTTCCTTCTTTATGTTTATCTCAAGACGATCGCATATCATCACCGATAGCCACCCTCCCATGTCGATCGATACCTAGCGTACTGCATTACTCGAATGATATGCTAATTATTCGACTACGTAATAATATTTTATCAATAAAATACTAAAAAATGTTATATTATATTTGAAGGTTGCAGATTTTAAATGGTAGAATGTTTAAGAGAGGGTTAATCACCTATGACCTTAAATATCTATTGTGTGTTGCCCTTTCTTGAGTTATAACGGGTTATAACTCGTCATACAATCACAGGGCTTTGACAAAAGCCGGTATCTGAGACGGCTCCACAGAGGCCAGCTCTCCATGGACAGGCGGAACTACGGTTCTAGGAGCGCGACGGCTGGAGCGAACACGCGCGACGCTACGTACATACCAGTGCCAGTTACTATTGTTGGCGACCGACGAAATCGCGACGGCTGGAGCTAAACACGTCGTTATGCGGTTACTACGGTTCCAACTAACTTCGAGAGCAATTATAAATAATTTATTTGCAAATTATAAATAATTTATAATTTTGTCGTCATTATGATCGTCGTTCTTCAGTAACAGGTTCCTGATTCGTTGTGGAGCGCAACACGACGTTACTCAAATACCGACACATCACTAGAACCTACCCCAAGATCCTTTAGGCAGAAATCTACGCTATCGAAAGATGCGTACAATTTATCTTAGATAGAAACTATCGAAAACACTAAAAGCGATCAACTCAGTAACCATCAATTCGAAGTTGGTTTGGTTTGGTCCTCTCACTCCGCTCACCAAGGGATAAAAGACAATGAAAAAGCAAACGATCTAGCTAGAAAAGGGGCGAACACTCCACTAACTGGACCAGAACCGTTCTACTTTCCAAGCGGAACTGGAGAACCTGGAGGACTCCATCCGTAACCTGGAATGGGAACTCCTCCAACGGTCTCAGACACTCGAAAATGTTCCTCAGAACTTACGACCGAGAAAAATCAAAGATTTTCCTTGATAAGAACAATATTCAGATTGTCACGGGGTTTCTAACAGGACACTGTCTTCTCAACGAACACCTCAGTAGATTGAAGCTGAGAAACAACAGCTAATGCAGATTCTGTTAGAAAAATGGGGAAACACTAGAACACTGAGTGCGCCGAGAAGACAACCGTTCGTGCCATAAACTTTGGTACGGTTGATGTCAACATCAACGCTTTTAGTGTTTTCGATAGTTTCTATCTAAGATAAATTGTACGCATCTTTCGATAGCGTAGATATCTGCCTGAAGGATGTTTAGGGGTAGGTGTAGGTGCCTATTAGGTTGCAGGTAGTGTATATTTGAAAAAAAATAGTACTTTAAACTTTCATTGTTTTTATTTTTTTAATTAATACAATTTCGATGCTTTGGATACTTGTACTTCTCTCCGTTCCAAATAGATACTAAAACTCGACATTTTAAGCTATACAATTTATAAATGAATTGTAGCCATAAATCTAGGAAAAAAATGACAACCGGCGCATAGTCCTATCAATGAGAGTATATAACAAGAACCCTTGCATTCGTTTTATTTTAAGTTTTTTAGCCTCTTGCATTCCAGTGCTTGGTTGGCTGAAAATATGGGTGTATATAAAAAATAATAGTTTCTTTTAAAATTCTTATGTTTTAAAATTTCTCTCGCTAACCTGACGCTAAACACAGAAAATGTCATCTACATATCTGGCTCAATAAATTATTTTTGATATTAAAAAAAAACTACTCTTGGTTCTAAATAACTTCTTTTCAAAGTCTGTCATAAATATTTCTGGGAATAACGATGAAATTGGGGATTTAAATTTAGATAGTTTTTTAATCTTATTAAATTCATTTAACCCAAGAATACAATTTACTATCAAAAAAGGTGTTGATACCATGAATCTTCTTGACATTACGATTACAAAACAGTCTGATAAATTACAATTTGTTATTTGCAGAAACCCCAATACCACAGACACTAATACACAGTAAATCACACCAATCCTGGCAAATTAAAATGTCACCCTTTCATAGTTTATTTCATAAATTAGTAATGTTTCCACTGAGCCCAGAGAATTTTCAAAAAGAGGTAAATATTATAAACAAATCGCTATCAGCATTGGATATAAATGTTCCCTTATCGATAATATGTTAAAGAAAAGGTATGTTTAAGAAAATTTTATTTTAACGAAAATTTTTTATTATGCTAATTATTCTAAAGACAATAGCAATTATAAAATATATTTAAGGTCTAACAAGCCGAAACATAATGTATCTCTACATTATGTCATATTATCTCTACATATTATCTCTACGTATAGGTTGCCTTTTAAATTTTTACAAAAAGTGAAACAGAAACCTACAAGTTCGAAACAAAGTGTTATATTGCTTTTCGAAATATTCGCCCTTAAGGTCTATACATTTTTGCATACGCTCAAACCAATTCTAGAAACATTTTTTCCACTCCTGAAGCTGATATCGTAGAGACGTGGTTTTGAAAGTCTTCAACATCTTGAAGTGATGAAAATCGCTGTCCGCGCATCTCTCGTTTGACAGTGGGGAACAAGAAAAAGTCATTAGGCGATAAATCAGATGAATACGGGCAATGAAACATTAATTCAATGTTTTTCTGCATCAAATAACAGTTGTTTGACGTGCTTTATGGGAGCTAGCATTGTCGTGATGACGAATGACGCGACGTTTATTGTTCTTTTTTCTTATTTCATACCATTCGGCATTAACAGTTCTTCGATACTCTAATGGAATGATTGCGACGTGTCCAGTACAACCGAAGGAACAAGCGATTGTAAAAACTTAAAAGGCAACTTATGTAAAATTACTCTTAATTTGATACCAAAGCGTGTTCTATTAAAATACTAATATTTCAAGGATATTTCACAAGGCACCAACCACAAACTCGGTACTATTTATAACAAGCTATATGCCACTAAGCGAACTTTTGGTACACATTTATACTAACAAACATTATATTCTCACTTTAACTTTGATAATATCTACTGGTGAATATAAAAAAAATACAAATCACTTATAATAAAAGCATATTAAAAGCATTGAAATTTATAGGCTGTATATTTTTGAAATATAAACTCAGACCGGCTCAGGGGGGTTCAAACCTGTATTGAAATCGACCTATTATTAAGTTTAATTTATGCCTCGTAGGAGGACTATAACGCGCATTAGATGAATAGAGCGTTGATACCAAAATATTCGAGAATAATCGGTGCGGTACTGTGTTGTGGGTACGGGCTCTGCTCCAAAGACAAGCAGACCGAGATGAGTGGGCGCCCTCTAGGAAAAAAAATTAGTATTGTTAGACGCGCTGCTCCCATGAGTCGCGCCCATTGTACCGCAGCGAAGACAGGCCGAATAATTCAACGTCTCTCTTGTCGCATTTTAAGTCTATTCTATTATTCTAAAGCAAAGATGAATGATTTAGGTACTCTTCAGTGTCACCTAAAAGTACAGCAATTTTCTTGGAATGTCAGCACTAAAACAAAACATAATACAAGAAATACCTAAGCTTTATATAAAAATTCATTTGGGGATCTCAATGAAGAGACAGTTGCCTTTTTACTATAACAATACTTGCATAACCAACAATCCCATTTCTTTTTCAATTTCAGGGTTAAAATTTAACATAAGCCGTAATGAAATAATAATAATATCAACCTTTCTATTTTCCAAATTTCGTATTAGTTTTTACAGTATCCTTTTTGTTATCAATTTTTTTTCTACTTTGAAGAGATTAATTTATTTAATCGTTAATCGTTTAGTTTAATATGTTTAAAGGTGCGTCCAGATCTGACGAGACGAGAGCGAGACGAGCGCGAGACATTCCAAATTTGCTAAGTGTGGACGGGTCTAGCGAGAGCCTCGCGAGACAACCCACGGAGCATCAGTGCTATCCGTCCTCTCTTTTAAAAAAAAAGAGGCTTTTTTAATACAATCTAATAAAAATAAATGTATTGCTCATGCATCTATCTGTAGATGTTAGTAATGATGACAATCGTTTTTTTTTATAGAATTTAAAAAACCTTTTTTAAACAATTTTAAAGAACATAACATAAATAAACATAACATACGTAAAAATTAAAAGTAATCATACAGAAAGTTTGGGGTTTTTTGGTTTTACCTTATTAAGTAATTGTTAATTTTGAAGTTTAACTTGATATAATGTCATTTTAACAGAACGTCAACAGTTTTTGTAGACGTATCTGTTTTAAAAAACTAAAGTGTCCTCGAAGAGTTGAATTTAAATATTTTAAATAGTTTTTTTCTTTATTCTTTGTATGTTTTTTTGCTTCCGACGACGGAAAGAGATAAACTTTCCGAAACGTTAAGCATTTTTTGTTCGTTAGACAAATTTGTATATCTGGAAACCTAACTTCTGACAAGTAGTTTCCGTTTGGGTTAACGCGGAAGTGTTTACAAAAAATAACTATTTTATTTTGTAGATTTTCTTGCAGTGGCGAAATACCCAAATAAGATTTTTTGGAGAAACGTAGTTTTTATCAAAGAAACTAAGCTCTGCCTGTTTTGCTCTAAGAATGGTCTATTATGCCCTTTTTGAGTCGCATCTTTGTTATGCCCTTCCATTCTGGGGTACTTGCTGCGCGACAAAATTTGATCGTATTTTCATACTTCAAAAGAGAGCAGTTCGATACTTATTGGGACTAAACAGTAGAACTCACTGCCAGAATTTCTTTAAAAATTTCAAAATACTGACTCTTCCTTCCTTATTCATTTTTGAATCCGTTTGCTTAATCCGCAAACACATATTCTCTATTCCGGAAAGGCCTTCTCACAACTATCCACTTAGGAATGCGGAGCACGATATTTATCTGCCAACCCCGAGCTCAGAACTAGTTAAGGGCTCAATACTGTACAATGCCAAGAAAATGTACAATCATTTGCCTTCGAATATTAAGTCACTCTCATTCTTTCCCGCATTTCGCAAAGCTCTGAGGGAGCCCTATATGCGGTAAACGACTTTTTTGTTGATGTTTAATCATGAACAATTTTGAATTTTAAAATTTTGATCATCTCATACACTGGTTAAAGGTCTAGTATTTAATATTTAATATTTTATAACTCTTGATTTTATGATATATAACATGATTTTATCCATTTACAGTTTTCCTTTTGTAAAATTTTCTAGATACGCCTGTGTTCTGCAATGTCCATATATGTTTTATTTGTAATTTTATGACGTAAATTTTTTTGAATTGATTTGTATTGTATGACATTTTTTTTATTATTATTTGTATATTTGTTTTTGTGCTTTTTTGTTTTGTGAATGCTTTGTCGATGAAGCTGTTTTGGCTTTTTGTACAATAAAGCGTTGTTTTTTTTTATCGAACTTTATGTTTTAACAAAAACAATTACTTATATCCATAATCAATGTTTATATCGATTTCCAACTACATGAATACAATAAATCGTATTTATTGTACTGATATTTGTCTTCGTCAGGTGAAGAATTTGTTGAGATATTAAGACGTGTTCAACTAATTCTCAATTTTTTTAAAACTCAAAACATTTTAAATAACACCCCCTATTAATAGAGCGAAAGACCAGCCTTGTACCATATTTTCAAAAAAACAGATAACATTTTCTCACTAAACACAAGATGTTCCATTAAAAATAATGACGAAAAGTGCAACATTTAGTTTTGCTTTTCACCCTGCATATTGTATATTTACACTAATTTTAGTGGCTTAAGTTTTTAAGAAGACATCATTGTACGACACTTCGATTATTACACAAAATCGATTTTAGAATTTTAAGGGACCAAATAAACAACAAATTTAATTTAAAATCTGAGATAAAAGAATACATGGCATTCATTTTAAAAATATACAACTTTAGTTACAAAATATATTTGAATCGCCTTGTATATTTTTAAAATTCGCCCGAATATTTAAAAAAAAATGATAAAATAATATAAAAAGCTCGAACCAGAAACCCGATATAAAGTTTTTTTTCTGAACGCGGGTCACCCTATATGTATAACTGTAAAATTGGTTTAATATTTTTTGAATAATTGGGAGCATTTGTTTATAATTATTATAAATTTTAATAATATTTTTTATCATTATACGTACTCTCGCATTTGCATACGTTCGATGTGCTAATTATACCGCATCAATCGAAACGATTTTAACCGTTCTCATTAGCGAGATTTACTAATTTAACCGAAAGCATCTCGATAATAATTTACGTTTAACAGTGAACGCGAAAACAACGGTCCAATCGAGTAACAAAAAGAAAAATCTCCCCAATTAAAGAGCGTTAATTGCCCATTATCCGCCGCGAGTGTGGGAAGGTTCCCATTCGAACTGGTGCCGCTCACAATAGGCCCGGATTTCCTTCAAAAGGTACTGTTAGAACTCTAGAGGTTTATGTAGGGTTTCCTTCAAACTCTTTTTTGCTTAGAGTCGTAAAAAAGAGAAACGATTGATATTCTATTGCAGGGTTTCTTAACCTTTTTCAGTCTGCGGACCCCTAGAAAATCGAGCACAATTTCAAGGACCCCCCTAATTAAAAAAAAAAGCACCGAAATTTTAGGACAAATTATTTTAGTACAAAAAATACGTTTTTATAAAAATTAAAAATAATGTATTAATGTGGAGGTTGGTGCTGCTTTCTTGCTAAATTAGTAATATTCGGCACAATTTCAAGGACCCCCCTAATTAAAAAAAAAGCACCGAAATTTTAGGACAAATTATTTTAGTACAAAAAATACGTTTTTATAAAAATTAAAAATAATGTATTAATGTGGAGGTTGGTGCTGCTTTCTTGCTAAATTAGTAATATTCGGGTTAATGTTTTTGCTTAGTTGTAATCTCAAATCGGATTCCAAAATTGTAATCTGTTTCTGTATCTCCAAATATGGATTTTCTTGACAAGCGTTCCTTTGAAAAACTACTTTTCCTATTTCGCAGAGCTGATAGTGTCGTATATGAAAAGCCGATTAGGCAGAAACCTGTCGTTGGAAGTGAAGAAAATGAATTTGCCTTAATTGATTCTTTTATAGAAAATACAATACCTATGTCTACAAGTCATCGTAATATAAATCAAAGAACTACTTTATTTGGCTTGATAAAATAATAAATACTTACTTATTAAACTACTGTAGGTAAATTATTAAAGTAAACTGTTATAAATTTAAATAAAGTTCATAAACTATTGTCGATTTTGAAAATAGCTACTAACTGTCACTAGCAAATTGCCATGGTGACACCAGCCATCTTAACTGCCATTTTATTAAAAAATTGCTTTTTATTCTAAATCTAAACCAGATAGGTATAATAGGAAACCCTAATATAGTTTAAAGGGACATTTAAATGTGCTTCGGCTTATTTTAAAAAATCCATAGTGTTGTATTTGAAATAACGAAGTTTTTATGTAAAATAAATATTTAAAATAAACCAGCAGTTTTTGATACCTCTGTATAAATTTAAGGAAGCAATAATATATTTTTAGTAAAGTTTATTTCTCTAGCTTCAAAGTCAGCACAAGAATTAACTCTGAAATGTAATTTACAGGGTGTTGACTAACTTTTTTATTATAGCATGCATATTTAAATATCTCAAAAACCAGAGCATTTAAACATATTAAACTCTTATAATAAATGCCTTATTTTAAGAATCCAAAAATGAAATAAAATACCATAAGAAAAAAATATAACTTTGGTATGGAGCTTAATTCTGATACTCCTGTTCATTTGAAAATAATTTTAAATTATACACAATACCTCTCTACACATACCCATAAACATTTTTGTTTCTACATATTTTCGTTTTAGTATAATCAACCGAGGCGAATGAGGTGCGCCACCCTGTATAGCTTTGTCAACAAAATCTTTGATACTCTCGGTACGGGATTTCCGTTATATCGCATACAAATATGAAATAAATGTCTGTCAAGAAGGCTATAGAGCTTTTTCAATATCCCTAAGTCTAAACCGATTTGAAAGCCTCAAAATCCGTTAACAGTTTTCTTGCTCGTATTCTACGAGCGATATTTTACCAGCGGAGTATCGAAAAACGGACATTTGTCTTTAAGGATGAGCATATTTCAGCATGACCATCGACTAATATCGTCTCCTGCTCATCTTTGACGGCATGTAAAGCCGCTTAGGAAAAGCTGCTTTCGTACATCTCGATTTAATCGGTTTTATTATACCGCACTCGTAGGATCATGTGATGGAAAGAGCCGCGTTGGCATAATCAAATTCGCAGAAGATGCCATTGAAAACGAATTGTATGTAAAATGTTTTCTTTATTTCTTTACTTAAAACATTCGAACAATGATATACTGATGTTGAAAATATTCGGTGTGTGTACCTACTCATGGGGATTATTTTGTTGGTAGTTTAATTTAATCTATTTTAAATATTTCTACAATTATTTTTGTTTGAAGCGTGATACTTAATAATATCTATGAAATATGTTTTTTGGGGGAGATAATTGATGATAGTATAGTTAACCCCCTCCCTCGCAGAGATAGGAGTATTTTGTCCGAAAACTAAATAATCCGAACCAATGCGTGCCCCTACCTCAGCAGCCTTCAGGCAGAAATCTACACTATCGAAAGCTGCGTGCAACTTTCCTTAGATATAGCCTTGTCTATATATAATATAGTCTGACAATGAGGGGTATTGTGAGCTGCTGCCACCATGCGGCCTTTTTTTGAACCTTAAACATGAATGAAAATCGCCAAGAATTTTACCACTCAATTAAAATGGTGGGAGATGGGCGGATCTAGGTTTAATAGTATATTTCAGTATATTTTTAACTTTCTTTTCTGAATCCGAGTTCCGAGTTTTTAACCTTGATTTAACCTTGGTCGGGCACAAATTTTATTTCCATGCAAAAAATATATAAAGAAGCAATTCTTGACAGAGAAATTTTTATTTTAATATTATTATATCTTTAAATAAAATTTTGAGCTAACTTCCAAACAGATGCACAAGAAAGAATGTTTTCAATAAAATGAAATTAAATTGTACAGAATTTTTTTTTCAATATAGATATAAAATAATCTTCAAATTTTATATCTATTAATCCCTGTATATGAATACAAGACAAGGATACAAGGTATTAATTGAATTAGATCTGTATTAGAAATATAAAATATAAGAATTATTTAATTATACGCATTGAAAATAGTTTTAGTTTTCCTGAAGAATTTTTTTACATATTTGAATAAGTGTAATCAATAGAAAAAAATATTTTTTCTTAATTTTGAATGGTATTTTTATTGTAAATATGAACAAAAGACCATATTTATCTATATAAACAAAAGAAAACAATTTGGAAAATTTGCCTACAGTATGTCCCCCAAGTTTTCTCTAAAACAGTGTGGAAATTTGACAAAGAATAAACGGGATTAACCATTTAGACAAGCAAAATCTTTTTATGAAAATGCATTTTTTTTTAAATGTTAATAAAAAACTGCTTCTGTAAAGACAATCCAGGGATATACTGTATATTAGATACTTCGATAATGTTTATATATGTTATTCAATAAGGTTTATAGGGAAAGGAAGAATGACTGGAAAATTGGGGATAAACTGCAAGTACTTTTTCTATGGGATTTTTGTATGAACTAAAGATCATAATGTTAGTGTTAGTGTATGAACCCGTAAGTTGTTTGTTTGTAAGAATTTATAATATATTTTAAACACATTTATTAATTAATAAAGATTTACTCTGAAGTTTACAATTAAGAATAAGCCGCCAAAATTGCTAATATTTATCTTCTGTTCTTAATACTCTTATAAAAAATGGTAATTTCTTGTGTAGATACACTGTATTTTTTTTTTTTTTCCATAAAACTTTAGGAGGTTTAAAATTCTTTTTTATTCACTAGGGTTGCGATATATGTATGTATGTATTTTTTTCTTTCTGATGTTCATTGTGAAATTATTTTTCATTAAAAATATTTTTTCAAGAGACTAAGACAACAGAAAAAATTGAACAAATTGAAATACTAAAATCACTCCATCAATTTGGTTCATAAACTTGTTGTAGTAAGTATTAGTACGTACGTAGGTATTATATTTATGTGTTTAAATCAAGTAAAATTTAGTCGAATTTAGATATCGGTATCTTCTCTTGGATTTAGAATGAGTTTAAACTTACAAAGAAAACATTTTCAATAAGACTAGGTATGTAGTTTTATTATTTAATTTTATTTTTTTTTCCTAACCAATTGTGTATATCAAGCATACCTTATATCTTTGTAGAACAAAAACCCGCTTCTTTAACTTATCATAATAAAAAATAAGGCTTCCTTTGTTCCAACACAAACCAAGTTTCTAGTTAATCATTAATTTATCACTAGAAAACAATTACATATCACATTTTTTGCACTGATAACCACTGTCAAATCACTATTTAATGTTAGCTGTCAGTCTCTTAAGACTTCGGCTGCAAATCCACTAATGGATGTGCATGAGCACATTAGTCCACTTTTTTATTTAATATTGCATGGAGTAGATCTTCCATTGTCTTGAGTCCCATCCACTCTCTGATGTTACCAAGCCATGACATCCTCTCTATCCCTTAATCTTTCCTTCGATGATCAACTGAAGGAATTGGTATCTATTGTTACATATCACGTAACCCCATCCTCTTTTAATACACTTGTATGCATAATACTAGCAACTTTTTAGGAACATCCGGGTTTGTGGTCCTAATTTTTGGGGCATCTAGTGGATTCAATCAGCATGTCCAGCTTGAAATCATTCATAGTTGACTGATTGGTATATTTTCTAGCTTGCTGCTTCTAGCAATATATTTTGATATTATATGCACTAATTTAACTGTTAGGTCACTAATTCTATGACAATGGCAATCGTGTTAACCCTAAAACAGAACGTAATTGATATTAAAAGACGATAAATACGATTAAAAACATACCTACATAGATTTATATCGAAGAAATGTTATAATTTTTGCTACAGTAGATTACAGTACTTACCAGTCCTATTATTTTCGGTAGTTCCACAATAGTTCTGAAAGCAATATATGCCTGGAAAATCAATATTGGCCTAGGAATTTCTGAATTTCCCTTTTATTTTCAGATTTTGATTGTTTTGAAGTATCGCGTGAGGTTAGGTTTCATCTTTCATCAACAACAGTTTGCGCGCGCTCCTTTTTCGTTCAAAATTTGTTCGATTGTTTATCGTCTCTATTTTCTTAATTATGCAGTCGAATTATTCTTTTTGGTAATAAATGGAATGTTGGGAATTTTGTCATTACTCTGATTTAAATATTCAGCCCAGAATTTTTTTTAGATACTCTTTGTTTTTAAGAAAGACTCTAACATGACCCTAACTAACGGCAAGTAAAATCATTCCTAATAAGGAAACTCTAGTAATCGACCAATTAGAGAGTGAGAAATCCCACTTTTCCTAAAAATTCGAGATTGTAGCGTAGGGGAATACGAAAACTTCTGAGGAGCCCTCGCCACCTGGTGAACAGAGCCCCAAAGCATCCGATCATTGTCTATCTATATCATCTATAATCAAGGGATATAGGAACTCTCGGGAATAGCCGTCTATCCCATAGCCAAGCAGTCTTAAGAGCGATGAACTCAGTAACCATTAATTCGAAGTTGGTCAAAGAATGCCTAGAGAAGCTGAAAAAATTAGGCAAAGAAAATAAAGTTCTCCGACTCAACGTGCCAGCCTACCAAGGGATGGAAGGTAATGAAAAAGCAAACGATGTAGCTAGAAAAGGAGCGAACACTCCACTAACTGGACCAGAACCGTTCTGATTTCCAAGTGGAAACCAGCTTAACTAGCTTCAAGCGGAACTGAAGAACTTGGAGGACTCCATCCGTAACCAGGAATGGGAACCCTCCAAGACACTCGAAGAAATTTCTCAAGACTTACGACAGAGAAAAATCAAAGATTTTCTTTGATTTAAGTCAGAACAATATTTGGATTGTCACGGTTTTTTTAACAGGACACTGTCCCCTCAATGAACACCTCAGTAGATTGAATCTAAGAAACAACGACGAATGCAGATTCTGTGGGTAAAATAGGGAAACACTAGAACATCTCATCACTGGATGCGCCGAGACAACCGTTCGTGCCATAAACTTTGGTACGACTGATATCGGAGATGAAGAACTAACATTTGTCAAAGCCCTGTATGCCCATATATGAAATGTGGTATAACATAAAATTGTCACAAAAGTTACTATTAGTTAATAATACTAAGTTATATTACGTTAGTTAATAATACTAAGTTATATAAAGTTATTATTAAGTTACTATTACTAGTTATTATTAATTAATAATACTATTCAAAATCCAGACCAATCCAAGTTTGCTTTTTCTACAGTCCATTGTCTTTCAACTTAAATTTAATTTAAATTTAGTACTTTACTTTAATATACTACCACTCCCCTCTTACTTAAATATTACCAGCTCGATCCTGTCGTGTTGAGCCACATCCAAAATTCCAAACACACATGCTTTGATTAAGGATTGATTAAGGTTTGCAGAGCTTCAGCGTTTGCTGAAGCATAAAATATATAAAATTGCGCAATAAAATAGCGAGCAATTTGTTACAGAACCATATAAATTATATATCACTTTAATCACAAAACTTCACAAATCTTTTTCCGTATTGTAACGGAATTTTAAATTATGTCTTTATTTTCGAGAAAATTTAGTCCAAACAAGGAATATTTTGTTGAGTTTGACCAAGAGAATCTTAAAAATAAAGAAGTGGTCTAAAAATGTGCTACAATACGGATATAGTATAATCCTTTATCTTTAATTTCCTTCTTCATTTGTGTAAATATACCTAGCCAGTTTTACATAAAACGTTATTTGCCGAAACATTCAATGCCGAATAAAAATATACCCATTTAAAAAATTGACAATTTACTAAAATTATAAAAAAAAAATTGGCGCCGGGAGGCACGTATAGCCGCCCATACTAAAATATGTTAAGAAAAAGTTGGTAGGCAGTTCTTTTAATTTCAAAGTAAAGGAATTTCTCCAATTTTGGTCCGCGGTTATTTCCCCTATCCGCCACCTGGGGTCGCGTCAATTTTTTTTTACCTCAAAAACCTGGACTTTGACTGGTTTTGATGTTATTACAAATTTTGTTGCAAATATTACTCCTAATCTTAAATTGAAAAGTGCGTTTCGCTAGCTACTGTAATTTTGGAGTTACGATTTTTTTAAATTTTTAACCCCCTTCCATACCCCCTTACCAGATTCTCGGGTGCCACAGTATTTTTGTGTCAAATTTGGTTAAAATCGGTTTAGCGGTTTTAAGTTATCGAGTTACAGACAGACGGACAGACAGACAGACACCATGAAAATATTTTGTATTTAGGTCATTTATGACCCAAATAACTCATTTTGAGTGAAATTAAAAAAAAAATTCCGATCTTAACAGCCTACCATACCTCTTGGTATGGTCGGCTAGAAAATGGGTAAACATTTTAGTATTTTATAAGTATTTTATCTATAAAACATAATTTCAAGGGAATTTACAAAATAAATTTAAAGTAATTGGATTCCTAGGTCAAACTCCCCAGGCCCACTATTAAATCACTTTTTATTTTTTGGAAAATTTCTTAAAAATAATACAATAATTAAAATAAAGTTTTAAAAAAATATTAGTTATTAGTTTGATCTTGTTGTAGTTCGTTGATCAAACATGAATTCTGATGTCCACGTTTATTTTTCGATAATCTAACGAATCTAAATTCGTCAGTGTGAACACTGTCAGCTGAAACCGAACGCGCTTTTGGAAGTAGAGAAGCAAAAAAAGTAAATTCTATTAAATGCAGACCGCAAATTCAATCGCCCTCGTTCCCTGTAGAACCTTTCAAGTGTCAATAATTCGCCATATATCGAATGGACTGAAATACAAGCTGCCCATTTTAAACGTATGTATACGGACGCGTACATTTATTTTACCTAGGGAGAGAAGAGTAGAGAGGGAAGAAGATTGCAGAACAATGCACTACGATATGCCCTATAAGGCCCACAACCCGTAGCAACGTATTTAAAATATAAATAATATAATATTCAGGGTACAACCATTTAAACTGTGATACTTAATAAATATTTGACATTAGTTCTCAAGTTAACATTTATAGATGTATAAAATGAAATGTATATCAAGTCTGGAAATTACAAAATTTTCGTTAAACATTTCAATTCTTCAATTTATGAACATTGTGTATTACGATTATTGCGTAAAATTGAAGGAAGAATTGAAATATGCAATAATATACAAGGGGTTTCATTTAAAAAAAAATTTAATGTGCCACAACTTTATGACCGACCCTGTATACTTAAATTTACTAGCAGCTAATAGGCATTTCAAAACCCATTACAATAGTACCACAGTTTCGGCAGAATGGCATAGTTAAATGAAACTGAACATGTCGAAATTAATTAAATCAAATTTTTTAAGTAATTTTTTCAAACGTCAATAACTCGGAAACGGTTGGTTTGAGGTACATTGTGTGTATTTCGATTTTTGATTAGAATTGACGGAAGAATTGAAATATGCAATAATATACAGAGGGTTCTATTTAAAAAAATGAGTCTTTTATGTGCCTGGGCTAAAGCCGATCATAAATGACCGACCCTGTATGCCTAAATTTATTACTCGCTAATAGATATTTAAAAATCCTATAACTTTTGTATTTTATATTTAACTTTTTGAGATACCTCCTATATTTTACCTAATAATCGACCGTTTCCATACATAACAGCGACCCTGTATATGAACATTTATATTTAATTTAAAAGTACAGAAATTCATACTTTTGAATTACTGGAATATTTGAACTACAAAAATCTGAAGCGCTGATATACTGAACAAAATATATAGGAAATAATGTAATAATTATTATAAATTATTTATGTTTTAAAATGGTTAATGCTTTTGTGTGTGTTACTTGTTTGTTTATTAGCCTGCGTTTGTATATGATTATTTATTTATTATTTGTATTGCTAATTTCGTTAGATATTAACTAATTGTTAATAGTTTATAGATTGCTAATCAATTTAGGAACCCTGTTTTATATGACGAAGAAAAATAAAATTAAATTATTACGAAATTAGTTTTATCCTTGTTTAATCTCTCTAACTAAAAAACAATACAAAGGGCACGATTATAAAATGTATACACATCTAAATTTGACATATTTTAATGCAAACCGCTAATCCTTGGTCCTGGAGTCCTGGGATTAGCGTGATCTAAGGAGTTATGATTTTAACAGAAAATATGTGGCCACAGAATATAAAATGGCCAAAATTGAAACAGAAATAATGGGGTTCTCAGTATTGTAATTTTTGTTTCAAAAACTACAGTTTTATTAAATCTTTGTTAAAATTGTATGTATACAGGTTATATTTTTATGAAGTTATAGAAAATAAGTTTATTCAAAGTTAAAGATAAACTTAAACAATTATTGCATATTTTCTAAAGAATTAAATTAATATTAATTAAAATTAATATTAATTTGAAAAACAAGACACTTTGAATTCCCTGACATTCGATTTTAAATAGTATGGACACTGAAAGGAAATTCGATACAATAAGCCTATGCCTTTGCCTATGCGCTGACCTGTAATTTTTAGTCGGCCGACTATTTAGTTGCAAAAGTGAAAACAATACACACTTATGAAGTCGATCGGCCGACTATTTGATTGCATGTGAACGCGGTTCGATAAGGATATATCGGTTACAAATATGCAACTAAATTTTCGGCCGATTAAAGACTGTCAGCGCATTGCCTAAGGCTACGCAATGTAATCAAATGTCAAATATTGGGCCGATCGGCCATATAAGAATGTATTGTTTTCACTTTTGCAACTACATAGTCGGCCGACTAAAAATTACATGTCAGTGGACAAAATGATGTCCTGGGGAAATATGGTTTGCTTGCTTGTGGTCGTCGTAGGTTCCCGTTACTTTCAACGCCGTCAGGACGTTGATATTTCCTTCTTCCTCTCGGTCTAAGTTTGTACCGCCTATATTCGGTCGTCAGAGCCCGGTCTGTAGAAACAGGGTATACCAGCGCGAAGGTGAGGTTGACATTTGGATAGGAGAGGCTATCTGAGACGCATCACTATCCCATCACTACCCCTACATATCAGTGCGTACCCTAATTATGCTAAAAAAAGTCACAAGAGAAAGGCAGAAAAATGCATGCTTCATTTAGAAATATATGTAATAATTACTTTTATTCAAATAGGCGATAATTGTTTTGAGTAGTGTAGTTAATAGAAGATTATACCAAAGATTTATTTTATCTAATATCTTACTTTTGTCTGTTACAGGAACATTCTAACCTTATCGGCACCGACGAACATCTTGGCCCTGTCCTGCTCTCCATCAAGACCGAGAACGTAGCTCAACAGGAACACACTCGAATCCTGCTCCGCCTACGGCCGGGAACCAAACACGAGATAGTACCGTCGGCATATCTCGGACCGAACCCCAGTCCCTCTCGCATGGCAAAATTGCTAAACGACGAACTCAACGTCGACAATTTTGCACCGGTGCTACATCCGAAGTCCTCTCAGTTGATTGCCACGTACGACGAGCACGTGTTAGTGACCAATTTCAAGTTCGGAGTGCTGTACCAGCAATATGGGCAGACGACCGAAGAGGAATTGTTTTGTAACAACGTGACCAGTCCGGCTTTGGACGAATTTTTGAATTTGTTGGGGCAGAGGATCCAGCTGAAAGATCACAAGGGGTATAGAGGTGGATTGGATATTCAGAACGGACATACGGGAGATATGGCAGTATATGAAGTAAGTTATTCTTTTGTATAACATTTTTATATACGATTATTGCTGATGCATAAAGATTCCTTTGGTTCACTATGCTAATTGAATTCCATTGTTGATTTACACATTACACGACACTGGAGAAAACAATTGAAAAAATAAATCTGAACTATTTTAATATAGATCATTCTAGAATAGAGATGGGCAAAAATTGAACGAGTAATTCATTTGAACGTCTATTAAAAATGAATCGTGTGATTCGATTCACTGCTTAGAATACGATTCGTTCAATTGAATCCAGTACGGATCCATAAGAGTCGTGAGATTCGATTCATTGCTTGCAATCCGGTTCGTTCAATTGAATCGTGGCAAGCACGGATCCATAACATTTGAACGATGAGCCGTAAAAAAGAGTCGTAAGAATTGAATCGGATCACAATGCGATCGTGCGTTCAAAGAGTCGTGAGAAGTGATTCATTGCTTACAATACGGTTCGTTCAATTAAATCGTGGCCAGCACGGATCCATAAGATTTGAACAATGAGCCGTAAAAAAGAATCGTGAGAATTGAATCGGATCACAATGCGATCGTTCGTTTCTATACAGCGGCGCGGCGTGGCGGTGATATAGGCATAAATGCATGCACCAATATTTCGACTGGAACAGAAACACTAAACAAACATCATGATCATAAAATGCAAATGATAAGAAAGTTATTTACAAGAAAAAAACTTATATATACTGTGCTTAGTACGGGGATATCTGAAGGTATTTAATTTTCACGTTAATATTTTTGTTAAAATAATATTACCGACTATTCAATGTCGAACTAAAAGACGAAATCGTGATTTTATGCAACTCTAAATAAATAGTGTTGGTCTCTGCTCAATGTGATAAAAAAACGGCGTCAACTATGGTTATAAAATGAAGATCGCTGTCATTTTATATGTAAAATTATATTAGGAATGTCATCGATGTTCATTTCCAAGCCAACTAACTGGACACCATTTTTTTTCGGTCATGCGGTATTATACAGGGTGTCTCAGATTTTAATCGGGAAAATTTAATAGACGATAGAACTTGCAAAAATAAAACAAAAAGTTCATATCAACTTCTAAGATTTAAAGCTTCCTTTTCGAGATACAGGTTACCATTAGAATACCAATTATAATATTAATTACCAATAAGAATTTAATTTTTTTCGCAAGAAGTAAGCAAGATAGACAAAAAAGTCAGGAGACAAAAAAATAATATTTTTAATTACTAAATCCAAAAATAATATTAAACTTCTAAAAAACCAGTGGCGTGCCTATTTTTTCCTTTAAAATAAATTAACAATGATGCCCCACCGCCGCCCCTGGCCATTAAACTTAAATCTAATTACATCAAATTAAGTCCCGTAGTAAGTATTATAAACGGGTCAAGTTATATCAAAATCGATTAAATAGTTTTTCGAATATCTTAATTTATTTTTCTTTTTTAAGTAACTTTAACACCCTGTATCTCGAAAAGGAAGCTTTAAATATTACAAGTTGATATGAACTTTTTGTTTTATTTTTGCAAGTTCTATCGTCTATTAAATTTTCCCGGTTAAAATCTGAGACACCCTGTATACTATTTATTACGATTATTAAATCGGTGTCGATTCAATATGAGAAATTGAATCGTGTGATTCGATTCACTAAAAAGAATCGTAGTGCCCATCACTACTCTCTAGAACCATCATTGTGCTGCTGTATTAAAACTGAATTTTATTTCTACATATAACAAGTATAGTACCTTTTTCACACACCCATTTAATTTAGTTGTTTGTTATTATCACTAACTTTCTGATATGTTTTCTTTCCAGATTTTTAAAGAACGAGAAATAATGTTTCACGTATCAACGTTGTTACCCTACACCGACAATGATCCTCAGCAGTTGCAAAGAAAAAGACATATCGGCAATGACATCGTTGCTGTGGTGTTTCAGGAAGAAAACACTCCGTTCTGTCCTGACATGATCGCGTCGCATTTTCTGCACGCTTTTATCGTGGTGCAAGTGTTGGAACCAAATACTCCAAATACTAGGTAGGTCAGATATAGATATTATTAAATTGATCTTAAGTATCAAATTCAACGTGTGTGCCCATTGTTGCTGGATGTAAATTGTGATGCAAAAAGTAAAGTTAATATTTCTGAATGTAGATACAAGGTGAGCGTGACAGCCCGAGATGACGTACCTTTCTTCGGACCAACCCTCCCTACGCCGGCCATCTTTCGTCATGGACCGGAGTTTAAAGAATTCCTGCTCACCAAACTGATCAATGCTGAAAACGCCTGTTATAAAGCTGAGAAGTTCGCCAAATTGGAACTGCGAACGAGGACATCGTTATTGCAGAGTCTCACCGATGAACTAAAGGTAGTTTTATAGACTTATATCACAGATAACATAGAATATGTTATCTATGTTTGTGTTTATATGTAAGTGTAATTTTGAATAGTGTACGAGTTTTATAGCAAAAAACATATTCATAAAGATTTTGATCTTTATGAATCTTGGAATTGTACCTTTATTGTCATGTATAAATTTTAAAGGACAATGTAATTTCTAAAAATAGTATTTAATTATACCAAAACGAAGTACAAGATTTTTTATTTTAAGACAAGAATCTTTTTGAAACAATGTGATGACATATTTTCAGTTCTGGTACATGTTGTTGCGGTTGTCCTTCAATTAAAATTCAGTAACGTAGTAGAAAATTGACGTATTAGTTAGTTAAAATTCGACGAAGGCAAAATGTCAGACTGCTGTACGCAATCTGGTCTTTGTTATAAGTATCGACTTTCTCTTTAACGAGAGAACGCGATGGATATTGGTATTAAAACGTCAAGAAATATCGAGCATGATTTTGGTCCATTCTCAGGAAATTCAATTTTAATCATTGGTTCGTGCAATTCACAAGCATTGGGATAAGCTCATATGTCAGTGATATTTTTTATTTTCTTTCTTTTAATTGATCAATATTTTGTTGGAAATGAGATGAGCTGTTGGAATATGTAGCGGAATTCAATTACCTCGGCAGTTTGATTTCGGAAAAGGCCAATATCGACTCTGAAATTCAGCACAGGATTAGCAGCGCCTCAAGAGCATTCTGGAAATTAAAAGACAGGGTTTTCTACAATCATGACTTGATCACAAAAACGAAACTTGCAGTGTACCGAGCGATAATAATTCCCACCACGTTATATGGAAGCGAAACCTGGGTGCCGTACCGCCGACACATGAACGCATTAAAGAAATTGCAACAGAGACATCTTAGACAACTCTTAAGAATAAAATGGTTCCATCATGTCTCAAACGTATCGGTCCTTGAAAAAGCTAACTGCGAGAGTATTGAAGTCATGATTACAAAGTCCCGCTTAAGATGGGCTGGTCACGTATGCAGAATGCAAGAAACCCGCATACCAAAATCTCTGCTTTACGGTGAGCTTGTAGACGGTAAGAGGAGGCCGGGTGGACAACTCAAAAGGTTCAAGGATGTTTTCCACGAAAACTTAAAAAAAGGGACAGCTCACAATAGAACGGAATGGAGAAGAATTGTAAAGTCAGTTAACAGCGACAACCAAAAAGTAAAGAGGCAACAAAGCAATGAGATTTTTGAATGTCTGGAGTGCGGTAGACAGATAACATCACGTATCGGGCTTTTCAGTCACAGAAAAGCTCATGAAAGAATACGCCTTGCGTGACCATCTTCTGGTGCGTGTCACATACTCGTCAGCGAGTAATGGCGGTATGTGTATGTACATACATAATACATATTTTGTTGAGTGATTTGGGCAATAATAAGATAAAAGTATGCAATTTCTGAATACAGAACTTCTCGTTTTTCATTTTATATAGGTACCGATAACATAACTTACTAGCGGGTGCTTCTCAAAAGTGGCTCACCTCTATAACTTTTTTATTTTATCAGATAAAAAAACGAGATTTGGTATGCTAGTAAATGAAATAAATTAGGATTGATTAACGTATTCAATTCATTTCGGCCACTTCCAGTTTTACCGGAAATTACTACAACTTTTGATTTTTAAATGAACCCTCGGTATTTTTTTACTTTATTCGATAGAAAATGACATTCTGAATAGAATGACATATCATATGTCAACTTTTGACATGTTTGCTTAAAACAAAATTGAATTTTAAATTTCAATCTAAAATGCCATGGCTGTGTTAAAAACACTAATTTTTAATCAAGGAGTC
The DNA here is from genome assembly GCF_002938485.1 of Sitophilus oryzae. Classification (NCBI taxonomy): domain Eukaryota; kingdom Metazoa; phylum Arthropoda; class Insecta; order Coleoptera; family Curculionidae; genus Sitophilus; species Sitophilus oryzae. The sequence goes on along the minus strand of NW_022145920.1, from coordinate 4,779,931 downwards.
TTGGAAAAATAGATTTGATCGTCTAATGTTATTCGTGTCTTGTCCTGGCCGGTTAAAAGATGCCCAAATCGTATTTTTAGTATCTCAATTTTTTTCAAACGGAACGAAAGTGGCTCATTAGCATATTTAGAAAAGGCATTTTTTACGAATAATTTGGTACCACACACTTGGTATTTCGAGTCAAATTGTCGTTATGAATGGTATGTTGCAATTGCAAATAAACCATATTCGAAAATGTCAAAAGTTGACATATGATATGTCATTCTGCTCAGAGTGTCATTTTCTATCGAATAAAGCAACAAAACACCGAGGGTACCATTTAAAAATCAAAAGTTGTCGTCACTTCCGGTGAAACAGGAAGTGACAGAAAATAATTGAACACGTCAATAAATCCTAATTTATGTAATATGAATTCCAAATCTCGATTTTTTATCGGAAAAAATAAAAAACTTAAAGTGGTGAGTGGTAAGTAAAAAAATACCGAGGGTGTCATTTAAATAACAAAAGTTATAGTAATTTCCGGTGAAACAGGAAGTGACCAGAAACAATTGAATACGTCAATCAATTCTAATTTAGGTCCATTACTACCATACCAAGTTATAGGGGTGAGCCACTTTTGAGACGCACCCGGTAGAGGCATATTTTTTACATATTTCGAAAATAAGTGTTAATATGTCAGATTAAGTAATATCAAATACTTTTTCATCCATACGTAAGAGTTATAGGGACAAAGAGGGACTGATCATTTTTTTCAATATTTGAAATAATGCCAAAAATAAAAGTTATTGTAGAATGCTGAAATTTAACTGTACTTGGAAGAATAATTATTTTGCTGGTAGATAAAAAATTGGAAAGAGAGAGAGAACCCAGGCGATAATATAGGATAGCACTGTAAGAAGAAGATTATATACAAAGAATCTCTCTCTATACATTGTTGTCTATTTATTCTATTATAATCTATAAACTACAATTTTATATTACAAAACCAATATTGAACACCACAATGGCGTCACAACAGTACCGTATGATCGAGAAAAGACGGCGTCCAAGACCAAGGACTATACACACTATACTGTGTGTATAGTCCTTGGTCAAAGACGGCTGCGGAATGACAAACGATGATAATTTTGGCGAGGTCAATCTCTAGACGTCATTTCCTACAAATTGACATAAAACTTTCCAAAAATTAACAGTAATTATAGAAAGATTAAAAAAGGATAGAACATTTCCCGACGCAAATGTATTTCCAAAAAAATATTTTAGTTTATATTTATTTTTGACTACGCCATTTAAAAATCAGTTTTACTCAATATAAAAATAGATTACAATCTTTTTAAGGCCAACTGGCGGTAAGCGCAATTAAAAATAAAGAAGAATACGGGCTAAATGACGTCTAGGGCTAAACCACCATAAAATTATTATCGAGTGTCATTTCCCAGACGTCTTTGACGCCTTTTTTTCGATCGTATGTTATTATCAAATATAAAATAACAGTCATGAAATTATATACCAACTACCGACCATTGTTGTATACAGTGATGCCAACTCGTGGGAAATTTCCCGATTCGTGGGAAATTCCCTCAGGATGAAAAGGGAAATTTTAACACTATATTTGTTGGAAATTCTAAATTAGTGTATTATTCGCCAAAAAATAGTTATCGTATACGCATTTCTCAGCAAAGTGGGTAAATTCTAACTAGCATTACCGCAACTAAATACACATTTTTAGTTGGCATCAGACATTATTCTTCTACCCTTTCCGCTCGAATACATGGTGAATTTTAAATAAGTGCAAATACCATACGTTCGAAAAAAAATGGCGTCCAGTTGGTTTTAAAATGAAGATCGCTGTCATTTAGTTACTTATTCTGTGGCTGTCACTCGGGCTGTCATTATTATATGTAAAATTAGAGGGTGAATGTCAACTATCGTCATTTCATAGCCAACTAGACGCCGTTTTTTTTTCGATCATACGGTATTTCTAGGGATGATACATTTCGATCCCAGGAACACGCCCATGAGTTTTTCACACGAAAAAAATGTATATTGGAATTTTTTTTAGTTTTCAGTTAAAAAACATAATATCTGTATTGTGTTGACGACACTATATTGGATTTGAGACCTCATGAGAATTTTTAGAAAAAAAACGGGAAATTTTGACCGTCTTCGTGGGAGAAACTATTTCAGAGAGTTGGCAACACTGGTTCTATATTATTATAGAATATCAAAATGACAATAAAAGATTTCACAACTTGTGCTATTCAATAAGCTTAAGCTAACAAGGTACTTAAAACACCAGCTTTTCACGAGAATATCCCAACCGAGAACAGATGATACTTAGTGCAGAAACTTCAAAGCACGATAATTGGGCTTCTATTGACTCAATTTCTCTTGCGATAGAACAGCATACGCCAGTGCATCCTGCAACTAGTTCGCCCTAGCCTAATTCTCGCGGTTAATTTCCATTAATGATGATTTAGTGCCTCTATCGTAACAGCAGACGCACAAACCAACTCTTCAGCATAGTTAGTTTAAATACACAGCACAGACATAAATATCAAAACAAAGATATACGGATTGTTCTATAGCGATGAATGTAATTCAATTAGAAGAACTTTTTCTAGATATACCGGGTGCGTCTCAAAAGTGGCTCACACAAACGAGATTTGGTATGTTAGTATATAACATAAATTAGGATTGATTGACGTATTCAATTATTTTTGATCACTTCCTGTTTCACCGGAAATGACTACAACTTTTGATTTTTAAATGGCACCGTCGGTATTTTTTTACTTTATTCGATAGAAAATGTCACTTTGAATAGAATGACATATCATATGTCAACTTTGACATTTTTGCATACGGTTTATTTGGAATTATAACATGCGGTTTATAACGAAAATTTGACTCAAAATACCAAGTGTGTGGTATCAAATTATTCGTAGAAATATGCTTTTTCCAAATATGCTAATGAGCCACCGTTGTTCCATTTGAAAAAATTGAGATATGATTAAAAATAGGATTTGGGCATCTTTTAACCGGCCAGGACAAGACACGAAAAACATTAGACGATCAAATTTTTTCAAAGCCCCTTGATTAAAAATTAGTGATTTTAACATAGCCATGGCACATTAGATTGAAATTTAAAATACGATTTTTTATTAAGCGAACATGTCAAAAGTTGACATATGATATGTCATTCTATTCAGAGTGACATTTTCTACCGAATAAAGTAATAAAGTAAAATACCGAGGGTGTCATTTAAATAACAAAAGTTATAGTAATTTCCGGTGAAACAGGAAGTGACCAGAAACAATTGAATACGTCAATCAATTCTAATTTAGGTCCATTACTACCATACCAAGTTATAGGGGTGAGCCACTTTTGAGACGCACCCGGTAGAGGCATATTTTTTACATATTTCGAAAATAAGTGTTAATATGTCAGATTAAGTAATATCAAATACTTTTTCATCCATACGTAAGAGTTATAGGGACAAACAGGGACTGATCATTTTTTTCAATATTTGAAATAATGCCAAAAATAAAAGTTATTGTAAAATGATGAAATTTAACTGTACTTGAAAGAATAATTATTTTGCTGGTAGATAAAAAATTGGAAATTAAGAAACATTTCCCAACAACAACATTTTTGAAAATTTAATAAGAGTACTTTTTGACATTGTCAATAAGAAATATCAATCTTGACAGGTAAACCAACTACCACAACTACGATGATGTGCTCATTTTTTGCTTTTAAAACTCTACAAATGTAAAAATGATGAAGATAAATATTAGTTAGGTTTACCCCTAACTTTTTGTTTTAGCGTGGTTATCCTTGACTTTTGTACATTTTCAATACACCAATCGATTGGGGACCCCACAAAGCATCTATAAACATGTCTGTAAACCAGAAGCAAACTATTTTAATTCACAAAAAAACAGTTTTGGGAAAAACGAATTTAAAGTTCTTCTTTGAAATTATTTCCTAATTACTCGGTTATTTTTAAACTTATTATTGTAATATTTGGTATATGACTAACTTATTTTGAACTTAAGTGAAATGTAAAACAGTTTTTTTAGATAAATTATACCAACATTTTTGAACTAACTCAAATATGCCAATCTTGGACTTAACATAGTTTGCTTCTAGGGTACAGATATGTTTATAGATGCTTTGTGGGGTCCCCAGTCGATTGGTGTATTGAAAATATAGCAAAAGTCAACAATAATGACGCTAAAACGAATGTTGATTTTTTTTATAACAAATTAATGTTTTTCTATTATTTTTATTACTAGCGTGTACCAGCGACTTCGTTCGTGTCGAATTAATAACTTGTAATGATGATGATAAAGCAAAGCAAGAATTTCCATTAACATACAAACTGGATAAAATTTTCTCACATTTATGTCAGCATGAGAAAAAACAATATAGCGATATTATTATATAACTTGGTAATATTTGAGGGGTAGTTTCATCTCGTTGGAATTTGACTTTCGAAAAATCAGTTTGCCAAAAATAACCTTTTTACGTCAAGCAGTTTAAGCAGAATCGTGGTTAAGAAATTACCCAACTTTTAGGAACACCCTGTATGATTTTTTAAAAAATTTCAAAATATGTAAAAAAACCAAATAAATTATGCTTGTCCAAGCGTTTTCCCGAAAGACTGTCCGTTTTTTAAATAACAAATATTGTAATATTTGAGGGGTGTTTTCACCCTCTTGGAAGTTGAGATTCGAGAAACCCCTCCTTATCGAACCTCTATACCCCACAGTCAATCCGTTTGCCAAAAATCAGCTTTAAACGTCAAGCAGTTTAAGCAGAATCATGATTACTCAATGGTCATATTTTATGAAACACCCTGTATAAATTTATAAAAAATCTTAAAATATGTAAAACAAAATAAAATATACGTGTTTAAGAGTCTTTCCGAAAAACTCACCGGTTTTTAAATAAAAAATATTTTAATATTTGGGGGATAGTTTCACCCCCTTAGAATTCGAGTTTCGAAAAATCCCTTCTTATCGAACCTCTACACCCTAAAGTCAATCTGTTTTCCAAAAATCAGCTTTTTACGTCAGGCGCTTTAAGCAGGATCGTGATTAATCAATCCATGACCAGATTTTTCGAAACACCCTGTATACATTTTTAAAAAATCTTCAAATATGTAAAAAGAAACAAAATAAAATATACGTGTTTAAGCGTTTTTTCGGAAACTTGGCCGTTTTTTACATAAAAAATATTGTAATATTTGAGGGGTGGTTTCACCCTCTTGGAACTGGAATTTCGAAAAATCCCTTCTTATCGAACCTCTATACCCTAGAATCAACCTGTATGCCAAAATTGAGCTTCTTACGTTGAGTGGTTTGAGCAGGATCGTGATTAATCAGTATATCAGTCACTTAAGGATTTTATATATTAGTATAGATTTATATGATGCATTAGATTATATTTGATTCTTCGAGGTGGCTATCGGCCTGATCCACCGTGACCTTTTCAGATCTGTTGTGTTCCTCTTCCGATTCTAGGATTCTGGTACCTTAAAAATCTCTTCTGATTTCTACATTCTCCAATCATATCCTTTTCAAAAAGTTTGGCAACTGTCTTTAATATAATAAAAAGATCTAATAAAAGTTCAGCTATTATAAAAAACAATATAAACTGAAAACAAGTAGTGAATCTATCAAAAATCTATATAAAATCCTTAAGTGACTGACTCACTGATTAATCACCTAACAAAATCACCTGTCCTAATCATCCTGCTCAAACCACTCAACGTAAGAAGCTCAATTTTGGCATACAGGTTGATTCTAGGGTGTAGAGATTCGATAAGAAGGGATTTTACGAAATTCCAGTTCCAAAGGGGTGACACCACCCCTCAAATATTACAATATTTTTTATTTAAAAAACGGCGTATATTTTATTATAAAAGCACGTATATTTTATTTTGTTTTTTTACATATTTTAAGGGTTTTCAAAATGTATACAGGGTGTTTCATAAAATATCACCATTGAGTAATCACGATTCTGATTAAACTGCTTGACGTTTAAAGCTGATTGTTGGCAAACGGATTGACTGTGGGGTGTAAAGGTTCGATAAGGAGGGGTTTCTCGAATCTCAAATTCCAAGAGGGTGAAAACGCCCCCCAAATATTACAATATTTGGTATTTAAAAAACGGTTACTCTTTCGGAAAAACACTTGGATACGCATAATTTATTTTGTTTTTTTTTACATGTTTTGAATTTTTTAAAAAATCATACAGGGTGTTCCAAAAAGTTGGGTAATTGTTTAACCACGATTCTGCTTAAACTGCTTGATGTAAAAAGCTTATTTTTGGCAAACGGATTTTTCGAAAGTCAAATTCCAACGAGATGAAACTACCCCTCAAATATTACCAAGTTATATAATTTTATCGCCATATTGTTTTTTCCCGTGCTGACATAAATGTGAGAAAATTTTATCCAGTTGGTATGTTAATGGAAATTCTTGCTTTGCTTTATCATCACCATTACAAATGATTAATTCGACACGAACGAAGTCGCGGGTACACTCTAGTAAAGAGAATAAAATACATATTAGCCTGAATATCAGAAGTAACGATATTAATACTATATCGTTTTATTGTTTGCAGGAAAAAACAGCGGAATTTTTGGGAGGTAGCCAACTGGCCGCTCCGGGTACCCCCAAAGGAGAATCGGGTCCAGGAGCGCGATTCATAGACACGGTGAAGAAGGCCTGGAGCGCAGCCAAGGTCAAAACTAGTCAGAGCGACAACAATTTGGGTCCCGGCGGCAATCACGAGAAATTGGGCAAAAAAGGAAGTCAGCCTCCAATCTCGGAGTCGACACCGTCGGTGAGTTCAAAATAACTAGTTTTGCCATCATATATAGGGTGATTCACGGCGATGTCGCGTTAGACGTTTATGGAGAATCGGTAATAGAATGTTTATGAAAATTTGGTTTTTTACATAAAGGCACCTGCTGCATCTTTCTAAAATATTCATTGTTGCCGCATCATTTGAAAAGTGATAGCATCTTTCTTATTTTAAATGGAACACCCACTATATTATTACATTTTTGAAAACTACTTTCATATCTCATAATTTTTCTATTATACTAACCTATACCTATCTCTAACAGTTTTTGAGATAAAAAATAAAAGGTATAAAATTGACAAAAACGTGATCGTGAATGAGCATTGGTAAAATCATGAATTAAACATTTTTAGAGTTGAAATTTGGGGTATAAGTTAACACGAAAGGCGATATATTCGATTTGTATAAATAAACCTACTGGATATTACATACACGAAGAGAGAAAAAATATTATTTATCTCGCCTAACGTTTTATGGCCGCGAATCACCCTGTATTCATTTATACTCTGACTAAATATACAGGATACTTTCCAAAAAATGTTTCATTAATTTTTACATCTCTCAGGGATGTAAAAAGCGCCGCTGTAGGCTGTATGATAAGTTGTAACTCAAGAAATATCAAAAAAATGTGTAAAAATAATGAAACTCTTTCTTGAGTTATAACTTATCATACAGTCTCAGGGCTTTGACAAAAGCCAGTATGTGAGACGGTTTTACAGAGGTTAGTTATCCATCTCCGATAACAGTCGCACCAAAGTTTATAACGGGTTATAACTCATCATATACTCTCAGAGCTTTGAGAAAAGCCACTATCTGAGACGGCTCCAGATAACTGACAGAGAGAGCTCTCCATATCGACATCAGCCGTATCAAAGTTTTGGCACGAACGGTTGCATTCGGTGGTAGGTGTTCTGGTGTTTTCCCATTTTCCCCACAGAATCTGCATTCGCTGTTATTTCTTAGCTTCAATTTACTAAGATATTCATTGAGGAGACACTATCCTGTTAAAAACCCCTTGACAATCCGAAGATTGTTCTTACTTATATCAAAGAAAATCTTGGTTGACGTCTCGGCGCACTCAGTGAAGAGGTGGTGTTTTCCCATTTCCCCCACAGAATCCGCATTCACTGTTGTTTCTTAGCTTTAATCTACTGAGGTGTTCGTTAGTGTCCTGTTAGACAGGAAAAAGGAAAGTCTTTGATTTTTCTCGGTCGTAAGTTCTGAGAAATTTCTTCGGGTGTCTTAGACCGTTGGCTGGAGGATTCCCATTCCAGGCTACGGATGGAGTCTTCCAGGTTCTTGAGTTCCGCTTTAAGTTGGTTTCCACTTGAGAAACAGAACAGTTCTGGCAGGGTTCTGATTCAGTTAGTGGAGTGCTTTAAAAAGTGCTAATAAGTGCTAATAAAAGACCGCACGCTCCTGGATATTTTAGGAGTAAAAAAACAACCATATTTTATGAGATATGCATTCTTCTTACCTATACCTATGCCCAGTTGATTCAAATCCGTCTGTTAAACTGTATACACGGTCGGCAAGATGTGGCTTTGGGTGCCCATTTTCGTGTGTAGGAGAATGCAGTCATGTGTTTAGTACAAGATGTCCTGAACAGAAAGAGAAGAGCAACTATTTTTCCAAGCACAAATCGCCGAATTAGGTGGTTATGTAATAAACACAAATACTGTACCTAGGCATGTAAATATCGACCCATGACCGAGAGGCTATATGTATGTCCTTTAAACAGACTTGCAAACTCTGATACATATAAATATGCTAAACCTTTATTATCAATTTTTAAATTATAGAGTATATAGAAACCATTTGAAATACAGTGCTATAATTCGATAAGGTAATTACTTTGTGACATATGATTAACATTGTTTTCATCTACAGAGTGGAAGATCAATATCAAAATCGTCGATCGTATCGAACTCAAAGAAATCGGGTAGTACCGCAAGTGGAAGGTCTTCAACGGCGTCTTCACCAGATTTAACAGCGCATGCGCCTCCTAGTGGTGGTCATCCGGCGCTCAGCGAAGCTAGTGACGATTCCTCTCTCACCTCGGAGGATTTGGAACACCTGGCTGGAGGGTGAGTAATTCATTATGGCTTTTAATATAAGAAAAAAAGGTCCTTTACATCTATGTACAGAGAGAGTATACCCATTTTAGTTGAAAATGAGGTCTATTTTTTCTTTTCTTCTTAGTTTTTATGATACCTACATGGGAAGGTAAAAACGGATTGTTAACAAAGTTTTTTTTACGAGGAAATCAGTGGCCTTGTTAGATTCGTTCTTCACGATTTTATTTTTGAGATAATGACCAATATTACAATTGAGGCGTCAAGTTGCAAAACCCACCTTATCTATTTAAAAAAAATAGCCTAATGACACATATGTATTAATCTACATAAACATAATCCCAAACTATAGCAAAATCCGTCTTATCCACTTATACGGCATGATCGAATAAAAACGGCGTCAGCGATAGCTATGAAATGAAGATCGCTGTCATTTTATATGTAAAATTATATGGGAAATGTCATCGATCGTCATTTCATAGCCATCGCTGACGCCGGTTTTACTCGATTATACGGTATTTGCTTTTTATTGTCATTATTGTTACAAATCCCGCATTTTTTCATAACCTTTTTACACAAGTATAATATTACTACTGACTGCTTTTCAAATCCTTACTTAATTTTAATAAAATAGTATATTTAATAAATCAAGTTAGGATGCAAATACCGTATGATCGAAAAAAACGGCGTCTAGGTTGGCTAGGAAATGACGATTGATGACATTCCCCATATAAATTTACATATAAAATGACAGCGTTCTTCATTTTATAGTCATCGCTGACGCCGTTTTTGTTTTTTCATATTGTACAAAAACCCGCCAATATGCATTATACTGCAACAAAACCCGCCTTATCCAAATTATTTTTGTGTTTTTTCTGTTTAAAAATTAAATATTAATTTTTATTTCTAGAAAAACGGATACAAAACAATGATTCCACTCAATGGACACGTTTTTTTTGTAAATTAACGCTTCAGACATTTGCTAAAACAGTTTTTGCTTATTATCTCAAAACAACGTTTGTTGGGTAAGGCTAATTTTGCAACTTGACGCCTCAGTTATAATATTTAAATGAAAGCCAAAATAAATCACTAATTCAAAAACTAATTTCTTGACAAATATACAGGGTGTCCTATTTAAAAAAAAATGAGAAATTGGTCAATACACCAAAACACTTTACTTTTAACACTGAAAGCGCGTTTCGCTCACCATGTTAGCATTATCAGCAGATGAATATGTTTTTAGCGTTTTGCTGTATTGTGCTGAATTAGTATTTTATTTTGGTGTTCTTTTCTTTCGCTAACATGCCTACCATTTGAACTTTTCCCCTACCTGCATGATGTATCGTCATTAAAAATCGAAACCATTTAATACTTTTTGGAATTTCAGATATGTAGATAGCGATACTGGTCTGGAGTCTATGTCTTCTGCGGAGACGGCAGCCAAGGCCTGCAGCGTGTGCCAGGAGAGGCCGGACAGCGAGTCACACGGCCAAGTGGGAGGGGGATCTCAGCAGGATATGCTGGCCCAGGAGGTGACCAGGCTCAAATGCGACAAATTGGATCTACTCAGACAGAATGTGGTAAGTTGGCGACACAATTCTGTTACATTAGTAGCGTATGTATACAGGCCTGTCCAGTGTCCATCCTTAAATACAGAGAAGATGCAGCAATTACAGTATACCTGTTTTAAAATAACCTCAAGAGTGTATAGGGTGGGTCAAATTGGACGCCTTTAAAGGGAAACACCCTTTTCTATAGGAGTTAGACGAAAACTAATATTGGTGTCTGAAGCTGATTTTTTATGAAAAACATGATAATGAAAACCACACATCGATATTTGTTACTGTTTTGGAGTTACGGGGTGTTTTTCAAAAATGTGCATTTTTAACAAATCGCTGTAACTTTTTTGCTATACAAAATTTTGTATTTTTGTGAAAAAATTTCCAAAGCACCTTTTTACGTAGAATTTAATTGTTTAAGTACAATTTTTGTAAAGTTAATAATTTAAGAATTATCAACAGAAAATTTGATTTTTTATATGGGACACCCTGTATATATTTAATTAATTGAAAAGAATTTAAAATTGTCTTTCCAAAAATATAGCATTCTTGATATTTTGCTCGATTCCTCTTCGAAATATAGAGTTTTTAAAAATTCGCCCACTTTGAATAAGTAGGCTTTGAACGGCGCCGGCTGTAATGCAAAAAAACTGTGAGCAGCAAAACGAAAATAATATTTAAAATGAGAGATGCAGAATTTTATACCAATTTAAACTATATTTAACAACATCAACACATTTAAACTATATCTAATAGCAATAAAAATAATAGCAAACAAAGACATGAGATTTTGCTACAGGTGTTGAACATGTCGACCGTTTTCTGTTATGGATAGACGGGACCGTTTTTGAACATTTCTCGCGGAATTCATTAACTCAGTAGGGGTGAAAGATACCCTAACCTACGTAACCTTTAAATACGTCTAATTTTTGTCTAGATTACACGGGCAATTTTAAAATAAGAACCTTTATTCTTCCGCAAAGATAAAAATCCACTAAGGATAACAGGCACTAAGTCCGGCGGCCTCAGGGGCTTCGACGGCCAACGGCTGGGATCTTGGTTAGCAATTCAATTATTATTATTCTCGAAATTGGCTGCAAAAATTTGCTGATAAATTCATTCTGAGGCGGTGCCTCGTCTTGCTGGAAAAATATGTTTTTCAGTTCCATTAGGGGCAGATCATCAATAAGGGGTCCAAAACCTACTAACAGTTAACAGTGGCGAACTTATAAAAAGTCTGTATTTTAAAGAGGACTATAACAAAATATCAAGTGTGCTATATTTTTGGAAAGGTAATTTTAAGTTCTTTTCACTTAATTAAAAATATACAGGGTGTCCCAAATCATATTTTCTATTAATAACTCTTAAATTATTAATTTTTAAAAAATTATACTTAACCCATTAAATTCTTCGTAAAAAGGTGTTTTAGAAATTTTTTCACAAAAATACAAAATTTTCCATAGCAAAAAAGTTACAGCGATTTGTTAAAAATGCACATTTTTGAAAAACACCCCGTAATTCATAAACGGTAACAGATGTCGATGTGCGGTTTTCACCACCATATTTTTGATAAATCTCCAGACACCAATATTAGTTTTCCTATCTCCTATAGAAAAGGGTGTTTCCCTTTAAAAGCGTCGAATTTGACCCACCCTGTACACACATTTTTTTTTAAATAAAAATCTATATTTATATATTTAACTAATGCTTTACTTATTTTCAGAGTTGCCAGAGGGACATAAAGCGTCTACGAGAAAAGGAACTCGTACTTCAAGGTGAACTGGCACAGGCGCACAAGGAAATCTTAAGGCTACGGGAACTTCTAAAAGATTAGAAGAAACTCTCCGAACCCTTCTTTTCTTTACCTGATTATAATTCGCTTAAGTTGTTAGATTAACTCAATCCCAATGTGCGGCAAGCAAAATCCCAATATCACAATCAAAGCTTTTATTTAGAGTAGTTTAGTTACACACAAAGACTTCTTGAGCAAACACCTGTATTGTTTTTTTTTTAACCACGAGTTACTTCAAAATATGTTTTGTCCCAGTTACCAAAAAGAAAATCAATCAAATTGTTGGTATTATAAATATATATTAGAAGAATAATGTGGAGTAATAAAGGAAAACATATATCAGTGAAATAACTTTTAGTAAAATTGGTGTACTTACTACTAATACTACTACAACTATTACTATTCAAAAATAATTTAATAGAATATTAAAACAAAACTACGTCAACATTAGTACATATTTTCACACAATATCATTATTCAGGACCACATTTTATCTAACATCACAATATATTTTATTTGTATGTGCTTGTGATATTTTTCTTTAAATGTTTTGACAGTTTTGAGTTTCGTGTCCTTTTCTCTTTCTTTACTTCGTAGAATTTAGTTTGTAGTTATTTATTAATCTAATTTACATTGTATCTCATTCTTTAGTTCACTTATATTTACATTTAACCCAATAATTGCAATAAACCATAAACCAATTCCAGAAAGAAAAAAATAATCTTTAGAATTAACTAGTTTTATTTTCACAATAATTAAAATTGAGATACAATGTAACTAAAAGTATGTACATTATTAAATTTTTACCATTACCTTAATTATACCAAAGCTTACATTCCCAAAATATTTTTTTTTTCAGAAATAAAAGTTTATTTACTGAATGTATATTACAAAGTATTTATTAGGTTTTAAGTTGGACGTTGTAATAAAAAAAAGTTTTCTTTTTCCTAAGTATTATACGTTAAAAGGAGTTTGATTTTTGTTTAATAAAATTATTCAATTACTTTATAATTTTATATGTACAACTGCAATATGTATTAATACTAGTATTAAAAATTTAAGTTTGAAGATGTGTTGGTTAAGTTGGTTCTATATTTTTTGTATATTAAAAGCAATTTCTTGTCATCTGTGCTAAATAAAAAAATAAGTATAGCCACCATACCATCACATTATTATTTGTAAATATTTTTCTCACTTTGTTCTTCGAAGGAAGACCATCTATATTCATTTTTTAGAAACTAAATTTTCGAAAAAAATCAACTGAAGGCCTTTTCTATGTAGGAAAATAAAAATTCTATTCTGTTAAAATTTTCAGATATTTAGAAAAATCGTATATATCATTATATATGTATGTGTAAGAGTAGATAACTAAAGCAAATTTAATTTCAGTTAGAAGAATAGTCAAATATCTTCTTTATGTAAAATTTTATGTATTATGGCGTTTTTTTGGAAAAAAAATAGTCTTCAACACTTATTTCAGAATTTGTTAATGTTTTAATCGTCAGATAATAATTAGTCGAATAACATATAACCCATATGATTTTATTTAATTAATGAATGGTTGTTGTTTTTGGCGATTAAATTACAGAATATTTTTTTTGTTATTTCTTAGCTTGTATTCGAGTCCTACTATGTAAGGATTTTTTTTTCTACATAATACTACTCATATTTTTTGTACATTTTTTTTCATTTGTTTTGACATTTCAAAAGTTCTAATAAAAATCTTAATGTGTTTATTTCGTAGTTTTATTTAAGGCTGGATGGCTGGACGTACACAGAAATGCTAGACATTTTAGCCGAACACGTGTTTGGCTATAACCGTACATGTGATGCCTCAATGCAAATTAAATGGGCTAACACACACTGATCAGTGTCGAGGTTTAAGACAGATTTCATCACTTTTAAGACAGTTCATTTGGTCACAGGTGGTCACAGTCATACTGATCGACGTCAATCGAGAGATCGTCGTTCTTTTGTAAAACATTGTTAGTCGCGACCTCTGTGTTTGTCGATCTTCGGAGCGAGAAGTATCGGGTTCGATCCCCAGCCAGTACGGTTGCTTTATTTATTTAAAATAAAAATATTTATTTATCTAAATAGAGGGCCCAGCGAGCCGCCACCTCAAGGAAAACAATGGTAAACAATCTTGAGTATATTTGCCTTATACAGCCTCTCAAAAGAGTCGTTTGGATTCGGCGATAAACTGTAGGTCTCGTGTACTTGTGAAACACTGATGACACACCAGGGGCGCATATACGGGAGGGGTAATGGGGGTAATTACCCCTCCCAGGGACAAGATAAAATGAGTTATAAAAAAAAATTGCGTCAAATTGCAAAACCCGCCTTATCCATTTTTTTAAAAAATGGCCTAATGACATATATTAATAGTTAACACTGACATCTACATAAACATAATTCCAAACTGCAGTAAAAGTCGCATATTCTTATATAAATTCACTACAAATTACGTTACTGCAGCAAAATCCCTCTTATCCAGTTTTATTTGCTTTTTATTGTCATTATTTTTACAAATCCCGCATTTTTTCATAAGCTTTTTACACAAGTATAATATTACTACTGACGTCTTTTCAAATCCTTACTTAATTTCAATAAAATCGTATATTTAATATATCAAGTTAGAATGCAAATACCGTATGATCGAAAACGGTGTCCAGTTGGTTAGGAAATGACGATCTATGACATTTCCCATAAAAATTTACATAAAAATGACAGCTTATGTTTAATAGCCATACTGCAACAAAACCCGCTTTATCCGAATTATTTTGGTGTTTTTTTCTGTTTAAAAATTAAATATTAATTTTTATTTCTAGAAAAACGAGATACAAAACTCTCTCCACTCAATGGACACGTTTTTTTGTAAATTAACGCTTCAAACATATGCTAAAACAGTTTTTGCTTATTATCTCGAAACAACGATGGTGGGATAAGGCGGGTTTTGAAATATGACGCCTCTAATAATAACAATCAAAATAGAAAATTTGGCCCAATCCAAGTTTTTTTTTCCACACAATACTGTTCAGTTTAAATATAATTTAAATCTCGTACTTGACTTAAATATTGCCTCTACCCCTCCCAGACTCAATCTCTAGATGCGCCACTGTGACACACATCACAAGTATATGGGAGAGGTAGCCGACGCTATCTGTATAGAGTATGGCACTGGAATGCCATAACGAATAAAAATATGAACCTAAATGTATGGCCCGTAGTGCAGTAAAACTCTGGATCAGGGAAAAGCAGAATGTCCACTGGAGAAACAGACAGGGGTACAGGCACAGCAAGGCTTTTATCCAAGGACCTAGCTATAAAACCGCAAAAGAACAGCTAATGCTTAGCAGGAATAAATTGCGGATTAAAACAGACCTCTTGACAGGACACATGGCTGTCAAGTGTTACCTGAACAAGCTCAACCAAGGAAGTCTTTGCTGCAAATTCTGCGATAAAGATCCTGAAATAGAAGCACATAATATGTCACTGCGAGGCTCTGGACCGCAAGCAACACTTTTTATTTGGGAAAGCTAGGCTAGAACCGTAGGAACTATATAATCCATATACCATCCTATCAAGGACCTGCATAAGTTAGTGGAGGGCACAGGTATAGGAGAATGGGTGCAGATATAGAAAGGGGACAAACACAATAGGCCTCACAGGTCGCAGTGTTTCCGGCAGAGGACGGCCCCTTGTTGTGAAAAAAAATGGCACTGGAAGAAGAAATTTTTTCTCAAATAATAATAATAATATCTTGCGCCCTCTTGAAAGAGACATATGCAATAAAAGGCGACATGAGAAGGGAAAGGAAAGGAAATTGTGTTAAGTATAACTTTTTTTGGTGTAAGGTAAGACACTATGGGAGGGGAAAAAATAATCACCGCGACCTTATAGATCTATTGCTTTCCCCTATCTTGAGTTTATAACACAGATAACATTACTACGTTGTTATTAGTGGTTATCATCATACAATCTCAGAGGTTTGACAGAAGCTGGTATCTGAGACGGTTTTGCAGAAGTTAGTTTTCCATGTCCGATATCAGTCGTACTACAAATTAATTTAAATAAGTTAGTCTGTGGTCAAAGAGGAGGCAATAGAGAAAGAGGGGCATATCCTCTATTATAGATACGGGACAACACCGGTCTCAGGTCTAAGGAGAGACCAAGTTAAAGAGGTGGAAAAAATGGAGACAGATCCTCGGCCGGAGGCAAGTCCCCAGCTGTGAAGGGCGGCACGGAGGGCCAAATTTCAACCGTGGAAGGGTGTGTATCCTCGGAGGAAGAACTGTTGTCAGAGGAGGATGGGAAATACCCTGTCCCCTCTACAGCAGGGGTATGATGGGTTCAAAGGATGGGTTATAGACTGTGTGATGGACTCAAGGAAGGGAACACAATAGATCTTTAAGGTCGCAGTGACTGACCCCCTCTCTTACTCATTCTACATTCTATATTCTAGTCTGTGGTCGTACCAAAGTTTATGATATGAATAGTTGTCGACTCTCTATATGAGGAGGTGTTCTGCTGTTTCCCCAATTTCCCCACAGAATCTGCATTCGTCGTTGTTACTTAGCTTAATTCTACTGAGGTGTTCATTGAGTGACAGTGTCCTGTTAAAAACGCCGTGACAAACCGAAGATTGTTATTGATATAATTTAAAATTTTTGATATCTCTCGGTCGTAAGTCCTGAGAAATGTTTTCGAGTGTCTTAAACCGGTTGGAGGATTCCCATTCCAATTTAGCACTATGGTGCTAGCTTTCTTTCAAACAGCGTCCATCATTGCAGGTTTGGTGTTCCCATAGAGCTTTATTCAGACCAAAGAAGATACTTTGAGTCCAATCTATTCCAAGGTGTCTCTGCGAAGTTCTTAACATCCGCAAAACTAGGACTACTGCCACTATCCGATTGGATGGTTGAATGCATGAATAGGACAATCAACCGTTATCTGGCCAAAGTAGTCTCTGATCATTAAAGAGACTCAGATAAATTCCTTCACCAGTTGACCTACCACTATTCCGTCAGGCCTGCTAACCTACATTCACTCGTCCAAGAATCTACAGGGCAAACTCCAGCCAGCATCGTTATGCGGCAGAAAGTCCGCCGACCTGTATACATACCGCGACTACCAACTGATTTGAATTTTGGTTGCCGACCGGGAGAAAATGTTGCTGGAGAAGAATATATCCATAAATTACGTCAACGAATGGATGACAACCCCCAGAGACATCGTCGATAATTGTACCCACGGTTTGTGGGTACCGATTGTGTTACCGATTCTGAACCGTCCTAGAACTGTGATGCGTATGCGCAGAAGGATATATGAAGACATTATTTCATTTGCGCATGTGCTGCAGAGTTCTTGGACGGTTCAGAATCGGTAATAACAAGAACCCGAACAAAGCTATAACCTAACATTTTCAGATTGTTTACAAATTTATTTTAGCAAATTTTCCTCTATTATGCATAGAATTGGTTAAAAAAGTAACAGAAAATAGCAAAAACATTATTGAATACCTAACAAAATATGTGCTAGAAAACCTTAAAAATATGAGAAATTAAGAAATTCGATATTGAAATTATTTTCCGTTTTTCTGAAAAACGGTAAGAGACCGCCAAGAAAAAAGTTCAGATTCGTAATCTACGACTTCAAAATAGGGTGTATACCAATTTTGGTGAAAATCGGACGACTTCCAGTTTTCCCAATAATTACCAAAAATGTCAATTTTTTATTCATTTTTAACTTGCCCCCTTCTAAATTTCATTCTTCCGGCGCCCATGAAGATGCATATCTTCATTCATCATATTTAGACTCAGAATTTACCTTAATATAACGATCTATAGATGATTTATTTTTATTTCATCTTGGTTTATAACACCATTCGAAATTCGGAGTCTCTTTCGTGTTACTATAGGTGGCTGCATGTTATCATTCTCAAACTAAATACGTCTAAACTCTTACATATCTGCAACCTATTTAGATTAGACTTCGTACACAGTACACAGTTCCATCGCCCTAACAATTGCCTGACTGCTGTCGCAAAATCTTGTATGATTTTACGACAGCAGATACACTAATAAATGAAATAAATTTGCTTTCAAATGTCTTCTGACTCTCTTCAGACTTCTTCAGACGAATCCTTATATTGGCTTCGTAAAGTTAGGAATTGTAGATATTTATAACCATACATGCTAGGCCTAATGCGACAGCTAACTTAACCTACTACAACAAAAAAGACAACTAAAGCTTCACATGGGCAGTTTACTTCAAGGCAAGGATGTAGATCGTATGAGAGGGGGGAAATTATTCACCGCTGTCCATCTGTTTTGTCCCCTTTCTTGGCTTATAACTCATCATATAGTCTCAGGGCTTTGACAAAAGCTCGTATCTGAGACGGTTTTACATAGTCCGACACCAGTTCTCCATCTCCAGTTCTACATCTCCGATACCAGTTGTACCAAAGTTTGGAGCACGAATTGTTGTTTTCTATTTTCCCTACAGAATCTGCATTCGTCGTTGTTTATTATCTTCATTCTACTGACGTGTTCATTGAGAAAACAGTGTCCTGTTAAAAAACCCCGTGACAAACCGAAAATTGTTCTTACTTAAATCAAGAAAAATCTTTGATTTTTATTGGTTTGGTTTAAGCCCTGCTTCGTAAGTCCTGAGAAAATTCTTCAAGTGTTAGGCCGATGGAGAATTCTATTCCAGGTTACGGGTGGAGTCTTCTAGATTCCACTGTTGGTTTCCACTTTGGAAGCAGGACGGTTTTGATCCATTTAGTGGAGTGTTCGCTCCTTTTCTAGCTAGATCGTTTGCTTTTTCATTACCTTCTATCAACTGGCTGGCATCCAGAGTAGGAGGAATTTTCTTTGTCTAATTTGTTCAGCTTCTCTAGGCATTCTTTACCAACTTCGAATTGATCAATTGATGGTTACTGAGTTGATCGCTTTTAAGGCTAATTCTTAATTCGGTCTTCTCTAATATTCTGAATTACTTCTTGTTTCCTATATATCTAAGATAAATTGTACCCATCTTTCGATAGCGTGAAGGATGCTGGGGTAAGTGTCCATTGATTCGGAGTATTTAGTTTTCGGTCAAAATACTCCTATCCCTATTCCTGCTTTGATTCTGGAAGCATCGTATACCAAGTAATGGTATATTAACTAGTGATGAGTGAAATATCGGTAACTGTGACTTTGTCACTGATATTCTATAATGACAGTCACGGCCTGTGACTGATTTGAAAATAAACGGTGACTTGCTAAAGCGTGACGATTACAGTTAATTGTGATTTCTCTGGTAACGAGAAAATACTTCACAGAGCGGGAGGTGGCGCGTCGCGAACGCAGCTGCCGATGGCGCCGGTCGTGACTCAGTTCACAGTCACGAGTCACCACGTACGTCTAATAGGATAGATATCTGACAAAGTGATCTAAAGACAGAGACTGTTAGAAGTGATTTATTTTTTTATGTATTTTATATTTTATTACTATTTTTTATCACTACGAATCGGTTTGGTTCCTTTTTAGTTTAGCAGGTTTTTTTAAAGCCAAACATAAAGTTTTACCTTTATACTGTTTATTTTTTTTAAAAACTTCATTTTTTATATATTTCGTTTATTTTAATACAAAGGAAAATATTGTGTGTGTGAGGTTCAAGTTAACGTCTCCTTTCTGCTGCAATGGCTACTGGACGGGACCTACTTTGTTTACGCGGAATCCGAACCGCGGTTGTCGGCCATATCATGGTCAATGGCCTACCGACTTAGGAAGTGTCTAAATTAACTGTTACTCACGAGATATCCGATCTCATCCGGCCTCGAACCGGCGTGAATGAGCCAGTGTGTATCAATAGATTTTACACTTTTCCCTTGGACAACAGCACGATGCAAAGTTTCGAACCGGTTACCCGTCCATCAACTAGCATCGTCTTACGTCGCTTAACTTCGGTGTTCTAATGGGAACCGGTGTTTCGACGTAGCTGGGCCGTTGCCCAAAGAAAATATTTGTTTTTTAATGTATTACTTATCTCGTGTTGTTAAGTTTCGTTCGTTATGGTTATGAGCATATTGCATATTTTATTCTTTTCCCGTTGGTTTCTTTAAATAAAAAAATTGTTTTATTTTTATTTTTTAATATACCTTTTACCCACTGTTTAGTGTTTTCTATTTCAGCGGCCTTGGATAAAGGACAAATAAAAATTAGTATAACAACAACAACAGAATCGTATCATTCGTATCGTATCTTATATTTTAGCCGTGATTGTGCTTTCGGATTCATAATCATAAAGTCGCAGTCACAGTTAAGAGTCACAGATAATACAAAGTCGCTGTCACAGGTAAGCCTGTGAACAGAAAATCACGGTTTGGCTCATCACTAATATTAACTGCTGACCACGTTTGATTTTTACCTGCTGAGCAAACCTTTCTCTCTTCCATCAATTCTTTTTATTGCGCACTACTACTGTGAGGTGTGAGGTGTTTCTCAAAGTTGTACATTCTTGATATGTCGTCCACTAGGAGTTTGAGGAGTGGAATTTTTCTTTTAAGGGTGTTCCAGAGGCAGTGATATGCAGCGCAATGACTACCTGCTATTATTGTAAATCCCATCTAATTACAACTGCAGCTATTTCAAACTTCAGTGGTACATAAACTAAGTTGACTGATTTGTTGTACGTATGTGGCTTAAGATTTAAAGTTTACAGATGGATCTTTATCGAATTCTTCACCTTCTCTAAATTAATTTCTAAACTTCCTACTTCTTTTCTGGATAATATTCTTAGAATTGCATGAAACTTTGGTCTTTTGTCCCCTATTTTTCCTATATTTCACATCTTCAAAGCTTTTCTCAGAAGGAATTTCTCATTTTCCAAAATTTCCGAATAAGGTTCCTCTTGATTTATTTCTAAGTGTGCATTCCCAAATTACCTACGCCACAATCGCGGCAATCGCAATCGCCCACCGTTAATTTTTTTATAAAATTTCTAAATTACCTAATATTTTAAGGCAGTTTTTTAAGCCATGCTTGTTTCATAATCTTGCATTGTTTTATCTTTAAATCTTCGAATTTTTTCAAGTCTATTCTGCCTAGATATTTTGTGTAGGTAAAAACAAATTCATCTTATTTTGCTGACGTCTAAAATCGCAATGCTTCATGCTTCTGTTCCTCTTTCTTTCCCTAGTTGGTCTCGATCTTCTTCGCGTTTTTTTTCTAAGTCAGTGAAGTCGGTCATTCTTGCTTACATATTGTTTATGCATCCTTTTCTTTTCAGTGTCAGTATCGTTTGGTATCGTTCTTCTCTTTCTCCCTTCTTATATTACTCCTAAGTTTTAGAAGGGTTTTAGTAAGTAGTTTACTACGGACTTCCTCCATTTTCTTCATTGTTGTTTCGTTTTAACCAGTTTTAAACATAAGAATAGCACAATATCCATAAAACCATATGATTTTCCACTGAATCTACACATTCTACACTATTCTATAGTTTTAATCGTTGTTTAGTAATACTAGTACTAGATTAATATATTAATATTGCCAGATTGCGGAACAATGCATACTTTTCCGTACTCTTATAATTTATTTGTACTTTAGTTATTGTGGTTATGCAACCAAATATACTTTTATATACTCACCCTCTGTGAGGCGATCTTCAATATAATATCCACTTTTCTTCAAGCTTTCTTCAGTTCTTCCATATTGATTCAGCTTAAAGCTATGATGGTTTTATAGTTCAAGCTAGTCGCCGATAGATGGAAAAGATTCGGCCTGAAATATTTGTGATTGGAGAGGAATATTAAACTTGTTGAAAACATTCCGTTCCCAAACAAATATGGCATCCCACTTTAATAGGAACTAGAGTGGGGATGAGTCAAGAGCTCTTTTTCTATTCCATCGACTCGGTTTTCGCGTAGGAAATCGGCCATTTTGATCTTGCATACCGAGCTGAGCACTACGTCGTCGGTTCCTCTGCTATCGGATTTGCAGTGTTCCCACACCATTTTCCATAATTTTTGTTTTTAATACACCATCTTAAAGATAAAATCATCCACATTTGATATATTTTGTGTGAATCTTGAAGTGTTATAGTTGGATAATAGGAAACCGATGCTTGTACTGGTAAAATGTGCAATCGGAGAGGATACGCCCGAATCCGACGCCATTTTGTTGGAACAGGTGGAAAAATTGTTAAAAAAGGATTTTCGCAAAATGTTTTCAGAGACGGCTAGTTTTGCTCGGACTGTCTACATTTTTTACTGAAAAAATAATAAAAAATTAACATTTTCTAGATATTAGGTACCTTCTAGGACGTGACTTTTTCAATTATTGATTTTGTTGAGTAAGTATTTTTTCCTTTGGTCTTTGTTGATAAATAAGAAAATAAGTAAACAATTGGTATTACCAAACAATTTAACTATTATCAGATTAACTGAACTTTGAGCCGGATCACGCGATTTTACGTATTGTTAAAAACTTATAATCTACAGCTTACGCCGAGCCGAAGCCTGAAATATTCTCTTTCTGTTCATTATTAGAAGGCTACGTCTCGACAGTCTCTGCACTTGTTCCCTTAACAATAGAATTAATAATAAAATTGTAGCGAAACGGATAAAAAAAAGGAAATGAGAGAGAGAGCAGAATAGGCTATTGAAGCTATTGTAACAACGGAACGCACAAAATTTTCTATACCCTTTTTAGAACAATAAAAGTTCTACCCACCGCACCCCCGGCACAGAAAAGTCGGCTTGTCCGCCGGGCCTCAATTAAAACCGTCCTACTACGCGACCCGAAAACATCGACTTCATTCGGGTCGGCGGCGTTGCCACGTTCACGTCCGGAATTTCTCCGATTGTCATATGGGACGGATTTTTTATGGCCGTGTTTCGCCCAAGGAAACGAATTTATTGACGCCTTATTTTATTTATGAGAGAAGCCAAACGGTGAATAAAATTCTGTTAGCGAATGAGCTCGATTTTGAGAACAAAATTCGTACATATTTATATAAATTGTAAATCATTGGTACCTAGATTAGTTTATAGACCATCCCTTTATTTTTTACACAAATTTAGGTAATTCATTTAAACGGGCTTTGACATTTATAAAAAAAATAGTGTAATTTCTTTTGAGAGATGTTTATCTGGCAATATACAAAGCATGCTTCATGATAAAACTTTAATTAATGTTATGTTGTACCCTTGTTTATATATTTTATACATAATCAAGGATTGTACGTGTGTAACAATGCTTTTTTAGATACATACTGTATGATCAATCAAGCTTTGGATGTTGAAAAATATTAGAAATCTTTTTAGGATACCATTTGGCTATATTTAGCAGTCGGCTTCATAATTTCTTCAATATTTCTACGAAACTTTTGGCAAATTTATTTAATAAATTTATTATTTATATAAATGTTTAACATCTTCAGAACCTAATATGTATTACCATCGCAGACTAATTTATAAAATAAATAGGTACTGAGTCTGAGGTTGGTTCTTTGTGAAACATTTCGTGTTTTATTAAAATACTAATAATTTATAAAATATATTTGTTGGATTTTGTAGGTAACTCTATTTTTAAAATAAACCTTGTATAGTCTGTCCAATGATTCATGGACGATTTCGACAGACGAAAAATGACAGAAAATACGATTTGCCTGTGAATTAAAATGACAGACACAACTGTCAGGGGTGGCTGGGATCTGTCGCACAGACTATCTAACCTAGGTACTAGGTACCTACTAGTATTTTCAACATAGCTATGATTCCTACTTTGTTTGAATACCTACCTACTCAACTATATGGTTATAAATGGAAATGGACTGACTTAGGTCCTACTATACTTACTATACCCATACCCTTACTATACACCCTTGTCTTATACACTATACCTATAAATGTTAGTGTCTTCTTCAAAAGCCAATATCTCCAACAAAAATACAGCTATTGAGATGAACCAAAAAACAAACTATCGAGAAAAGATGTACCTACCTAGATGAAAAAAATGATTTTTAAATTACTTGTTTTTTAACATTCCACAGGGTTCAGACCTTCACCAAAATATCAACATTTTGATTTTGTTTTCCCTCGTATAATTGACAGATAGGAACTTTCATTCTTAATTTAGAAAAAGATAATAAAAAGTGAAATAATTTAGCTACAAATCGCTTAAAAAATCATCAAAATCGGCCCACTGAAACAAAATATATGAAACTTTAAAATAGATACATCAAAAATTTTAAGGTGGCCGTTTTTTGTGCCGGTGAGTTAGTGTAGTATGAAATGGTACCTAACTAGGTATATGAATTTATATGGATTAAGTGTGTAGGAAATAAGGAAATTAGATAAAACTCAAAAGAAAAATCTGGGTATAATATACCTTAGCAATCTTACAATATACCTACGCTTATAAACGTAACTTTGCAATTCCTGTCTTTGACCCCATAAATCTTCAACGGACCAACACCATCCTCGCAAATCTACAATGCTGTTTTGCTATTTACAAGGAAAACAAACATTATATCTGGAATTAAAATAAAAATAGAAAATATATAGAAGGCCCACGTTTTCTGATCGCATAGTACGCTGTAGTAAGAGACCGCTCGGTCTAGCGGAGCGGGACAGAAGATAAAGGAAAGGTAGATTTCGATACACGAAACCCTCCGAAGATAGAAATCGCGTGCCGTAATCGGCCGCCTCTTTTCCAACGTGCGGTCACGGCGCCCTCGCGCAACCGTAGCGCCTAGATTGATTCGGCCGAGGCCGATGTTGCCCAATCGATGGTTTGTTTGTAGATATCGGTCAAATGAATATGTAGGTATAGGAGCTATTGGTATTTTCTGTTTGTAAATTAATAGCGATGTTTTTTCGTTCCGCATTTTGAAACTAAAAATAAATTTGCTTAGATGTAGTAACGTTATTACGAATTATATTTATGTATGTTAAGGACAAGGAATTGACAAAATATTACTAGCCAGTAATGAAGCAGTGTAATGTGCCAAAAAGCAATTTATTTTTGTAAATTATATTATCTTTTTATTTGTATAATAAATGAAATCTTCTAATAAAATATGTTAAACATTTTATGTGTATTGTGTATTGTTTATTTATCCAGACAGTATTAAGATTTTTTTGTTAATATTTTTAGTTAAAACAGTCTTAACAAAGTTATAACAAATTGTAGTGTACCTACACACACAATAGGTAACAAGCAACCATATACAGTAAAAATTTTACTAGGTACCTAGGTAGATATGTTATGATAGTCTTGATAAACATTATTTTTGAAATTGCATATTAAAACAGTAAATAGTAATTTACGCATATTGATGTCATTGTTTTTAGTTTATCGATAGGTACGTATTCACAGAATAAATTTTGATCTTTGTAGTCAGCCACATTACTTTTAGGATATCCTAGCGAGAAGAAGTGGCAACGTGCGCGCAGCTCTCGACGGAGCGGAGCATAGCATTCGGGTCCGCGTCATCAGTACGTCGAGTGAATAGAACCATAGGAAGTTAAAAAGGCCCACTTACCCGGGCGCTTAAGTGCAAAATATCAGCCCAAAAAATAGTGAAAACCCGTCAAAAAGGGATCGGTGTGACGAAAGCCAGTGATGTGAAGTGTGCGGGTCAGTGTGGTGGCGTCTACATTGAAAGGTGAACCGGAAAGTGTGCAACATGAGGCGGCTGTGGTTTTCTGTGAAATAGTGTTCTAGTGCGTCCAAAAACAACGTTTCCTCAATGTGGTGTTCAGGGCACGATGGTCAGAGAGACTAGACACTTGTGGGTAGGAAATTTACCCGAGAATATTAGAGAAGACCGAATCAGAGAGCATTTCAAACGGTAATTATCATTATACACACCTTTAGATTTATTTATATTTTCATATTCAGTATACGCCTTTTTAATCTAGCCAGCTTTGCCTCTAAGGGCCTAGGCCAGAGGTCATGTTATTTTTATAATCCTTAACCCAAATATCCTATCTTATATTTAATTAATTATTTAAGATAAAGATAACAATGAGAAAACGAATGGATTTCATTTTATTCCCTAATATACGAGAAATGAGTCGGTATACTTAATAACAATATCTCCATATGGAATTTTTATTTGTACCTAAGTTGGTATATTATTATAGTATAATTTCAGTCTGATTGAACACTAAATAGGTAGCTGAACTACTGAACAGTAGACAAAAGAATATCGTAGATATTTTAAAACAGAATCGATATAACCAAGTATGGTGATCTCTTAACAGAGAACAGGCGAATTCTTTTTTGTGTATGTGCTAATCTTTTTTAACTTATCGTATTTGTTTGTCGACTTTGAATAGGAGAAAAAATCGCAATTCCAAGAAACCACTGTTTTATTAAATAATCATCCTATTGTCGGCATTTTTCTTATTTAACAAAAACGCAATAATTGATAAGTTGAAACAATTGAAAATTACTGATTTTAATAGTTGAAAAAGTAATTTTCAGAATTATTAAAGTTATAGGGACCTAGGTACTTATTTGAGAACACTAGATTTAATCTTGTATTTAATATTAGCAGATATAGGTATTTCTAAATAAACGACTACATGTCGTCCTGATAAGATTATAGGTATATAAAAGGTGTACGATCAAAGTTTTTTCTTTGTCTTCACCATTAAAAAAAATATAAAAAAATATGTTGTTAGGTAGGTACTTATTTAATATACTTCCGTATGATCGAAAAAAAAACGGAGTCTGCTGGGAAGCCTATCAAACGGAGTCAGCTGGGAAATTACCTATATGACATTTACCATATAGGTAAAATGACAGCGATCTTCATTTCATAGCTATCGCTGACGCCGTTTTTTTTCGATCATACGGTTTATACAATTGTATAAACTATATATAATATTATCGATAATTATCGGTTATCAACAATTCTTATGAATTGTTGATCTGTTTCAATACAAAACTCACTTGATCACAAAACTTTTTAATCACTAGGTAGGTAGGTACCTATGAATTTAGAGAAAGTTATTTTTTTTGCTTCAAAATATTGAATACTTCGAAATATTGAAGATTTTACAATTTCTGAGAGTTTCTATGATCTTAAATTTTATGTTGATTTAAATATACCTATAAATACCGCATGATTGGAAAAAAAGTGTGTCCAGTTGACTTGGAAATTAATAATCGACCATATTTTTATCTCCATATAATTTTATATAGGTACATAAATATAAAATGACAGGGATCTTCATTTCATAGCCATCACTGACGCCGTTTTTTTTTCGATCATATTAAACGTATTTGAATAATTTAATTAATTAATATATATAAAGTAAATTTTATCGAAAAGAAAAACGGCGTCAACTATGGCTATGAAATGAAGATCGCTGTATATGCTTATAAGTACGTAAAATTATATGGGGAATGTCATCGATCGTTATTTCCATGCCAACTAGATGCTGTTTTTTTTTTCATAATACGGTACTACCTACATACGGTATGAATAAAAATGGCGTCAAGAAAGGTGTCATAGAATCGACGATACCTAGATGACATTTTTATAATGTAAAATTTTAAACTAGGTACCTAAATGCTGGATGTTATCGATCGCAATTTCGAAGAGAATTTGACGCCTCTTTTTCGAATATGTTGTATATAGGTAGCTCATATTATTGCAAAAATACCTAAGTACTCTAAAATATTTTTCAAACCCATACACCTATCGATTAATTATCTTCCTAGGCTATTTATAAATCATTACCTTACATTTTCACTGGTACTTTATAGGTATAGACTGCATTTGATTTTATATTTTTATAAAACACTCCTTAAACAAAATTCGAACCAAGTCGACCATCAAAACAAGATTTCTTACTGGAGAAAAGAGTCGAAAAAAATTGAGAAACGTGGAACACGAGCGTACGTTTTCACGTCGCGTAGTAGCCAGTCATAAGTCGTAATTCCGCAATGGATTTTTATTTGAGCTCTGTTTAAAATAGCGCGTTCCCCTGATGGTTTAGGGCTAATAATAAAAATAGGGGTTAATGCAAGTCTTATTGTTTGACCGAAAGAATGGAGAGATCATCGTCAGTCGGTATTTTCGAATGTTGTGTTTGTTCCTTGTGCAGGGGACGACGAGATTACAAATAAATCGAGGCTGCTAGGCTTTCAGGAACGACAGTTACGATCTTGGGGTGACCTTTTTGAAGGGTAGTAGCGTTACACGACAGGTAGAAAGACGCATTTGCTATTGACGGTTTTTTTTTGGTACTAGATATTTATTTATTGTTTTCTTTATTTGGAAGAAGTTGGCTTGAAGTTTCAAAAGTACTGAAAAACACAGGACAAAAAATATGAAAAAACTATGATTTTTTGTCCCTTGTTCACAGATTTACGGACGAATCCAGGGACGATAGGTATAGATCTCGGAATATATTTAGCGAAAAGATATAAATTTATGTTACTTAGATATACGGGATGTCCCTGGATTGTCTTTACAAAAAGAAAAACCTCGGGAAAAACTTTTTATTACCTATTAATTTTTGAGAAAAATGCATTCTTTAAAAAAATTGCTTCTAAAATGGGTAATTTCGTTCATAATAATAAGAATAATAATCTTTATTTAGCATATTGCTGGTACAAACAATACAAGACTAAAGAAATAAGAAATGAAATAAGTTATTACATGTCTCAGAAATAAGAACAATTTTCTCTTTAAATACTCAATTTATGAACATATTTTATATCGTCAGACCACGTTATAAAAATACCTAATTAACTTTTTGAAATGGTGATTTTTCCGCACGTTATTTTTCTCACTATGGTCTACCAGTTGTACTACATCATGAAAAAGGTTTAAAAAATTAATATTGGTAGTTCTTCTGTTCTCCTATTATTTTTTCATTATTACTGCCTGCATATGCTCTTATTGTACAGTATGTCCCCGGATTGTTTTACAAGAGGAAACACTTTTTTATTATTGAGATTTTTGAGAAAAATGCATTCTTCATTTTTTTTGCTTATTTCTAAAGTGGTTAATCCTGTTTATATTTTTCCAAATTTTCTTACGCTTTTTGAGGAAATTAGAAAAAACATGAAAATATAGTTGATTTTTTTCTAAATCCTAAAAATCAAAACGCGTAATATAATTTCGTTTTCATTCTTTGATAGATTATTGTTGTTAGAATTTTAATTAACGTCATATTTTTTGTTGTTTTAAAATGTTAAGGAAGCGCAAAATTTATTTAGTTCAATGCTTACGGAAAGGGTGGTAGTAGTTATCGGAAAATTTGATACTTCAACAACAGCAAAAAATATGACGTTAATCAAAACTAATAATAACATCTATCAAAGAATGAGGTCGAAATTATATTACCATAGAACCGCTTTTTTATTTTTAGGACTTAGGAAAACCCATTTTAGAATAAACAAAAAATTGAAAGAATACATTTTTCTCAAAATGCCAATAATAAAAAAGTTTTTCCTCTTGTAAAGACAATCCGGGGACACACTGTATATGCACTAGTTTATCCTTTTATTAAGTGGACGACAGAAAACAAAAGTTATTACTTAATTCCCTTAATTGACAATATTTGTGTATATTTTGTACGGATAAACAATTTTATTTTGAGTACCTTTGTTTATATCATAAACAAAGATTCTTTAGGTCAGGAAAATTTCGAGAATTATTAATAGCGGAAAATTTAATTACCTATTGAAGAAAAACAAAAACAGAAAATTAATTACCCATAAACAAAATATTTATGTGTGTCAAATTAAAGTTTTTTTTAAAGTCCTCAAATCAAAATGACAAATTTTTGATTTAATAATTTAAAATTATAAATATAATTGAAAATAATTACGAAAGGGAATATTAAATCTGGAAAACACTAGTAACAAAAAATTATGTTGGTGGTAATCATAGACTTAAAATAAAATATAGACTACACTATTTACATCTCAACGCGGTCAAACAATATTTTTTGTACACATGTTTACTTCTGGGTACAGTCGACCGAGCCTTTGTCATCCAGCCTATGTTGTCACGTCTTTAATATTATCAATATTTTTTTTCTTGTTATACACATATATTGAGATATTAATACTACAGTTTAATAAAATAGGTTTTAGTATTCCATAGATGTATTAAATAGTCCTTATACTACTAAATTATAAGTCGGATACTGTTTAAAAAGGATAAGTTCTTTACAATATGACAAGACCGATTAGAGGCGAGGGAGCCTATTCATTCATTTATTACCTTATAGTACGCGTCGCACGTGTGCGGTAAAGCTTTGTTGCCGCTATGTCCCCGGCTGTATTAACGCATTTTCTTAGCTTGTAGTCCTTAGTGTTTATTTTATTGACTTTTTCTGTTCAAGAACTATAAAATATGGTTCGACAGTGCCAAATTTTCAAAAAATTTGACTTAAATAATCCATTTAAGTCTTGAAACGACTTTCGACCGGTAGGCAACTCTCAATTTACCTATTAGGAGTCAGTGGCGTTGTTGTAGAAAGGCGCTTATTTAGATAATATTTTAGTAAAATGTAAAATCTGAATTTTTTCTCTTACATTACATTATTTACTTACTTACATTGTAACAAAATCATAATTAATTCCCTGTTAATAATTAATAATGTTTTTATTAAAAATATATTCCGGTTTATTCTAAAATTATCTTCAGAATCTAAAATAACATACAAGAATTTTAAAATGATATTACATTATGAAACAATATTTCTTAATATACCGGATCGTCTCAAAAGTGGCTCACCCCTAATAACTTTTTTATTTTTTCAGATAAAAAAAAAGATTTGTATGTTAGTAGGTATATGACATAAATTAGGATTTATTGACATATTTAATTGTTTTTGGTCTCTTCCTGTTTCACCGAAATGATTACATCTTTTGATTTTTAAAGGCACCCTCGGTATATTGCTACTTTATTCGATAAAAAATGACACTCTGAATAGGATGACATATCATATGTCAACTTTTGACATTGTCGCTTAAAAACAAATCGTATTTTAAATTTCAATCCAGGGTGTCATGGTGTTGTTAAAAACACTAAGTTTTAATCAAGGAACCTTGGAAAAATAGTTTTGATCGTCTAATGGGTTTCGTGTCTTGTGTAGGCCGGTTAAAAGATGTACAAATCGTATTTTTAATCATACATATGTCAATTTTTTCAAATGGAACAAGGGTGACTCATTAGCATATTTGGAAAAAGCATTTTTTTATGAATATATTGATACCACACACTTGGTAATTCGAGTCAAATTGTCGTTATGAACCGCGTGTTACAATTACAATTAAACCATATGCGAAAATGTCAAAAGTTGACATATGATATGTCATTCTATTCAGAGTGTCATTTTCTATCGAATAAAGTGGAATATACCGAAGGTGCCGTTTAAAAATTAAAAGTTATAGTCATTTCCGGTGAAACGGGAAGTGACCAAAAACAATTGAATGCGTCAATCAATCCTAATTTATGTCATATACTAACATACTAAATCTTGTTTTTTTATTTGAAAATATAAAAAAATTATGGGGGATGAGCCACTTTTGGGACGCACCCGGTATAATAAAGACAGTACCGAGTTAAATAAATGTAGGTTTCATTTTATCCACTTCCTATCACCTTCCTTGCTTTAATGGAACAGATTTATGTTTCCTCTAATTTACATAATAAGACATCACTTAAACCAGAAAAAAAATTACAACAATCATATTTTTTTTTCTCTCCCTGTCGCCGATTCTATTATATCTGTGGAATAGATCCTGTTTTGATTAATATTAGGGGTTGTAAATGTTTGACTAAAATTAATAATTTATTATTAATTTCAAAAATTACGTAATTTCGATTATAAAATTTCTTCTATAACGTGTATTTTATTATTTTTATCCTTTTGGACTCTAAGACGTTTTTTCTAAACTTTTATTTAAAAACCTGTCCTAAATCTTAATAAAATATAAAAAGTTTAAATACGATATATTTTTAATTTAATTATAGCTTCATTAAAATAAAAAATACCCGGCTATGATACGGAGAGTTCAGGTGTACTTGAGAAACGAAAGACAGTGTTGTGTTTCTCGGCAGAGTCGTCAGGGAACGACCGTTACGACAGAGACAACCTATCTATCGCTCGTGTCGCACTCGTTATAACCTAAAACAATAACACAACAATAACAAGATATTGTCTGACCGCATGTTCCAGCTATTTATGAATGAGATGCTCAGTCTATATTTTATTTTAAGTCTATGGTGGTAATACTTATAGTGTGACCAACGGATCTGTAGCTACGGGGTATCGGCAGGGGAACGCAGTTGTAAACAAAACACGCCCAATTTCATTCATAAAATAGGCATGGGCGTACGGTGTTATATGAAAATAATGTGTATCATAAATATAATACTCAGATTAATAATTTTTTCAAAAACTTAATGCTGTTTGAATCGTTACTGTTGAGTTAGCAGATAAACACTAAAAAGCTTTTATTAAAGCTCCCTTAAATATTTTGAATCATTTTATTATTGTGTTGTTAATATAATAGAAGAAATAATTACAGCTGGGGGTTGGAACCTTTGGTGTTACACAGCAAAATAAAACACTAAATCAGTACAATACACCAAAACACTTTTAATTTTACACTGGACGCACGTTTCGCTAACCATGTCTGCCATCAGCAGATGATCAAGACTGAGTCTTGAGGTATATTTATTTATATATCTGTACTAACTATATTTTTTTTCTAAAATACATAATTTTAGATATAACTATTTCCAGCAAAAAAAAATCTTGAAAATAGTTAACTTTGGAAGCGCAAACAAAATATAATTTTACTCACCAGTAGATCCAATATTGCTTCTTACACCAGATATGGTATCGCTCCTTGGCTATATTTTCGAATTTCGCGTATATATTTATATCTCTCTCTGCAATATAATGGGCCGCTCCATTAATATTAATCTGTTATTTTGACATTTACGCCAAAAAAAATCATTTGATTTTAATAACCCCCTAAGCGTTTCCCTGCAAAAGGAAAATTTGATTCTTCTGGCAATTTTTGCAAAAGCTGTCTAATTGTGGGGACGAGTTTGAATTCGAGATAAAATCTATTTATCAAATTCCTGACCACTTCGAAACAGTCGTAGAGCTTTTCGACAGCAGTCTCACGTGGTCGTTTCTTTCCAGAGCTGGATATCATTTTATCGGGGTTAGTTTTCAGCCTTCTTTTTATCTTCTGTGTGAATTTTTTTATAGCCGATACGCTAACTCCGGTATAAAGAAATATCCGCTCAAGTTTACGTTTAAGCAGCAACTTAAGCGAACTCTCTGTAGCTTCTTCATCGCAAACCCTATTATGAACACAAGGAAATAAATCAAATGAGATTTCATCCACGTTATTATTAACTTACCTATATAAATTAGCTATTATTTCTCTTGTCTGACTATGTAGCCTCTTACCCTTAACAAATTTATTCATTTTAAAACACAAATATACGATCAATTGATTTAATAATTAAAAACTACGGACGAAAAACATTATAACAAGATAACAAAACAATAAAACACAATCTAACTATCAAATATACGAAAAATATAGGAATAAAGTTTAGGATAACCGGTATAAAATAATTAAATAAAGTAATAATGACACCGCCACTGGATATTTCAATAGTATTCAATATTCCTACTCTTTTCAGAAGAGACCGTGAAGTTGGGGATAAAGCAAGCGAATAGGAAAGGCGTAAAAGCCATGGCAACCGCGTGGTAACAAATCCTGTGACGTACTTCGCCAATCATGTTCGATGAATAGGCGGCCATGCGCGGCGATGCCGGTTTGCCAATGATATCGTTGAAAAATCTTCAACTTTCATTATAAGCAGATTATACAGAATGAAAGAAATAAGCTATTAAATAAAACATATCGAACAATATGAACTACGTTAAAATTCCTTAGTAATATACATCAGAATATATGCTAAACACATTATATATAATAAAAATATATTAAATTTATAGTTCATGTCTGGCAATTTTGCAATTTTATAGATAAACGTGGCAATATCGATTTTTTTTCTCGCATTCCTTTCGTAGCTTCAGATCCGCTGGTCAAACAGTAATTACGCCTCAGAGACTTTATTAATAATAATAGTTTTTTAGTTAGCAAAAGTGCTACTTAACAGCATTTTACATTATTATAATTTAACTTAAATATCTAAATTATGTGGCGTAATTGAACAGTTTCAAGCTATTTTCGGAAATGTATCTCCTGAGGGGATGAAAATGGTAGTGAAATTTTGTATAATTGTCTTAAAATTAGTTTATTATTAATAGTTATTACTAGTTTCAAATTAGTCCTAGGAGTTTGAAATTTTGTATAGAGGTTCCATAAGTGACGAGAGTGGGTACTTAGAAGCTACCTAGACTTTTTGAAAATCCATCCCCTAAAGGGATGAAATTTGAATTTGAATGCTGTATACAGAAAAATTTAAATCTCTTCTAACAGTATAAAATGTTGCACAGAGGCCTAATTGAACAGAAGCGATTTTCGGAAATTCATCTTCTAAGGGGTGAAACCGGTGGTGAAATTTTTATACGGGGTGTTTCAAAAAACATATGCCATCTCTCGTGGGGAGATTCCTCACGTAAAATAAGACTTATTTTTCATATCAACATAGGTCCGATTCTGCTTTTTTTTTTTTGTAGCTGCAGGGTGTTAAAATAATTAAAAAGTACTTTTAGAGATTTGAATGGAATTTTGAGGGTAAAAGTTGCTATAAGTGTTACATAGTTTAATGCTAAAAAAATGTTAATAAATGCATCAGGAAGGTGCATATGGGTTATCACTGGGATATTTTTCAGAAAAAAACATATGCGCCACTGATTATTTTCTTTTAATATCAAAATTGTGTAGACCGTTTAGTGCCAATTAAAAGTTCTCTCTTGATATTTTGCCCAATTCGGCCTCCTTGATGAGATAAACGCAATTTTATTAATCCACAATTAATAAAATTAAAATAAAAATAAAATTAATAAATTATATATTTATTATTAAATATTATTACTGTTAGTCCAACCTACAGCAATTTGAAGTAAAAGAAATGGTATTTAAGATAATTACAAAAAACCTAATTTTAAAAAGTTTTAACATCCTGTAAACCTATAACTCTTAAGATCCTGTAACTTTGTTGAGGAATCAAAAAGTACTTATTTAAAACTTCTGCAAGTTAATGATATTAAATTTTTTAAAGGTTGCTATTAGACTTGGATCAAGACAAATTAATAAAATTGCGTTTATCTTATCAAGGAAGCCGAAATAGACGAAATATCAAGAGAAAACTTTTCATCGGCATTAAACGGAAACGGCTTACACTATTTCGCTAACAAGAGAAAAAAAGTCAGTGGAGTACATGCTTTTTTTAGAAAAAATATTCCAGAGAAAACCCATATGCACGTCCCTGGTGAATATGTTGACACTTTTTAGCGTTAAAATATGTCGCATTTATAACAACTTTTACCCTCAAAATTTCATTGGAATCGCTAAAAGTACTTGGAAGAAAATTATGATAAATCGACAAATATTAAGACTTTAACACCCTGTAGCTATGACACAAAGCAGAATCGGACCTATGTTGATATGAAAAATAAATCTTATTTTTACGTGAGGAATCTGCCCACGAGAGATGGCACATGTTTTTTGAAACACCCTGTATATATATTTTTTTAAATTAGTCTTAGGGGTATGATATTTTGTATAGAAGTTACTTAAGTGGCGAAAGTGAGTACATAGAAGCGATATTTTGGAATTTCTCCTGTGTGAAGCCTGAGTGTGAAATAAGGGGTGAAAGTTGTCTCAAAACATTATTAAAATGGGTTTTAGAAGTATGAAATTTTGCGTACAAGTTCCTTAGGTAACGTAATTGAGCACTAAGGGGCGATTTTTAGAAATTCGCTTTTTAAGGGTGTGAGATGAGGGGTGAATTTTCAGAAAAAAATCTTTTTTAGTAGTAAGTATGAAAATTTGCACCGAATATTGTCGCGACCTAGCATGGGACTTGTTCGCTAGACAATATTGTGGTCTTAAGTGATGAAAGTAAGTACTCGGAAACGATTTTTGAAATTAATCTCCTTTAATAATTAATAAAGGTGAAATTAGGGGTGACATTTTGTACAAGAGTGAACATTTTTACAAAAAATTGTAACGTTTCTAGAAGTACCGTATGATCGAAAAAAAACGGCGTCCAGTTGGCTTGGAAATGACGGTCAATGACATTTTCCATTTAATTTTACACTTTGATTTTACATATAAAATTACAGCAATCTTCATTTCATAGCCATCGCTGACGCCGTTTTTATTCGATCATAACGCTACTACATTTACACACAGAGAGTCCATTAAATGAAAAACGTGAGTACTAAGAAACTATTTTTGAAAATATATATATCCATTAAGCAGGTGAAATTAGACACAAAGGTTGACAGCAGTTGAGAAAATTGACAGCAGTACCAAAATCAGAGTAACGAATATTTGCTTTCTATGTGGAGAATATATTGAGTAAATTAAATATGTATAATGTATAATATAGATAGGCAGATATTCATTTATTTGTTCCATTAACCAAAAGTTACAAGAACCTGCAGACATGGAACATTGTGAAAATAGCAAA
This sequence comes from Sitophilus oryzae, assembly GCF_002938485.1. Classification (NCBI taxonomy): domain Eukaryota; kingdom Metazoa; phylum Arthropoda; class Insecta; order Coleoptera; family Curculionidae; genus Sitophilus; species Sitophilus oryzae. The sequence continues at coordinate 4,742,963 of NW_022145920.1, read as the reverse complement.
AAACCAAACTTAAGATTTAATTTAAAACACAAATAAATACACTTAAATATCCTTATTTAATGATTTGAATCGCTAAAATGAAAATATAAGATGTAAGTATGATTCGAAAATTATTATTCAGTTTAAATAAATAGTCTTTCTAACCGCACTATATAAGTAGCAATTAACTCAAATGTCCACACTACATTACAATTACTACAAACAAAAAAACATGCTCGCTAAAAAGTGAGATATGCAAATCTAAAAAAAAATATGTCAAACTATAGTATGCCTTTTTGGTTAAATAATCCTTTAGTATAGTTCTTATCTTTCCATGAGGCATGGCCTGCAACTCTTCAGGGAAACTATTAAATATTTTTATAATCGAATACTGAACATTCTTTTGTATATAAGTAAAATTGCATTTCCCAGATATAAGATTATATTTATATATACAGAGATTCTCTATATTATATGATGATAATATAAAGTACTTCTTAGAAATTACCTACCTAGATGGGGACATACATCGTCCATCTCGATATATCTTAAAAATTAAAATACAATATAGATGGAGTAATGTTAACTATTCGCATCTGCAACGTCCCAAAGACAATACCCAGTGGCTTCCACGGTAACCGTTTCTTTTGTGTGTATTTTTTTATTGTTCTTTTATCGGTCACCTTTTCCCCAGAAGAGGTCGTTGCACTCGACCGTTTTGTATGTGGATAGACGCGAAATTTTGCAATGGTAGGTTTCTATTTTAAAACTAACACAACGCAACGTTCGGTGTGTGTGAGTGGCGTCTGTTTCGACACTGTAGCCTGTTTTTTCTGCATGTTTCTTTTCTGTAATTAATTTGTTTACAATCGCCGCTGGGTGTACGAGGAAGGTCTTTGGACAGTGGGCCGTTGCGATTCAACGCTAATTGAGGATATTTTTATTCTCCGGTAAATTAGCAATGTTGCTTATTTAATTGTTTTGTATTTCAATAGTATTGTTCAATCTGGAAAAAAAATGGAAGGAGTTATAAGATTTTTTAGAGACAAAATCCGAAGTCTCAAAATAATTCTACATTGTTTTTAAGCGTTTAGTTATTGATAGTTACTTGCAGCCATTTGCACCATTGCTACCCGCGGCTCGTATTTTTCTTTGATCAATTTACTTTTACTGTCAGAAGTTGGGAAGCATTCGTTCGCGCTGAAGTCATTCGTGGCTTCGAATCATCTGCGGATGATGCTAATATGGTTAGCGAAACGCGCGTCCAGTGTATTGTAGTGATTTACTGTTTTATTTTGCTGTTGTAACACTAAAGGTTCCAACCCCCAACTGTAATGTACAGAAACCGCACATCGATACCTGTTACCGTTTCGGAGTTACGGGGTGTTTTTCAAAAATGTGCTTTTTTTAACAAATACCTAGCTGTAACTTTTTTGATATGGAGAATTTTGTATTTTTATGAACTCATTTCCAAAGCACGTTTTTAATGGTTTACGTAGAATGGTTTAAGTATAATTTTTTTAAAATTAATAATTTAAGAGTTATCAACAGAAAAATTGATTTTTTATTTGGGACACCCTGTATATTTTTAATTAACTGAAAAGAACTTAAAATTACCTTTCCAAAAATATAGCACACTTGATATTTTGTTATAATCCCCTTCGAAATACAGAATTTTTAAAAGTTCGCCACTTTTAACTAATTGGCTTTGGACCCCTTATTGATGATCTGTCCTTAATGGAACTCGAAAACATATTTTTCCAGCAACCTCCGGCACCGCCTCAGGACGCTGAACTTATCAGCAAATTTTTGCAGCCAATTTCAAGAATAATTGAATAGCTAACCAAGACCCCAGGCGTTGGCCGTCGAGGCCGCCGGACTTAGTGCCTATGGATCTAATCCAATGGATATCTTTGCGGAAGAATAAAGGTTCTTATTTTTAAATTGCCCGTATAATCTATAGTTCAGTCATTGGGGATTTTTGCTTGGAAAAAAGTCCGGAAGTTTTGCAACTTTGCAGGTTTAGAGGTTTTGGAGTCCCTAACTAAAATCCATAAAATGCACATTTCCAGACTTGCCGCCCAAAATCGGTATTTTGTGAATATCTCGAAAACCATGCGTTTTCGCGAAAATTTGAGGAGAGCAAAATTAAAGAGAATAAAATTTCCTATAAAAAAAGGTTTTATGAAAATTTTTCTAAAGTCAACCGTTTAGGCACAAAATCCCTGGAAATTTTACAATTTTGCGTAAAATATGATATATTATGTATTCGATTTTCCGAAATCAAATGTCGATTAGGGTTCACTAAAACTAGTTTTAGTTTAGTTTCTTCAATTTTGCCATGAAACAGTGGCGTATCATTAATTCGCTCATTAATTTATGAATAACTAGCCTGTACCAGCGACTTCGTTCGCGTCGAATTAATCATTTGTAATGGTGATGATAAAGCAAAGCAAGAATTTCCACTAACATACAAACTGGATAAACTTTTTTCACATTAATGTCAGCATGAGAAAAAACAATATGGCGATATTATTCTATAACTTGGTAATAATTGAGGGGTAGTTTCATCTCGTTGGAATTTGACTTTCGAAAAATCCGTTTGCCAAAAATAAGCTTTTTACGTCAAGCAGTTTAAGCAGAATCAAAGAAAGTTAAGAAATTACCCAACTTTTGGGAACACCCTGTATAATTTTTTAAAAAATTTCAAAATATGTAAAAAAAACTAATAAATTATGCTTGTCCAAGCAGTTTCCCGAAAGACTAACCGTTTTTTAAATAACAAATATTGTTATATTTGAGGGGCGTTTTCACCCTCTTGGAATTTAAGATTCGAGAAACCCCTCCTTATCGAACCTCTACACCCCACAGTCAATCCGTTTCCCAAAAATCAGCTTTAAACGTCAAGCAGTTTAAGCAGAATCGTGATTACTCAATGGTCATATTTTATGAAACACCCTGTATAAATTTATAAAAAATCTTAAAATACGTAAAACAACAAAATAAAATATACGTGTTTAAGAGTTTTTCAGAAAAGCTCACCGGTTTTTAAATAAAAAATATTTTAATATTTGATGAATAGTTTCACCCCCTTAGAATTCGAGTTTCGAAAAATCTCTTATCGAACCTGTACACCCTAAAGTCAGTCTGTTTTCCAAAAATTAGCTTTTTACGTCAAGCGCTTTAAGCAGGATCGTGATTAATCAATGATCAGATTTTTCAAAACACCCTATATACATTTTTAAAAAATCCTAAAATATGTAAAAAAACAAAATAAAATATACGTGTTTAAGCGTTTTTTCGGAAACTTGACCGTTTTTTAAATAAAAAATATTGTAATATTTGAGGGGTGGTTTCACCCTCTTGGAACTGGAATTTCGAAAAATCCCTTCTTATCGAACCTCTACACCCTAGAATCAACCTGTATGCCAAAATTGAGCTTCTTACGTTGAGTGGTTTGAGCAGGATCGTGATTAATCAGTATGTCATTCACTTAAGGATTTTATATATTAGTATAGATTAATTTTAATTATTGAAAATGTGTACTTGTTTCCACACCACCCAAGAGGTAAAGTACATGGCGCGTGTATTTTAACGTGGTCTCCCCGGAGGTCTACTCCACTAGGTAAATTAAAAACATTAACTTATCTGCACAAGCCCGACGGATCTGGCTCATTGATGTCAAAGTCGATCGTGTCTGCTGTGCTGGGCTCATCAGGGTGGTCTCTCAATACGTCCAGCTCTTCATCTTCAACCGCCAGAGGACTATCTACAGGCAAGTCCAACTCCTCTTCATCGCATTCGTCGAGTGACACTTCAGTGACGTTGTCACAGGATTTCCCATTGCAGTATGCACAAATCATTGAACATTTTAATCCTGCTTTTCTGCATCCGCAGGCTTTACCACAGTTGTTGGTTTTGCATTTACAGGATAAAAATGCCAATAGGGATTTTGGAGCTGGATCTTTCAACGTTGTTACAGGAGTAATGCCTGTTTTTGTTTTCTTCCAACCCCATTCTTCGACATCTTTGGTACAACCAGACCAATGCTGAACCTGGTGGTAAGTTCGCAATGAATGCTGTCCAGCACGTCAATTAATTATTCATAAATTAATGAGCGAATTAATGATACGCCACTGTTTCATGACAAAATTGAAGAAACTAAACTAAAACTAGTTTTAGTGAACACTAATCGACATTTGATTTCGGAAAATCGACTATATGTATATCATGCTTTACGCGAACTTTAGCGAAAATTTTCATATAGTAACCTTTTTATAGGAAATTTTATTCTGTTTATGTACATGGTGTTTCCCTTTAAAAGCGTCCAATTTGGCCTACACCCTGTACCGTTCATATCAAATAAACTTTTAGTCACATAATTAAGCTTGACCGGCACAGCGTTGCCCACTTTTATATATTTTCTTTTAATCAAAATATTTTAGAGTATTATTGCTTATTCAGGTCAATATTTACCGCGCCTTCACACTGTCAGCGCACAAGACAAATGAAAAAGACAATCAAGAAAAGCACAATAGTCGTTGCGGAAAGCTTAGAAAAAATAACAATCCTTCATATCGGTCATACTTCTCAATGTAAATTAATTCATTTGTGCCAATGCAATGCTATTAATAAAGTGGGTTAACTATAGGTGTTTACTAATATGATAATGCATATCATAATAACGTTGCCAGTAAAAAATGACGTCTAAATGGTTTGGTGGAGTGGAGTTGCAGTGTAGGCACTGTCTGTTGTACTGCTGTACCAAAATACCTCCTATATAAGTCATTTGCAACGTTTGCAAGTCTCTGTTGCATCCCAGTACTTCTTGTAGTTTATAGGATGATGTCTTTGTGGTAGGAATTATTATTTGAAAATTAAAATAGGTACATGTATTTTTGAAAATCATAGGCAGTGGTGCTTACTAGATTTATTAATTTATTAACAAACTTACTGCGAATTACTCAAGCCAAGTATTTGGTACTATTTTATGCAGAAAATATTTAAACAAACACAAATGATCTCAACAAAAGTTTGAAATATGTATCTATGTGCTTAAATACAGTGTAGTAATTATCTTTTTTTAGCATGCAATTTTAAGAGGTAGATATTGTCACTATTTGAGTGTGTAATTAACATTGACGAAACCAGAAGGCGCGAAGAAAAGAATAATACATACATTCCGAATTCTGAATAATTTATGACATGACGGTTGAATAAATAATGGTTGTCAAATATACTTTCGAAGTCATTTACATATTCAGATAGATAGAAACGTGTTTTTTAGTCGTTTTTGAACGAATACGATTTGTAATTTACTTATAAAAATATTTTTTTACGGAATATAAATGAGAAGTTTACGTAAGTTAAAAATATATAATGGAATAGGTACATATTTGTTTGTTTTCTAGACTCCTAGACAAACAGTAAACATAAGATTAATATTATTAAATTTTGGCCAAAATGCGGTGTCAATTCAAAATTTTGTATATTGTACGGTTATACACCGTTAGTAAGAAACTTTGGGCCTTTATATTTTTAGGAAATTCCTACCTTCCTACCTCAGCATTAAACATTTGTAGATTTGTACAAAAGAAATAAAATAAGTGTTAATATTTCCTATCTATAAAAGAACTTGACAACTCCCAGATATGTCTTTGCTTCATCAACCAGTCCAAATAGTAGTTGTAGTTGGCATATTTGTCAACGAAATAGGAATGTAGAATGAGTAAGAGAGGGGGGTTAATCACTGCGACCTTAAATATCTACTGTGCCCCCCTTTCTTGAGTTATCACACAGCCTATAACCAGTCATACCCCTGTTGTAGAGGGGACAGGGTATTTCCCATCCTCCTATGACAACAGTTTTTCCTCCGAGGGAAAAAACGAAATAGGACATTCAACGAACACCTGAGTAGATTAAAGCTAAGAAACAATGGCGCAAAAAATGTTGATTCTGTGGGGATAATGGGAAAACACCAGAACACCTCTTCACTGAGTACGCCGGAACGTCACGTGCGATGAAGTTTGGTACGTTGATGAGTTATAACTCGTTATAACTGAAGAAAGGAGGACACACAATAGATCTGTAAGGTCGCGATAATAAAACCCCCTCCCATACATTCTATATTCTACTGTTTAAACTATTCGTTCACCTCTCTCGTTCTGTTCACCCCTCTTGTTCGCTTGACCACCTTGTGAGGTATGTCAACAGCTCGTTCAACAGCCCGTTCAATGTCCAAGAAGGCACAAATTGCTGTTTCTTTGATATCCATGCTTGCCTGTATTAGCTTCATTAACTGGTACAAAGCAGTTTCTGTGGATCTGCCCGCTCTGCTCAATGTTGCAACAGCAGAATGTGGAATGTTTGGCAGGGGGGTCAATCGAGGGTTTTTTTGAATTGGTGAGCTTTCTCATGCTCAAATCTTGACTTTTTGTACACGGCAAACACATCCTTTAACATGCTGGCCTCTGACATCTCTCTTACTTAATTCGGCTTTGTCTAGCACAATTTGGTGAACTTGAGCAATGGTATTATCAATGTTTGCAGCTTTTACACGTTTTGAACGTTCTTCCGTTCCTCTGCTACTTTCATGTGTCAATTCAGCTGCCCAAAATTTTACAGCGATAAATGACGGCACAGAATTTACTCCAACTCGTCTTTGAGTTGCGTAGGGTTGTTGCCTTTTCAAAAAAAATATTGTTGAGTGCCCGATGTTCTGTTTTCTCCGAAATTTCTCCCATTTTCACAATAAGCTTATATCCACTCATTCAGGCGGCTGTCAACCTACTGAACATGAACACAACAGCTGAACACCGTTGCAATAAAACATTTTTGATTTTATATAGGAAATTTATAATTTTATTAAATATTTTGAAGTATGAAACTCTTCAGTCTACCCTCGTAAAGTGTTTTTGTAAATAATTTTGTTCTTTAATAATTATTCTTTTCTTATATTCTTCCGTTCCGTTTTTCTTTTATTGTTGTTAAAATATAATGGTTAATATATTTGCGAATTATTATTTCTCATGCCCAAACGGACTCTTCAAACTCGTCTTCAAATTAATTTTATTCATAAGAATATTAGGAAGTATAAAATATAAAACCTGAGTTAGCCAGGAGGTCAAGCAACTTAGTCTATCTGTTTTTCAAAACCCAGAAGGAGATATAATAAAAACCGCCATAGAAATGGTTTAGGTAAACATCTTAAAACCAGTTTTTATTTAAACATATATATTTTTTAAACGTGGTCGACAGTGACGTGCTTTGGAAATTTTTATTGACGACATCTTGCTGGCGGTGTCCATAGCATATTAAATTAGTTTGATAACCTACGGTACATTTTGAACGTTTATTTTTAAAGTATTAATATTTGTAATAGAAAAATAATGATTTTCAGTTTTAAATCAAGTAGACACTCTAGTAGGCAAAATTAAAAACGGAGATCACTAAAAAAATAAAACTAAATTAATCAAGACTCACTCTTGCAACTTCGTGCCGAATCGATAGACAGTTACCGGTAGCGGATAGACTTGATTTATTAATCATTATTTTTTCTTTATTGAACGTTGAAATTTCCGGATTTTTCATTTTTTCCGAGATTTTTTCCTTCTTTTATAGGCTAAAAACGCTAACTAAAATTCAAAATGTGAAGATTGTGAGACTAAAAATACTGCAACTAGCGATAATTCATAAACTACATGCGAGACTATTATCATCAATAATCATCAATCTCAGCTTATTCGACCATTTCCAATTAGCCTCCCTCACATATTTAGATACTCTCTTTGTACCTAGTTGGGGCCGTTGTTGTATATTGTTGGCTATGCGGGCCCTGTTATCTCTTCTAATTTCTTAATATCATGGTCCCATCTCAGGTTTGGTCTTCCTCTAGGTGTCTTAATTCCTCGTGGGTACCATGCTGTAATTTTTTAGTAGGATTTTTTTGGAGAGATCAGTTATTTCATCGCGTATTCAAATAAAAAAATTAGCGCCGGGAGGCACGTATAGCCGCCCATACTAAAATATGTTAATAAAATGTTGGTAGGCAGTTCTTTTAGTTTAAAAGTAAAGGAATTTTTCCAATTTTTTTTATCTCAAAAACTGCGACTTTGACTGATTTTGATGTTATTACAAATTTTGTTGCAAATATTATTCCCAATCTTAAATTGAAAACCGCGTTTCGCTAGCTACTGTAATTTTGGAGTTACGATTTTTTAAAATTTTTAACCCCCTTCCATACACCCTTACCAACCCTCCACCCCCACCAAAAACTAATGGCCAGATTCTCTTGCCACAGTGCCACAGTATTTTTGTGCCAAATTTGGTAAAAATCGGTTTAGCGGTTTTTGAGTTATCGTGTTACAGACGGTCAGACAGACACCATGAAAATATTTTGTATTTAAGTCATTTATGACCCAAATAACTCATTTTGAGTGAAATTAAAAAACTTTTTTTTGCCGATCTTAATAGGTCGTATGGTCGTATGGTCGGCTAAAAATCAGTTAGTACCTATGTGTTTATAACTATGCATGTTTGAACCTTCTCCTCGCATACCGACACTCCCAAGGCTTACTTTTCTTCGTTGGCATTTAGCTGCTCTATCACGTTAATGGTGTTCGATTTCTACGACACGATCGGCATAACTTCACGCAAAAAAATCTCAAAAAACGAACATTGAATCCACTTTTTGGTCGTACTGTCCTCTTTTCTCTCACGAATTGAAAATATCTTCTTTTTAACACCAAACTAAAAATTTAAATAATATAAGTCTATCGCCACAATGCTTAATGAAATTGCTAATATAGCAACGATGTGTCTTGCTGGGAGTAGCAAGACACATCGTTGCTATATTAGCACTTAAGAAATATTTGTGGAAGTGCTAAAAATGTTTAACTTTTTTATGGTTATTTACATTTTAAAATTGTTTGTTTTGTTTTAACGAGTTTAAAGTATAAATATTTTTTAGAAGGTAAGAAAGACTATCAACCGTCTACGTAAGGGTGGGTCAAATTAAACGCTTTTAAAGGGAAACGCCCTTTTCTATCGCAGATAGACGAAAACTAATATCGATGTCTGAAGCTCAATTTTTATCAAAAACGAGATGGTGGAAACCGCACATCGATATCTGTTACCGTTTCGGAGTTACAGGGTATTTTCAAAAATATGCATTTTTAACAAATAAATCTTAAACTTTTCTGCTATGGAAAATTTTGTATTTTTATGAAAACATTTCCAAAGTACCTTTTTACGTAGAATTTAATGGTTTAAGTATCATTTTTTTTTAAATTAATAATTGAAGAGTTATTAACAGAAAAATTGATTTTTTATTGGGGACACCCTGTATATTTTTATTAACCTGAAAAGAACTTAAAATTACTTTTCCAAAAATAAAGCACACTTGATATTTTTTTAGTCTATTATAGTCCCCTTCGATATTAGTTTTTGTCTATCTCCTATAGGAAAGGGTGTTCACCTTTAAAAGCGTCCAATTTGACCCACCCTGTACACTTACATACCTTTTAGGTAAATTCTTGACAACATTTGGCCGAGGGTTAAAAAAACATTTGCATGTGACGCTTTTTTACCCTCTCGTTTTTTATTTTTTATTTTGAATGTTGGCAACCCTAACTGTAGTTATGGGAAAGAAATTACAACAGAGAAATTTACCTAAAATTAATCGTAAGCGTTTTGTATATAAGACCAGTTCCGTATTTAATATTTATTTATGTAGTAAAAGTACCGTATGGTCGAACCGTAAAAAACGGTGTACAGTTGGCTTGACAATGTACATCGATAACAGTGATCTTTTTTTCGATCTTATTGTATTAAACAAGAAATTTAAAAGAAGTTTGGGGACACACAAAAACGTTTAATCTACATTTCTTCATATACGTTTAGCATTGCTTTCCATCAAGTTGTATTTTCTTCAATCGAGTAAATAGAAAGTGGATTGAACAGATAGGTCATTAGTGCTTTAATAACGTTTGTTCGCCGGGCGGTTAATTCCTTTTGCACATGTTTTTTTTTAAATGCCAGTATACGTTTCTCAAACACTATTTAATGTGTTTTTATGTTGTTCAGAAATTAGAATAATATATGAAAAATCTTATTTAAAACGATAATATTTTCCAAAATCAAATCGCCTATTGAACCATGAGCCAAAACAAAATTTTTTAAATGTTTTTAGGTGATTACAAAATTGTTTTTTATTCTTTTATTGACATAAAGATTAACAACTATGAATGTGCAATTACCGAGGACTTAAATATTCCAAGTAGAATAGAATACCAATGGTTATCTGGACTCTTTGTTAACTTTGCTTATCATTGCAAAATAAGGTCCATCAAAAAATTAATTTTCAAGACCTTATATGTATTTAAATTAATTTTTTTAGATAGTGCTAAAATTTATATACTAAAAAGTAGTGTTATAGTAGCAAAGTACAAAAAATCATCATCATCAACAAGCCACTAAAGCCCACTGCTGGATGTAGGTCTCCCTTGTTTGCTTCCATAACTCTCTATCTGGGGCAAATTGTATTCAGTTACTGTGGATACGTTTTACGTTGTCATGCCATCTGGTTCGAGGACGGCCTCTGCTCCTGAATGCACCATGTCTTGGTCTGTACTCTATTCTATAATTTATAATTTTCTTCGACATCGATCATCCTTTAGCCTTGCAGGAATTTGTCTTGCTCAATTCCAGTTTAAAACTGTCATTTTTCTGTGGCATTTTGTTCTGTCTCGTTGGGTTAGGTTAGGTTGCTGGGGTTTAAGATCCTGTTTGATCACTTACTCGGAGGCCTTGGGCTCATTGCAATACCCCTGCATTAATGTATACCAAACCTTTCTCTCATTTTTACTTTGCGTTACAACACTTCCAGCTTTTTGCAAAGTTCCCGATATCGCTGATGTTGGCTTCTGCTGCTTCCTCTAGTCCCTCCAAAAAACCTTACCCTAAAGTTTGAAAGCGTCAGTTTTCCAGTGCCGGACAGTGGAACAGGTGTTCTATGGTGTCTTCTTCCTCTCCCCATTCTTTGCATTAGTCATCGTTAGAAATCTTCCAACTCACGAAATTTACCGCCGTGGAACAGTTTCCAGAGACATCTACAAGTGCTCTAGTAGTTTTGTCTTTTTGCCACCGTCTTCGAGCTGTAGCGCAGTCCTCACGGTATTGCCATGTCTCTTGCTGCTTGATCTTGATGGTAGTTCCTATAGCTTCCTTCAGTGTGTTGATCGTCACAAGTGGTGGGTCATCGGCCACGGCCTCTCCCCTGGCCCTCTCTTTGAGCGTGTCTGTCCGCTTCTTGGTTGCCCACCACATTGCTGTGGTCTGGCGCCCAGCACAGAGGGGCCCCGCCTTGACGCAGCCAGGACAGTGCTTCTCGACAGTCCGTCACAGTTTTCGACCTCACTGATTGCATGGTGATGCTTCTTAAAGCGCCCAAGCTGTCAGAGATACCTCGTATTGATCTATCAGCGATTTTCCCTCGTATACAACTGTCCGCTTTCTTTATGGCGTAAACCTCTGCTTGAACATTACAGCCATCCGATAGCCTTAAAGATCGTCGGCTGTCTAGTTCTCTGAGAGGATGCCTATACCTCTGCCTTCTGAAGCCACTGAATCATCTGTATACACTGCTGTTCTGTCTCGTACTTCGGTATACTTTTTTGCTCTTTGTGATATTCTGATTTTGTTTGTTGTTTTCTTGGTTAATGTTAGGGTCTCCGCACCATACGTCAGAACACGTAGTACACATTGATTGAAGACCTTTCTCTTCAAATCTATCTACAGGGTCCGGCAATAGTGCGTCGGGCATCTGTAGCTCCTAGAATAAAAAAGATGGGAATTTTGTTTAAGTGCAAACCTAAACTATGTTCTTGGATGTATTTCAGGAAAATATTTTAACTTCTATAGGGTGGCTCAAAAAAGTGTGAGTGGATCGGGATTATTTTTTTAAATGGAACACCTTGTATATTATTGCATTTTTGGTTGATTTGGTTGGCTTCCTCTCAGACCACATTACATAATCCTAAGATATGAGTAAATATATTTGGATAGTTTCAGAGCTATTAATAAATAAATAAAAAATATATATTTTTTAGCCTTTCTTAAAAAAATATTAAAAATACCAGAACTGTCCTGAAATCAAAACTATATTAGGTATTTAGTTTAGATGGTATGTATTTACTTTACTATAAATATGGCAATCGTAAATCATACAGGATGTTCAAAATTCTACGCCAAACTTTCTAAAATATAAAATAATTTTTCTTCGTTTTTTTAAATGGAACACCCTGTATATTAATTTTTCAATAAATGAAGAATTAAGAAATGAACATTTTGTGTTGGAGTATTTAAAATTTTATGGTTTCGGAGATATTTGCGATTTAATATTTCATATGGCATTTTCCACAGTAAATTTTTATCAAAGCCACCCAATAATTTTTCTCCCGTATTTTACCGTTGAAAGAGCCATATGAAATAATACTGCGTGTATCTGCAAAACTATTAAATATTTTGAAATACTTTAAATACAAAAAATTTTCATTTTTTAATTCTCCATCTAATAAAAAAATAACATACAGGGTGTTCTATTTAGAAAAACAAAGAAAAATTATTTTATATTTTAGAAAGTTTGGCGTAGAATTTTGAGCATCCTGTATGATTTAAGATTGCGATATTTATAGCAAAGTAAGTTTAGACCATCTAAAGTAAATACCTGATTAGATATTTGATTTCAGGACAGTCTTGACACAATATATTTTTAAGAAAGGCTAAAAAAATATATTTCTTGACTATTAACTCTCTGAAGCTTGTCGAAAAAAATAGTTACTCATATCTTAGGATATAAATAAAACGAAGCTAAAAATGCAATAATATACAGGGTGTTCCATTTAAAAAAAGTTATCCCGATCCACTCACACTTTTTTGAGCCACCCTATAGAAGTTAAAATATTTTACTGAAATACATCCTCGTACATACTTTAGGTTTACACTTAAACAAAATTTCCAAGTTTTTTATTTTAGGAGCTACAGATGCCCGACGCACTATTGCCGGACCCTGTATATTCACTCCTCTATAGGCAGTCCAAGTTAGTCCTATTCCTCTGTTAAGCTCTCAAGTTTGGTTTAGTTGTTAAAAAATTCAATATTGTAGGTATTAGTATAATATAGTAGAACCTGCTACTAATTTTACGGTATTTTATCAACAATGTAAAGAAAATATTCATTTATTTTATTAAGAGTTATTTATACTGAAAGTCACAACATAATATTTATATTTTCACAATATACCTTATTCATTTTTCTTTGTCTTCAAGTAAGTTTTTTTAACCCGACGAACCCTTGTTCGCAGCTTTCAAATTACTACTCTGCCAACCACCTCAACTTGTATTCTGTTCTCCAGGCGAGTGGGGTAACCGCTATTTTTACCCTCGTAGATTAAAACAACCGCATTAGTCACCGGGGTGCAACTGTTCGAAATGGCCCCATTTGAAATTGTAATTAGGGGCGGTAATTGACGTTTCTTCCTGTGCGAACACCTTGTTTCCTTTCTGCTAGCTAACGGAGGTTATATCGATTGTTGGGATGTCGCAGCATTTATACAGGGTGTTTCAAAAAACATGTGCCATCTTTCGTAGGGGATTCCTCAAGTAAAAATATGGTTTATTTTTTATATTAACATAGGGTCCTATTCTGTTTTGTTTCGCAGCCGCAGGGGGTGAAAATCTCTATTTTTTTTTCGATTTATTATAATTTTCTTAGAAAATTATAAACAAGAAGAATATTACAAGAAGAAAAATCCTATAAGTAAATATAGGTGCGGAAATGCATAGTATGAATGTAACTGTATGAATGTTAAAAGTTTTAAAAAATCGGTCTTTCGTAATTATCTTACAGACCATTTTTCGTTTTTAATTTGGTGTAGGTAGCACTAAATATCAGTGATATAAATTTTAATAAAACTTAATAATAAATTAGATGAAATAAATAATTTATTATTTTTTTCATTTCATTATTATTAATAAAATTGCGTTTATCTCATCAAGGAGATCGAAATTGACAAAATATCAAGATACAACTTTTAATCGGTATTAAACGGCCTACACAACTTTGATAACAATTGAAAAAAGTCAGTGGCTCACATGGTTTTTTAGAAAAATATTTCAGTGATACAAATAATAAAGGCAATTTATTAGTATTATTTTTATTATAACCTATATGCACGTCCCTGGTGAATCTGTCGACACTTTTTAGCATTAAAACATGTAGCACTTTCACCCTCAAAATTTCATTGGGATCACTAAAAGCACTTGGAAGAAAATTATAGGTAATAAATCGAAAAAATGAAGACTTTAACCTTCTGTAACTACAAAACAAAGCAAAATCGAACCTAGGTGTGTTGATATAAAAATGTTATAACATATGTTTTTTTGAAACACCCTGTATATTTTATAAAACGTCCGTAAGAATTTTTTGTTTGGATACGCAAAAATAGTATTTTAAGAGCCACTGACATGATTGACATGAGGCTGATTGCCGTTTAGATTCTAAGGGCCAGTGCCCTTTTACGAAAATAACTTTTTTTATTTTTTAGAATTCTGTTTCAGTGGCGAAAAACGCAGACATTTTTCAGTATCCTAAAGATTTTTTTTCTGTCGTCATACAAAGCACGTTTAGTCAAAATTGAGGTCAAAATACTTGATGAATTTTTAAAATTGAAAACTGAAGCAATATAATGTTTTAAGTGCGAAAAATCGGTTTGTCATCTTTTATCTTAAGTTCCACAACCAACAACATATACAGGATGTATCTTAAATAATTGCAAATATTTTTAAGGTAGTATATTTTGATTCTAGAAACACGACTATGATGGTTTTTTCGCGAAAAAAAATTGAAAATTTGGAATTTTTGGAAATGTTTTTAATTTTTAGTTAAAAACATAATTTCTTGATAATATGGCAACATAGCTAGTAGATTAAATTTACAAGAGAGATAACCTAGAAGATCAAGTGGTTCTCAAAATTTAAGCAAAAAATACATATTTTTTTTGGAAATTTTCAGAGTAAAATAATTCGGATATTTTGGACTTATATGAAAAACGGTAAAGAGAAAATATGTTTCTTTTATCGAGATCTACCAGCCCTGAAAATATTAGCACTTATTTAAGACTCACCCTGTATAAAGCGCAAGTGTCACGGCTATTAAATTGTATTGGAAAAACTTATCAACAGAGACATCGCCTGTTCTTGTACATTGATTATCACATGTTAATATGGTTCAAAGTTATGTAAAGAAAGTTTTTAATTTAGTATTAATTACCAGTATTTATGTGGAGTTTTATATGAAAAGAATTAAAATAATATGCTAAAACTTATAATATGTGATGTTCAGTTTAATAGATGTGTGGTTGTGCACGTGTTGGATATGCTGTGATATGCTGGACAAAATACTGTTAAATTCTTATTCAAAGAGTAAGCACTATCAAAATATGTTATACGTTACTGTTGAGCAAAAAAAAGTTGAAAATATTTCGTAAAATATGGTGAAAAAAAGCTTCTATAATTGTTCATTATTTAGAGTTTCATTATTTCAGTTTACTAAACTGTAAAAAAGGTATTTAAAATAATAGAAGCTGCACTATACCTAATAGTAATATACAATGAATAAAATTAATGTAAGTATTTTTTCTGTCGAAATTTAAAAATGTCAACTTATAACTTACAGAATGTGGATAACGTAGGAGGTGGCAACATTGCATTCTCCCTAAGCACTATTAAACAAATTTCCCGAAACTGAACAAGCGGCAGTCAAAAGTTTTGAATGTTTTCCGGAAAATGTCAAGAAAAATATAAAAATTTCAATATTTTTTTTCGCAAAAAAATCTCATGGGCGTGTTTCTGGGGTCGAACTATACTACCTACCAGTTAAATAATAATATATAATAAGTAATATCTACTTATTTCTGGGACACCCTGTATAAAAAATGTTTATCTCGAAATAATTGATAAATAATTAATAATGATTTTTTCATTCTTTACATCAAGTCTTCAATAATTGTTACCTGCCTATGTAAAGAGCATTTTTTTAAATTTATCATGATATTTCAAAGACCACTGCGACTGCGACGCCGCTTTTTTGATCGTATGGTACTCTGGGAACTGTTTCAAGAACAAACAAAATAAAACAAAAACAAAATAAATACTAAGTAGTTTAACGTGTTGAATCTTCACCAGGATAGTTTTTTTCTGTCGTTTTACTTCTGCGGGTTTTGTTCGTAAAAATGAGCTTCTTGGCCGGTTAAACTGGCCAAGTCAGGATGTAATTGCGGTTTGGTTTCAGACGCACTGCTTCTTCTTTTTTTCCTCTCTGCACTGTAATAAACGTGAGGATTTCTTCGAACAGGACCGATGATATACGACACCCGGTTCGTGTTTCGAGTTTAGGTCTGAGTAGGATTTCTACCTTCTTTGTCCATTCAGATCAGTTTACATCTAGGCAGATACTTCGATGGGAATTTATTGTTTGGATCTGTAGATAGATTTTACGGTTTTGATTTTAGTATTTTGTATTGATTTTAGTGTTTTGAAGAAAAAAAAAACGGCGTCCGATTGTTTTAGAAATTATGATCATATACATTCTCTATATATAATTTTACATACAAAATGACAGCGATTTTGTCATTTCCTATTTCCAAGCCATCTCTGACGCCGTTTTTTTTCTATTCTACGGTATTTCTTACCGTATAATAGTTTTTGCAACTTCTCCTATTATAACCTAACACGATTTGAATTGTTCAAAGAAATATACGAAACACAGAACAACAACAAACAACGCTTTACTGTGCAAAAAGCCAAAACAGCTTCATCAACAAAGCACTCACAAAACAAACAAAAGCACAAAAAAAATATACCTAAATAACAAAAAATTCACAATACAAATCATACAATTCAAAAAAAAATTAAGTCATTCAAATTACAAAAAGAACATACATGGATAATTGCAGAACAGTAAGCAGTAAATAGATATAATTTTAAGAGTTATAAAATATTAAATACTTGACCTTTGACCAGTGTGTGAGATGATCAACATTTTAAAATTCAAAATTGTTCATAATTAAACATCAAAAGAGAAGTATTTTTTATAAACACCCCTGGGCAGATCCAAAAGCCGCGTCCAAGCTAGGCGAACAAAACGTATGTCCAAAAATGCTTAGTTTCGGAGATACAGGGTGTAGAAGTTTCATTTGTATTTCGATTTTTTCCAAATAATTTCTGAAGTAACGTCAATATTTGGATGAAAATTGGTGGATGGGTGTTTTTTGACATGAGAAATTTGGATTTTGATGTCAATATGACTCCCATTTGTAGGTGGCGCCACCTACATGTGTTTTAACTGTTTTGAAGAGTAATAACTTGTCGTCGGTACCTGTATAAAACTATTGAGTAAAAAAATATACATTTACGACCTTTTTTGCATAAAAAAGATCTCTTGGTAAAAATCGCTACGAGTAATGGTTCTCGAGTTATTTGGTATCGAAATTATCAATACCTGTCATCATTGACATAAATTAAACATGTTGACTAAATAGTTATTAGACTGTAGAATTTAGAATTTAGAGGGGGGTTAATCTCTGCGACCTTAGAGATCTATTGTGTCCCCCTTTCTTGAGTTATAACTCATACAGTCCCAGGACTTCCTACGGAGACCCGTGTCCCTCACAGTCGAGGAGCTACGACCCAGGCCGGGTAGACGAAACGGTAGCTTGTGTCGCCTGTTGGGTTTAGAGGTAGGAGGTAGGCTCCCGACCCTTGGAGGAGGTGGTAGCTTGTATGCCACTTGCGGAGGATGGTCTCACGCAAGTGTCAGCCACCTCTCCTGTAGTTCTCTTTGGGTTTGGCCCCTTGGAACTTTCATTGTTACTATTCCCAGTGTCGCTAGGGGGTTTCCCCACAGCTTTACCGGTGATATTTTTATTACTATTATTACCAGATCTCATAGTGTTCCTATGAGTCGCTAGGGACAGTAGGTCCACTTCTACAGAGCCCCGCATGTAGAAGTAAGGGGTAAAATACAATGGGGTGCCCTCCGGTGACCCAAGGTTGAGGCTGTCCGTAGCCCCGCCCGGTATCGTTATATGTCTTGGTGCAATTCCCTGGCCACGACACTACAGTCAGGGACAAGACGATGAGTGAGATGCTTCTTAGACCAAGCCAAGTGCTAGGGGGGATTCCCCCCAGCACCTGACCAGGAGCTTCCCCACCAACGACAAGGTCTTGCATCTCCTAGGGGAAGTATCAGACTGTAACTGAAATCATAAATTTGAAATCTTTTTGTGTCAAAAGTTCAAAAGAAACTGTTTAATCATCATTTTTTCGCAGAAAAACTTATGATTAATTTAAAAAAAAATAAAAATTTAGTATTTCAGTCAAATAACTATACTCAGCGTGTGCTTATTTTTTGTCAATAATGATATGTATTGACTATTTCCAATCTAAATATCTTGAGAACGGTTGCTCATAGCGATTTTTACCAAGAGACATTTTTCCATAAAAATTCATGAAAATGTATATTTTTTTAGTCAGTGGTTTTATACAGGTACGGTCGAAAAGTTATTACTCTTCAAAACAGTTAAAACACATGTAGGTGACGCCCCCTAGAAATAAGAGTAATTTTGACATCAAAATTAAATTTCTCGTGTCACAAAACTCCCAGATACCAATTTTCATCCAAATATTGACGTGACTTTTTTTACTTATTTTGATCTGTAGAATATGCTGCCGAAAGTTTCCGGAATACAGTTCGGACCACCCTGTATACAGGGTGGTCCTACTGTATACAGGGTGGTCCGAACTGTAATCCGGAAACTTCGACAGCATATTTTGCAGATAAAAATAAGTAAAAAAGTTCGTATAAATGTATGTCCAAGATGCTTAGTTTCGGAGATATAGGGTGTAAAAGTTTCATTTATATTTCCGACTTTCTCCAACTAATTTCTGAAGTAACGCGAATATTTGGATGGAAATTGGCGTCTGAGAGTTTTTTGACATGAGAAATTTGATTTTGATATCAATATGACTCCTATTTGTAGGGGGGCGCCACCTACATGACGTGTTGTAACTGTTTTAAAGAGTAATCAATTTTCGTCTGTACCTACTGAGTAAAAAAATATACATTTCCATGAGTTTTTACGTAAAAAATGTCTTTTGGTAAAAATCGCTACAAGCAACCATTCTCAAGATATTTAGAATGGAAATAGTCAATACATGTCATTATTGACAAAAAATAAACACGTTGAGTAGATAGTTATTTGACTGAAATAATAAATTTGTGAAATTTTTATTTTTTTTTAAATTAATCATACATTTTTTTGCGAAAAAATGATGATAAAACCATATCTCTTGAACTTTTGGTACAAAACATTCCAAATTTATGATTTCAGTCAACATGTTTAATTTATGTCAATGATGACAGGTGGTTGACATTGCTAATTTCGATTCCAAATATCCCGAGAACCATTAAGTACTCGTAGTGATTTTTACCAAGAAACCTTTTTTACGTAAAAAACGTCGTAAATGTATATTTTTTACTCAGCAGTTTTATACAGGTACGAACGAAAAGTTATTACTCACAATATGTAATTCGAAAAAAAAAATAAATGAAAAAAAGTAAATTGAATTCTAAAAATATGCATATCTCTGAATCGAGAGCGTGGTAAATTGCGTTTTCCAGACAAGCCAGGATCCCTAATATTAATTTTTCTCGACTCGCATTCAGTAAGATCTATTAAAAGTGCTGTATTTACGCACTCAGCCCACTCGCGATTAAAAATAATGTTTAAAATTATAAACAACACCAATATTATCGGCGTCTTTTGGCAGCAGGCCGCTTAATTCCTGGAATAACAGTTGTTCTGTGAGGTAAATTTCTCTAAAAAATGTCTGTAATATTTTCATTGTATCATAGATTTATATGCATGTCTATGGAAAATGTCATTGCACAGTCAAAGGTTATATTTTTTCTACATATTTAATTGGAAAATAAAAGTAAAAGTTTGTGTAAATGTATGTCCTAAAACGTTTAGTTTCGGAGATACAGGGTGTAGAAGTTTCATTTTTCGATTATTTCGATTTTTTCCAAAATAATTTCTGAAGTAACGCCAATATTTGGATGAAAATTGATGTCTGGGAGTTTTTTGATATGAGAAATTTGATTTTGATGCCAATATGACTCCTACTTGTTGAGGTCGCCACCTACATATTTTTTTAACTGTTTTGAAGAGTAATAACTTTTCGTCCGTACGTGTATAAAACTACTAAGTAAAAAAATATACATTTACGACGTTGTTTACGTAAAAAATGTCTCTCGTTAAGAATCGCTACGAGTAATGGTTCTTGAGATATTTGGAATCGAAATTATTAATACCTGTCATCATTGACATAAATTAAACATGTTGACTAAATAGTTATTAGACTAAAATCATAAATTTGAAATGTTTTGTGCCAAAAGTTCAACAGAAACATCATATTTTTTTCGAAGAAAAATTTATGATTAATAATTTAAAAAATAAAAAGTTCTCAAATTTATCATTTCGGTCAAATAACTATCTACTCAACAGATTTATTTTTTGTCAATCATGACATGTATTGACTATTTCCATTCTAAATATCTTGAGAACGGTTACCCGTAGCGATTTTTACGTAGAAACATTTTTTACGTAAAAAATCACGGAAATATATATTTTTTACTCAGTAGTTTGATACAGGTACAGACGAAAAGTTATTACTCTTCAAAACAGTTAAAATACATGTAGGTGGCGCCCCCTACAAATAGGATCATACTGACATCAAAATGAAATTTCTCATGTCAAAAAACTCCCAGACACCAATTTTCATTCAAATAATGACGTTACTTTGGAAATTATTTGAAAAAAGTCGAAATAAATATGAAACTTCTACACCCTGTATCTCCGAAACTAAGCATTTTAGGACATACATTTATACAAAGTTTTTTACTTATTTTTACCTGCAGAATATGCTACCGAAGTTTCCGGAATACAGTTCGGACCACCTTGTATAATGACCCATCCTTGTTCCATTTGAAAGAATTGAATTATTATTAAAACTAATACAATATACAGTACGTCTGTCCGTTCTGTAGCTCCGGGGTGTCCGTGAGAGGGGAAACGATATTTTCTCGATGTTTTTTGTAAAAAATTAGACGACGCGTCCCATCAATAAAAATTCGACAAATTTGCAAGTAGCCAATAAAGTGAGTGGGCGGAGCGATTTGCGGTGACGCACTCGTCAAATCGACGTATAAAATATATTGCTGTTTATTTAAATGTTTTTTGCCCGCATTCCTTTCATAGACACAGATCCAGCAGATGTACTGTACTTAGGCATATTTTTTTAACCGGCCAGGAAAAGACACGAAAAATATTAGACGATAAAATATATTTTTCCAAAACTCCAAAAAAATTAATTTTAACAATGATAGTTGACATATATGATATGTCATTCTAATCAGAATGTCATTTTCTATTTAATATAGTAAAAAAATACCCAGGGTATAATTTAAAAATCAAAAGTTGTAGTTATTTCAGGTAAAATAGGAAGTGACCGAATAAAATAAAAACGTAATAAGGCTGAGTCACTTTTGAAAAACACCCAGTATTGTCTTTCATGATTATTTCTATTTAGGATAATGTTTATTAAAGTAAAGATTTTTTTTTCCTTCAGTTTAACGGCCTTTAGCTGCCTGGACTATACGGCCCGTGGATAGATTTCCTATCTCCATTTCTTCTATTTCATCACTGAGAGCGCTCTTTCAGGCATCTGGAACGAATCCATACCCTCCGTGTTTGGTCTTCAGAATGGACTATTTCTTCTATTCTTCAATTAAACTTTTTTAACTTCTTTCTTGTACTTTATACTAACGAACTGAATTATTGATCGGGTGCTTAAATGATTAGACAGTGAGAAGATAATAATAAGATGAATTCAAATATTACTCCTAAAACAAGGGATAAGGCAAAGGTAAAACCAAAATCAGCCTTAAAAGTAACAATATTTGAATCAGCCACCACTCTACAATTTCATGCTGCAAGCGTTTAAAAACTGGGAAATAGCTTTAACTATCACCGGGGTGATAAGCATTAATGTCGCAATATTATAAGGTTGAGGGAGGTGTAATGAGTTTAAGGTATCCATTAGGTCGACTCTGAAGTTACTATACTCAGGACATGCAAAAAATAGATGATTGAGGGTACCTTCTTCTCCGCACATGCATAAGCTGCTTGCCTGGACTCCTATTCGATGCAAATGTGTAGGCACATGACAATGCCCGCTTCGCATTCTCATAATTGTTGTAAGTTCGGATCTACTGAAGTCTTTGTATTCTCGGAACCAATTTTTCTTAAGAGGAGCGTCAACAAATCCACAATTAAAGTAAAGATTTCAGTTAACGTCTCCTTTTTGCTGCCAGGGCTAATCTGGACGGGGCCTACTTTGTTTACACGGAATCCGAACCGCGGTCCTCGGCCATATCATGGTCAGTGGCCTACCGACTTAGAAAATGTCTAAATTAACTCTTACTTACAATACTTAGAAATAATTGCTACTTACTATTTAATATAGTAAAATAAAACTGATATATATAATTAATAACTTAATATCCAAGGTAGAAATGTTTCATTTTTCCAGAGCCAGCGGTAATTGATGACTTCTATCGAGAAAGATTAAAATGGAACTTTGTAATTTGAAATCCAATCAAAATATCGATTAATAAAACAAGTTTTTAACACTACAAGCCATCAATAGTTTAGTTTAATGTAAGTACATTGAGTTATTAATTTATTTTTTTCTGTGACTATTATGAAAAATTTTCCAATCTGGCAATGCCGCATCCGGTCGCGTACAGAATGTTGATCGGGCAGTGTAGATTCGGCAACACTGTCTTTCAGTTATGTAAGCAGCTGTGTCAGGTTGTGTGACGTCACACGCGGGGTCTATAGCGACTGCCAGCATAGCTATCGCGATGGACTGGATGAATTTATATGTACATAATATACTGAGTGTTTTTTTTCGGTTTCGTCGGTTGACTGGTCGACAGAATAAGAAAAAAAATGAATATGCGGCTGCTTCGTGGAATATAAATTGAGTTTCGTTGAAAATTATTATTATAGACCTGGTCAGGGAAATTACTATAATTTTTCTGTATGATTATAGATGTGTATTTTTGAAATTTGCATTTTCAAGATGATGTGTCCGTGCTGTTTGGCTTTTATTGAAATAATAAGGTTGTTAAATAATAATTATTAAATGGATTCACCATTATTTATTTATTTTTAATTTGGCAATTATGTAGTTTATCTACAGTCCCTACAAAGAACTATACAGCATTTCGCTTTTTGTTTAAAAAATACTGGATAGTTTAAAAAAAATGTTTTTTTTATTGCTGACTTGTGATTTGTGTGTATGTTTATTTCAGTTACGCAAAGTTTTTAGATTTTTATAAACATACCATAAATATGAGGTGTGGATAATAACACACACAATCAATGTGCTACATTTTTTTTAATTTTTGGCAAGTCAGGCTTAAAAATAGCGCCAGATTTTATAATGAAATAGCGAAAATAAAACAATTCCGTTTGTGTTTTTTTTTCGTTAAGTACCAAGGCGTCATATTGTGTTATTTTTGTCACCTGCGACCTTCAACTAAAAATTTACAATATCATGTCTCAATCGTAAAAAATTATGTTGTTTGGCACAGATTATTTTTGGTATACAGTAGTGAGTTGACATTCAATTTTACTTTTCCGTTTACTTTGTCCTTGCAGGTGTTTGTTGTATGAATAATTCGTAATTTTTGTACAGTATTTTTTCTACTTCATGGGCCATGTGATAATGGTGCGATAATAATCAATTCACGTGAATCCGGTTGTATTAGGATGATATTACGATTTATAGCTCGGTATAATGACAGTTGGCTTAGTAATGCGGATGAGTTAGGCAAAAACTGTTTTTTTTTAACAAAATTGAAACAATTATAATGAAAATGGATACTAAAACTAATTTTAATTCGACTATATAAAAAGATAGAAAAGTTACTTAGTGAATAAAAAAATGTTACAATTAGAGATCAATTCATTTCTTTACTCATGAAAAAGTTTATTAGGGTCTTAGGGTGAACTTTTTTTGAAGGGTGAAGCTGAAATCGCTTGAAAAAACAATATTTAGTATATAGTATAGGAGCCTCTCCAATTCTATACTTAATACCAAACCTAACCTAACTAGTCGAGTTGACGGAAGATTTCTTCTAGTGTTGCTGTATAAACAGATTTGGGGATATTGCGTCTCCCTGTTGTACTCCTTTGCGAGTTGGGATTTCTGGGGTTGTTTTATATATCATTATTCTTGCTTTGACTTCCTTGTATATATTGCCGAGAGTTTCTATATGTCTGTCAATACCTTGATTCGCTAAGGTTTTTATTATTGCCTTAGGATATATAGAGTCGAAAACCTTCTCAAAGTCTATAAAGGCTATGGCTAGTGGAAGTCAGTATTCTTTTGTTCGGCTGATAGTTTCGCCATAGTATAAGGAAATTAGTATCTTTACTCCTTGTCAAATCCTTTGTTCTTTTTCTGCCACTTTATATAACCTTGTTCTGGCGTCCCGTAGACTGACGTAGCTGTATAGTCGTGGGCTATAACTAGGCAAAGTATAGTCGTGGCACTCGCCATAGTTTCACAGAGATGTATTTAGGAAAATATGAGTTCACAATAAAATAAAATAAAAGAATTGAATTATCGAGTAATATTTTCACATTTCGTGTAAGTAACAATAATTGCACTATTACTTACACGAAAGAATTATTCTTCTGTATCTGAAAAACATCTGATTTGAAGAATGCGGAAAAATATATAATGACATATTTTTATATTATTATCTATTTCAAAGATTTTCTACAACTTTTTTTTAATTTAAAACAAGTTTAATTTTAACATTACTGTGTTAACATGCAATTCTGTTAGTAATTAGTGTTTTGTAGTAATATATTGGTTAGGTGATTTTCATTTGGATAACTAATACATTGAACAACACATTGTACTAAATAATAAAATAACGTATTTAAATTTCAATAATTGCTAATAAACCTTACAGAAATTTCAAAAGAGAAAAGAAGCAAGAACAATGAGAAATAGCATCACTACTTTCTCACGTAATAAAAGAATGTTTTTTGAGTTATTGTTACCGAGTTCCAAAGGTACCGAAAGAACCGGGAATTAATAATTTCGACCCGGTTCTTTTGATTTTTCGGTTCTGAACCGAGAATTCGAAATTTCCGGTTCTGAACCCCAGTTGCCATATTATCAAGAAATTATGTTTTTTAAATAAAAACTAAAAAATTGCGCAGAAAAATTCTCATATTTCTGGGGCCAAAATATACTACCCTTAGAAATATTATGGTACGTTATAGCGTTTCCGAAACCGGTAATTTCGGTACTATTCCTCTAAGGAACAGGGATTTCCAGTTTTTTTTCGGTACTTTCAGTATTAGCAAATTTTTGTTTACTGATGGTGCAGATCGTTAAACAACAAGCAAGGAATGTCAAAAGTAAAATCGATAAAAAATTGAGGTTTAAATGAAAATAATATCAAATTATTAAGTAGTAACCAGTCATGAGAAAATTAACCTGAAAACAAACATGATCACAAATGACTGTCAAAAGAAAACTCAAAGTACAATTTTTTTTAATTATTACTACAACTAATAGCAGCACACAGTAAGGCACTCATTTTTTGTCAATCCGTCTCTGTGCTGGGACGCAACGCTCGAACCTCGCAGGTCGACGGACGGAACTCAACTGAAACGCTCTGCAATCTGCCGATATTCGACAGATTGTAAAAACTGGCAGAAAATATTTGGGAGAGTGTAACTACTCTTTTCCTTTTACTATGGTTTCGCTTAGTGTATGTATGTGATCAATCGTGCTGAAGCCGCCTCTGAAGCCTGTTTGTTCTCGTGGTTGTTGTGCAGCGTCTAACCTGTTTTGTATTCTGTTGTTTATTATTTTTGTGTTTTTTTTCATATCTTGAAGCGCCTTTTCTACTTCTCCAACCACGTGAATTTCTGGGGCGTCGCGTCGTCTTGTGGTAGGGGCACTATTTTTTCTCCACTTATATATTGTTTCTGGGGCTTTATAAAGGTCGCTGTAGAATTTTGTTACTAAAACTAAATCTCGCACAAAATATAATATTGAAACATATTTTATTTAACTTTAATTCTAGTTGTAAGAATAATTGTTACAACATGAATCAAGTCTTCAGTATTTTATAATCCATAGAGATAATTCTAATTCGTTTTTGACAAGTAAAAAAATTAAGTAAAACAAGTAAGAAAAGTAGTTAAAATCTACAGTATTGGTTAAGACAAAACTGCTAAATAATAATAATTTGAAAATAAACTAAAATCGAGGGAAATATCATGGCATAAATCAACTACTACTATTTACTGTTTCAACCGTACCCAAACAAATTGTTTCAACAGTCCCAAACCCTTCTTTGGTAAAAGTCAGTTAAACATTGTAATAATAATAACACAGTAAAACACCTTAATTTACTACTATTTAAGTTTCACTTAAATGACAAATACACGATATGATAATAAATAAACAACATAAATCTAACGAAAAAAAATGTTACTTGGTATCTAAAAGAACAATATAACTTCCTATACAAAAAAAAAACATTCGGATTCAAATATAGATGTTAATTTGAACTTGAACCTGTTACCTGCTCCACTCTCCCATTGAATCCTTCATTCCCCCCGTAACCGTTCACCAGACATTTCTTTTGTTTCAACCGTACCCAGTCTACTCTGTTGGATGGTAGAAGTACTTACACTGTTGTTAATTCATTTATCAGTAATTTAAATATGAATAAAGCAATTAAAAAAACTTAAAACATTTCCTGCAACTCCAGCTAACCATAGTTGTTCTTTTTTTAAACCAAGGAATAAAACTGTTATAAATCTGTGGAAACGTGTACATAAATCAGGGTGAGGCAAAACAAAACGAACAAAAAGAAACCGATACTCTGTGTGCGTTCTGACACATTTTATGGTTTAGTTAACGGTACAGGGAAATGTTTATTTTCAAGGAAACGGCTACTGCTTTAGACCGCGAGGCACATAGAAGCGTAACATTAACATTGTTTTTATTAAGAAGTAGATTTTTTCTATGGCTCGTGGTAATAAAAATATCGATTAACTGTTTAAAAAGCATAAATCGTTGAGGTACTTATTAAACGTCTATTTACAATAGGTTTGTTCCAACAACAACGGTTACGCTTATGCACAGTAGAGAAAATGCGTTCCATCAACGAGAAAATCGATTAGCGAACGAGAAATTTTGCGTTTCAACCAGAATTGTAGTCGTTTGTGAAACCGGTGAAACGTATTGTTAATCGGTGATTTCGATACCGATTCGGGGTGGGTGGGTGTACTTGACAAACATTTGTTATTGGCATACATACTGCCAATACTCGGCAATATACATATATACTGCCATTACTCGCTGACGAGTATTTGACACGCTAGATGGTTACGCAAGGCGTTTTCTTTCACGAGCTTTTCTGTGACTGAAAAGCCCGATACGTGATGTTATCTGCCTACCGCACTCCGGACATTCAAAAATCTCATTGCTTTGTTGCCTCTTTACTTTTTGGTTGTCATTGTTAACTGAGTTTACAATTCTTCTCCATTGAGTTCTATTGTGAGCTGCTTCATCCCACTCATTCTGCATGTTAATCCTCTTTAAGTTTTTGTGGAAAATGTTCTTGTACCTTTTGAGTTGTCCATCCGGCCTCCTCTTACCGTCTACAAGCTCACCGTAAAGCAGATATTTTGGTATGCGGTTTTCTCGCATTCTGCATACGTGACCAGCCCATTTTAAGCGGGATTTTGTAACCATGACTTCAATACTCTCGTAGTTAGCTTTTTCAAGGAACAATACATTTGAGACATGATGGAACCATCGGATTCTTAAGAGTTTTCTAAGGTATCTCTGTTGCAACTTGTTTAATGCGTTCATGTGTCAATGTCGGCGGTACGGCACCCAGATTTCGCTCCCATATAACATGGTGGGGATTATAATTGCTTGGTACACTGCAAGTTTCGTTTTTGTACTCAAGTCATGATTGTAGAAAACACCGTCTTTTAATTTCCAGAATGCTCTTGAGGCGCTGCTAATCCTGTGCTGAATTTCAGAGTCGATATCGGCCTTTTCCGAAATCAAACTGCCGAGGTAATTGAACTCCGCTACATATTCCAATAGTTCTTCTCCGATTTTTATAGCACTGAGTGCACATTATTTTGATTTTGTCGATGTTTAGCTTAAGGCCCAAAGACTCCTTCTGGCAATAGTGCGTCGGGCATCTGTATCTTTTACCTATAACAAACAACTTAGAAATTTTTTATAAGTGCTAACCTCAAGTATGTATTCAGATGTATTTCAGGAAATATTTTAACTTCTATAGGGTGGGTCAAAAATGTGTGAGTGGATCGGGATGATTTTTTTAAAATGGAAGACACTTTAAATTATTGCATTTTTGGCTTCCTTTCTGATCACTTTACATAATCCTAAGATATTATTAAATATATTTTGATAGTTTCGAAGATATTAATAAATAAATACAAAAAACATATTTTTTCAGCCTTTTTTAAAACAATTATTAAAAATACAAGAAATGTCCTGAAATGAAAACTATACATTACAAACTTTAGGTTTGCACTTATACAAAATTTCTAAGTTGTTTATTCTGTATGCCAATAACAAATATTCTCGAGTAGACGAGTCGTCTGAGCCCGCCATAATATGAAATATATAATAATAATAATTAAGGTCCTTATTTTCCCAAATTACACATGAATTTAATAACTATGTGTGAAAAAAATATAAAAAATGTAATCAAACAAAAAAACTGTAGGCTTTAATGAGAATAAATAAAATAATGATAAGTATTCTAGAGTGATTAAATTAATTATCCATTTTTTTTACTTTTGTACCTATCACAAAGAAATACCTACCCAGAAACATTGTGATATTTTTATAGCCAAAACTCCTTATCTCGCCATAAAACCATATGGCCAATTAGAGCATGAAGACTGTTGTTAAACATATGTAATCAAAATTGACATATTGCTATTACGTCAGTTTTAATATTTACGTAGCACCGTGCGTGTATATGAATCAAAATAAAACGTAATTATTTTCGCATAAAGGAGAGACTCGCTAAATGTTACGCGCCATTAGGTCTTAGCAACATTATTTTATAAACACAAAAGCGTAATTAATGTTCTATAACGTAATTTTAAAAACGAACATTACTTTTCGCCATTATATCTATGCACGGTGTCTATACTGGCTAGACGTGATTATAGGTATTAAAATAAACTGTCAAAGAGTAGGTAATAACAATATGTAAAGATGTTATTTATGAAAATGCTTAATATATGATAGAGTTATGAATTTTATTGCCTAGTGTCTTTAAATTATTGGCTTAGGAACTGCCATCGAGGATAATGCCATCTACGCTATTATAACTTAGACTATTAACTTAAACTTATTTTTTGTTTTAAACAGCTTGAATCTTGTTTTAATACGATCTTTTTATTGTCATATTTTCGTGACACAGTTTTATTCATATCTGCTTTGTATTTTGCACTTCTTCAATATCTTTTCCGACATGAAAATTGACTGGGCCCCTACAAATGAAATGTAGTGAAAATTATTTAATTAAACGCTATAAAAAGAAAGACTTAGGGGAAAACCTATCACTATTACTGTCACTGTTACCGCGACCGTAACCTTACAGATCTATTGTGCGCCCCCTTTCTTAAATTATGCACTCGTTGTACAGTCTCAGAGCTTTGAGCTTTGACAAAAGCCAGTATCTGAGACGGCTTCACAGAGGCTAGTTCTCCATCTCCGAGATCAGTTATGGCACTCAGTGATGTGGTGTTCTGGTGTTTCTCCGTTTTCGCCGCAGAATCTGCATTCGCCGTTCTTTCTTAAGGGGCGTCCAGACCAGATAAGCGAGCAGTAACGAGCGCGAGCAAACATTTATTCAAATTCGCTCGTGATTTCTGCTGCTCTCGAGTACATGATCAGCTTCCGTCCAGAGCTAGCGGTTATTTGTATGTTCGGCGTTGATCAGTGTGTAGCACTTCATGTTCACAATGTCGGAAAAAATGATTGCTTGTGCGTCTTTCAGTATTTTATAAATTGTTGAAACGTCAAAAGAGAAAACGACTGCAGAGGAGATGGTGGAACATAAATCTTTTTAAAAATCGAGTTTCTCATGGTGGTAACAATTTACTAAACGATGTTGAAACAGAAGATTCTGGAAAATTTAAGAACTTTTGTCGGATATCACTTACAGATTTTAATACCTTATTAGATTTAATTGACATAAAAATAATGAAAAGTGATACCAATTACCGAAAAGCAATTTCACCTAGAGAAAGGCTAGCTATAACCTGACGGGTCTTGGCGATTTTTGTACTCCTCTATTAGTTCTAAAACAACTTCATTCGGCCATTCCATTTTTGATATTCGATTGCAAACGTGGTAAACAAAATCCCCTCCAAACCGAACGTGCAATAGCGCGAATTTTCTTTGATGTACCGACATGGCGTGGAACAGCGTCGAGCGCGAGCAAGCAATCATTCGCTCGCTCGCAGAGCCGTCCACACCAGTTAAGCGTTCCCATAGAACATACCCGAATTCTTGCTCGCTCATCCGGTCTGGACGCAGCTTTAGCTTCAACCTACTGATGTGTTTGTTGAGGAGACAATGTCCTATTAAAAACCTCGTGACAAGATTGTTCTTATCAAGGAAAATCTTTGATTTTTCTCGGTCGTAAGTTCTGAGAAATTTCTTGTCATTAGACCGTTGAAAGATTTCCAATCCATGTTACCGGTGAAGTCTTCCAGGTTCTTGAGCCGGATAGTCCTGGAAGCTGTGGCCGGAAAACTAAACTATAAGTACTACCAACCAGGTTCTTGAGTGCCTCTTTAAGTTGGTTTCCACAACATATGTTCTTCCACTAAAAAATCATAAACTAGACAATCAAATCATAAACTAGACATAAGTCTAATTTATGATTTTTTTACACTAGTCAATTGAAATGCTTTGGGACTGATAATTTTGAATGTGACTGCGTCGGCATCTTTGGTAGAAACGATCAATCAATATTATACATACTATATTGTATTCGTTTGCATTATTATTAGTACTCTATAACTATATATACTCTAAGCTTTTTTGCCACTATCACGTCCAACATGTCTGTTGTTAGCCACTTTATATTTTTATATTTTGACCTTGGTATTCTTTTATTCTTTTTCATTTTTTATGGGCTTACCGAGAATAGAATATAAATTCCTGGAATCCCTATTATCTTTTTATGACTCTTATTCCTTATTGAATTTTTTATTTAATTTTTTATTAAGTCTTTATTATGTCTTTACTGACAACGGTATTTTTTCTATTGAAAAGAGATTGCATTATTCTTTTGATTTACTTAGTTTAACGGTTGATTGAGATCAAGTATTATAATATTAATAGGTAGCTATAGTGGATTGCAGGGTCTGAACGATTCGGCATGACATTCATATTTGTAATTTTTGTGACAACTATTAATACATTTTTAAAAAGTGATTTTTGATTTGTTTTTTTTTTCGATGTCGACATCTATGTCCCAAGTACTACATTGGCAAATTAAATGTGAAAATCAAACTTTGTTTTCCTTTATAATTTTTAAGTTTTGTATTTTTCTTATTAGTATTATTAGTATTTTCTTTATTAGTTTTAAGTGCATTTTATTGTTTTAAGTGCATATATTAAGTGTGTTTTCTTCACTTACATATTTGTAAGTCATTTACGAGTATATGAACTTATCTGAGTGTTTTTTTTTCTTGTTCTGCTTTTTTATTTTAAAAACTTTAAAAAATCATCTTTAATACCCCTTGTAGATTAGATTCTTCGAGGTGACTATCTGTCTGATCCACTGCGACATTTTCAGATCTATCGTGGTCGCCTTCTGATCATTAGCTTACATTCTCCAGTCCTATCCTTTTCAAAAAGTCTAGCAATTCGGAGACTGAACCCACCATATAGCTTTCTGGCTCTCTATCAATGACCTATTACAGAGAACCGCACATTTGTCAGGATATCCTACAGACATAAAATGCGTTTTGTCGTTTCTTCTTCAGGTTGACAGAACCTGCATGGTTATAATGGCCTGTTAGTAGACCCACTACAGCTTTGACTGTCTTTCTGTTTTTGCTTAACAGATCTGCCGTGAATTTTTGCGAATGTTCTACTATGAAGTTTTTCGCCTATCTGTGCCCTGGTGAATTTCTCCACCATTCTAGAGATTTGGCATCGTTTTGTGGTCATCCTCAAGACTGTTTTTGGGCCTATGAATGGCATTGATTCGCCTTGTTTGGACATTTTATGGCACTCTTTGTAATGTCCCTTTAAACATCAAACAAGTGTAATAATTAATTATGATTTAGAAAATAATTAATATTAGAAAAAATATATATTTTTAATGATAAAATCTGTAATCTTTTATTTTTCATATAATATTTTTATCAGAAATATAATATCGCTGATAAATATCTGCATTCGGGAATTTTTCAGATTTGATGTTAAAATATTCGTTACATCACACAGTACACAAGTTATAAGAAAAATGGTGTATGGTGGTATGTCGTTCAGTCCAGCGATCAGCAAGCCTCGTCTCCGGGTTAAAGATAAACAACTCCGGACCAACAGTTACAGGCCGGGCTATCGCCATCCTCCCCCTTCCTATCCGTCCTTTATCTCTATTCTCTTCCTACCCCTGCTGGTCTTCC
The DNA here is from genome assembly GCF_002938485.1 of Sitophilus oryzae. Taxonomy (NCBI): domain Eukaryota; kingdom Metazoa; phylum Arthropoda; class Insecta; order Coleoptera; family Curculionidae; genus Sitophilus; species Sitophilus oryzae. The sequence continues at coordinate 4,710,052 of NW_022145920.1, read as the reverse complement.
GTCTCACTCCTCATCCCCTTCATTGTTCAAGCTCCCACGCTAATCGATATGGAATGGAAATAATGAAACGCCGTCTTTAGAAAAAACATTCTTGTGTATACGGTGACGGGATCAAAAATATGTTGGGAGATTGGGAACCAAATAATAAAATTTCTATCTTAATTCATTATTTTATTAAATCGACATGGAGTCGGACGTAAATCATCTGCATTATATCATATTTGTGTCTAAAAAGAGAGAAATTCGCGTTTCGAAAACGAATCGACAATAAATGGAAGCGAAAGCAACAAACGCAGCGAAAGCAAAGATGTGTAGAAATTTCGAACTAATCACCTGTCAACCACGCCAATCAAAAGTTCTGGTCAAAATAATTAAAACATGTTTTATTTACTTATTACAATACAATTGAAACATACATATATTCCATTGTGGAAAAAAGAGGAAAAACGTATGCATATTTATCCGCCAGATTCCGCTACTAGTGACTTCTTTTTGTTCGCTAAGTTGAAAGTTACGCTCGAAAGATAAAGATATAGAAAAATAAAATAATTGTAGAGTTGGAAACCTTTCAGAATAATTAATTATAACAAGAGCACACACACATGATTTTATTAGGAAATTTGTTACATGCTTGAATTAATTAATAAATATATTTCTTCCTTAAAAATATCTTTGTTCTTTATGAGGCACGTGAGTTACGTGAGTAATCGTCAGGATGAATGATCGACAATTCAAAGAAAATATTTGTTCATATGCATTACTTATATACCTATTCAAAAACTCGTTTGTCTATACCTACATTATGACCTATTTTATAATAGAAGTATTCATATTTTTTACCACAAACACTTGGACATTCTTCAACGCGTTAAATGTAAAAAGGCATGATGTTTAAATTTTACTTACAATAGATGAAAAACGTTTGTTGTGTTCAATTAGCTTAACGATTATAAATGAGTCATATGATTAAGTAGCTCAACAGATAAGTCCTAAATGTATTTAATCTATCCATAAAATTTTGAAATTACAAGTGTGTATTCGTCAGTTTTGCAGCATCATTTATTTTTTATATTTAATTGATAAACATATACGTATTTATATTATTTATTATCTTATAAATTAATAAAATGTTTCAAAATAAAGGTTTTATTTCATCCAATCAGTTTAACTTTTTTCTTTTAATTATTTTTTCTATTTTAAAAATTCTAAAAAGAACATTATAAGGAATATAAGCGGATATACAAGTTGTAGTATTGTACAAGTATAATAATGTCAATTTTATATGAGGCACTGCTTAATGATTTTTTTAAAATTATTATTTACTAAACTATACAATGTGAGTGTAGTGTGAAGTAATGTTGATAGGAACATATCATTCATTATTGATATTTTTGTATTAATCAATAAGAATATTTTGTAGGAAAATTGGAGGGATGTTCAATAGGTACTATTTTCAATTTCAATATAGAATCAAAGCTATTGTTGGAATTATTAGATAAACAAGTGTTTAGAGGATTCACAATGGAGATGGTCAATGATTGACTAAATCATTCACTTGACAGAATATTAAAAAAGGTATCATCAAAAAGAATTTTGAACGAATATTAAAGCTCGAATTGATTCGTCGCTGACAATGCAATTTGTTCGAATGAGTCGTGGCATCAATAATATAAAACTTTAAATATTAATAAAAGACAAAATAAATAACAAAAAACAGATAATAATAAATGGAAAACATCTGGCTAGCCAATAAACAGTAAATTCTTAACACTAGTTACACTACATATACCAAAACACTTAAATTGTGTCACAGATATAAATCAAAACATATTAATATACTTAATGGCAAACTCGAGGGTAAACTTTACTTTGTTTGTAGTTGTAGTATCACCTTCAGCAAAGCAGTTTTGAACCTTTGTTAATAATAGGTTTTAATTTTAAGCATTCAAAAAATAGTCAGCCTCTAACTTATTTTTCCCTGAAGAATATGACCTTCCTCAGGATCCGGCAATACCGCTCGAAACTTTACGACCACCCGGGAACCGGGTCGTCCAAACTTGTTCTCGTACAAACTTTCGATTCGGCCCCCTCCCGCGCCCCAAGGTCTGTGTTGTGTGCCGTTTGGCCTCCCCTTACCCGGCCAACCCCTGGCCGGTACACCTCTCTTCGAGAAGTTGCGAGCGAGGGTGGATGTTGCAAAACAGAAATCGCCAGGGTGGTTGCTGAGGCGGGGTTGCCGATGCGTAGTAGAATATCCGTGGATTTTAGGATAAAGTTGAGATAAGATTAAACTCTCTAATAACCATGAAAAACGAGGTTATTTTTTTAAAAAGTTATCATTTTTTGACATTAAATTATACAATAATATTCTGATCTTAAATTCAAATAACTCTGATTTAATTGCAAGAGAACTATTCTGAACTAAAAGTATTTTAGTCCCCATACAGTGGAACCCTCGGTGCAACCTCTGTATCAGAACAGGCTAATTGTAACGACCTATTCCAAATTCCAATTAATGAATCGTTCCGATTAACAAATATAGGTATAATATACACTACGTATATTGTAGTATATCGCCTGTACACAAGAAAACTGACATAATTCAAAATTACCTGTTTAACAGGAGAAAAAAGTTAAAGTTAAAAAGTTTCTCTTAAAGTTTCTGCAGATGGTTTAAATGTTTCTCAAATTTAATCTTATAACTTGTAAAATATGGAACATTTTTTGGTTTCACCAATTCTATTTCTGATAAAAATTCATATTCATTGGACTCATTTTATATCAAAATTGATAAAAGTGACTTTTTTGAGTTTGTGTCATTTTTTTTGTGTACAGACGATATTGTAAAAAATCTTATGGCTATTTCTCAGGTTATTTATATAATAATATTGGTTATTTATATAATAATACTTACATATTATATTGATAGTAATTAATTTGATCTGTTACTGTTTGATCTCTCACTCGGAGGCCTTGGGGCCATTACGATACCCCTGTATTATTATATCAAACCTTCCTCTCATTATTTCTTTCCGTTAAAGCCGAGGGCAAAGCACTTCCAGTTCATTGCAATGTCCCCGATGTCGCTCGATGTTGGCTTCTGCTGCTTCCTCGAGCCCTTCAACAAACCGTGCCCAAAAGTTTTAAAGCGTCGGTTTTCCAGTGCCGGACAGTGACACAGCAGGTGCTCTATGGTTTCTTCTTCCTCCCCGCATTCTCTGCAGTAGTCGTCGTTGGATATTTTCCATCTCACGAGGCAGTTTCCAGTGTCGACACCTACAATTTGCGTACTAGGTTCTTTTTGCGCTATAGTAGTTGTTTTGTCTTTTTGCTATAGAGATTTCTGGCCACACTCTTCGAGCTGTAGTCTTATCTTCTATTGCCACGTCTCTTGCTGCTTGGCTTTGATGGTGGTTCCTATGCTTCCTTCAGTGTGTTGATCGTTACAAGTAGTCGGCCATCTGCCACAGCCTCTCCCCTGGCCCCCTTTTTGGCCAATCTCTCCGGTTCCTATTTGTTACATAAGCACACATTAAAAAATTAACGCCAAACTGTTTTCTACAACTATAAAATCTTGTAAAAATAATCAAAGAAAACCTCTACCTTTGGTTTTGTATCTATCCCACATTGGTTTTGGACTGATCTTTTGTTGACGAACTTTTAAAAAACTTGCAATTATATGCTGTTTATGATTTTTTGACAACCTATGAAGCTTTTAGTAAAATAAGATGATGCTTTGGAATCGTATTCTGCGATTCCCATTCTATACAGGTTTCAAAAGGGGATAATATTCCATTAGTTTTCTTGTGCTCAAAAAATACCAAAGGTTTTTTTTTTCAATAAACGAACCCACTCCAAAGGTTTGGACATTATTTATTGAACCGTTTTTTAAACCCTTGAAGCCACCCCTGGGACGCATTAGAATCTCGATTCTACGAATATTTTTTGAAATGCCTTTGCTTTTTAAATTCCAGTGTTACATGTTTTCGTTTCACTATTTTCTTTCGATTTCTAATGAAATACTGATTCAGAAACTAATGATCGTCAGGTAGCTATTAAAGATTGATACACCAACAACTGTGAACTGATCTATACATCTGAACATTGAATGTATAAATCAGACATAGCACGGAGACACGATGCTACGTAATTGACAAATCTTTAGAGGAACGTTCCGATCATGAAGGTAGCGTTTCGACTCCGGGATCGGATCTCCAAACCGGGATCCCGAAATCCCGATTTTAAATCCCGGGATTTCGAGAATTCCGAAAAATGTATATGCCTAATCTAAAATGATTTGACTCTATACACTTTAGTCTTTCAAAGATCTTATTTTATTTATACTAAGCAGATGTCACTATCTAAAAGGTATATTTCCGTGTTTGCTAGGTGTTCGACAGTGGTCGCGCTATTAGAACTCTGAATTCAAAAATCTATATCTCGAGATCTATCTTTCTTCTCTTCTTAATATCTCGAAATATATCTTTTCGAAAAAAAATCTTTTAAAAATAAGCGGTTTGCGATCGTGATTTTACTTTACTTGATAGAGAAAGGCGTACCGGCAACGCCGCAACAGCACAATGTGGTATTTCTCTCATTCCGACTTAATAAGATCCGTATGCGACTTACTTCCACACATGTAAATACCGACCCAAAAGTAACAGTTGCCAGCACGGTATGAAGCTGCATTTTTATTAAGTATTTCTTTAGATTAAATTTATCATTCTGATAGTCAATCCCGGAATTTCAAAACAGGATCCCGATCCCGAAATATATAACATCGCAATTGGGGTGTTCCAATTATTGGATGTTCCGATTAAAGAGGTTGCACGGTATTACTTTTTACAACGTGGCCAAAGAGATATCTGTGAGTGTGTGTGTGGCCATAGTTAAAATATTTTTAGACCGGTCAAAGATGACAAAGTGAATAAAGTTAAACGGGTGTCGCTTTTAATCAAATAATGACGCAGTCTTTTATTAATCTAACCGCTGAATTAGATTGGACCTATTCAAAGAAAGGTATATTTATAGCCGGTACGACCTTTGGCTGAACTTAAAGCGGGGATAATTATTGTTTTGATCTCTGCATCCATTTCGCGCAATTTAACTGATTGATGTTAACAGTATAATGTCACAGAATGAGAAGGTGACTTTTAATACGTTGACTGCTTGTTTCCAACATTAGTATTTGTTCTTTTACAGTATGTATGTATGTCCGGTTTTGCAGCGTCCTTTGTCGCCCTCCGGTCTCCATGCGCCATGCGCCACCTCCGTCTATTGTCCCAATCTCTTTCCGACATGGCTCTGTCGATTCCTTGATTCCAGAAGAGTTTAGGTCGGCCTCGTATACTCTGTCTGTAGGGGTCCGCTGCCAAGGATCCTATAGAGATAAGGATAGTTCGATTCCTATCTTCCTGCACTGTCAGTTTTTTTACGTCATCTACTGACCGAGTTGAAGTTGGCGCTAAAGATTTTAGACAGTGACAGTTATTTTTGCATTTGACGGACGAGCGCACAGTGCGTTGGAAGATAAATTTAGCGGGACAAAAGCGTTTGGTTAAAAATAAGCCAAAAAATGTGTACTGATAAGAATAAATAGTAGACATTTCAATTGATACAAAAATGCATGAATATTCTTTGTATTTCGATACATTTTTATCAACCAAATTTGGTCGTTTTCTGCTCAGCAAGGCAGAGATCATACGAAAACAAAATATTTACAAGTGCTTATACATTTTATTAGAAAGTCAAATTATGTTGAAGATTGCCAAAGGTATGTACTTTTCTACTGTACGTATATTATTTGTTAAAATCCTTCGTGCCTTTGTTCTGCAGATCTCAAACTTTCACTTTTTTTTTCAAATATCGATATATTGAATGATGTAGATCTTTTGAGTTACTAATAGTTATCAACACAGGTAGTCACAGTCACAGGGAGTTCAAGCTTAACAGGTGAATGCCCAAAAAGATTCATTTCAATCGGATAGTATAAAAACAAAACAACTCCATCAAAAGGCACTGAGTTTAAAAAATTGTCTTCGATACTTACTTTATATGAATTTACAATTACCGAGTGTTAAAATTAAAATTAAAATATCTATCTTATTTATTATTTTCAAAATAAAATATATTTTTTTAAAATAAATTATAGAGGGTGTCACAAGATTACAAATTAATTAAAAAAAACTGCTAAAGAGTTTATTGATATAATTTTATGTATTTGGCAATAGATACGGTTTTTGTGTGTCATGTACGAATAATATCATAGTTTTATTATCTTGTATTTATTTATTAATAAAGTAAGTTGTTAATAAATATATAAATTTAACCATATAGTTGCTATATATTAGACCATTTGCTACGTTTTTAGATTTTAAGTCCCAAACATTGCTCTTGAGATTTTGTCCCTCTAGAATAACCATCCGCCGCACTGTGGAGCGCTGGTCAGCGCGTGACGTAGCATTCCACGGCGACTACGACAGCGGCGATTTGACGCGATCGAACAGTCCTTTAGAATATATGTATACAGTCCTTGGTCCGCTGCAACACTTGCTTTGGTATTCTATCGTCAGCCATTCGTTGTACACTGCAGTTGTTTTTCTTGTATATCTTGTACAATGTTACCCTCCACCCTCATTTTTTCACGTATTCTCTCGTTCCTAATTCTGTCTAAATGAGAGATTCGGGCTGATCTTCGCCAGAACTCCATTTCGGTCGACAACAACTTCTTTTTATGTTTTTCGCTTAACTGTCATACCTCAGAGCCTATAACATTACGCTTTTCAGTATCGCGTTATAAATCAGTTTTTTTCTGTGATCCGAGATATCCCTAGACCAAAGCATCGAGTTCAGCGCTCCTATCACCTTTCTGCCTTTACCAATCCGTTCTTCGATTTCCTTTTCGCATCTCCCTTTGCTTGCGATTTTTACCCCTAAATACATTATATTCTTCGCAAGCTTCCAATTTTTATATTGTTATTTAATACTAGGTCTTCCAACTCGCCACCAACACACATGTATCTTGTCTTCTTGTTTAGCTCCAGTCCCCATTTCTCTGTCAGTTTTATGGTCATGTATTCTAGGTCTTCTGTGTCTTGCGCCATTACTATCTGGTAATCGGCGAAATGCAGAGTATACAGAGAAAGGTTTTCATTAATAGGTATTCCCATCTGAGAGCACTGCTTGTGCCAGTGCTTAAGAGCTTCTAATAGGTAGATTTTAAATAAAGTTGGGGACAAACAACAACCCTGTTTTAGACCTTTTGATATTGGGAATAATTCAGATAGAGTTGGGCCTATTTTAATTCTTGCGGAACAATTGCTGTAAAGTTGCTGTACCGCTTTTATTAGTGTTATATTTATTGGGTTTTTTTCGAGAACTTCCCATAGTTTCTTAATTGGTACCGTATCATAAGCCTTACTAAGATCCACAAACAGGAGATGAATTTGGTCGTTATTCGTTGCCGTCTTTTTCTCAATGATCCGAGTTAATGGAAAAATATTATCAATGCATGAGCGGCCTGCTCTGAACCCGGCTTGTTCTTCAATCTCATGGGGGCTAAATTCATCTTCTATTAGTGTTTTAAGTATTTCCGTACAGTCTGCTAAGAGTGTCAGACACAGCTATACATCTGTAGTTAGTGCAAATATCTTTCCTTCCTTTTTTGTGGATCGGAATTATCCATGACGTTTTCCATGAATCAGGTATGGGCTCCCCGTCTTTTACAGTAAGATCTCAAATAGATTGGATAACCTAAAAATGCCATCATCTGTTTAAATGTAGGTCAAACGTTGACTATTTATGTACATATCTAATAGAGTGCGCTGATTCTGAACTGTTGAAAAGCTGCTATAATTGTTCATTATTTAAGTTTAGATTCTTTATTTTCTTATTTTATTAATTCTTTCTACTCAGTTTTTTACTTATTTTTATTATCATTTATTTTGTTACATAATCAAAAATATTAATTAGACAAATGAGGTGAAACTAATGGACTTAGAAGTGAATGAACGTTACTTAGTGTGTTATGTTAATAATTTATGTTGCGTGTTTAACGTTTTAAATAATTAATTTATAATAATATGTTATCATCTACAGATGTTTGCGTTTTTCATTATCTATATTTGATTAAAGTAAAAGTTTGTTTGGGGTCATTTTGCATCTAATTTAAATGTGAAAAAGTAAACAAGTATCTCGGCTTTTGGTAAAGAATTCAAAAAATTAATTTTTTAGTTAAGGTAGTACAAAAAATATTGCTTTTGTATAAAATTATATTCGTGATATAATTCATTTCTGTAAAGTTATCGTTTATTTTCCATCATTCTGGAACACGAACAGTAAAAGCAATTAAAACACGTATTTTTGTTTTTAAAAATAAATGACATGATAGAGAATTTGTAGAAGAGATAACATCAAATTAAAAAAGACAAAAGAAATGTCTGAGCATACTTATTTAAAAAATATGAAATTTTAAATAGGAACTTTTCTAACGAACAAAAAAAATATTTTTTTATAGAATTAAAAAAATTGTTCAATTATGTCGGAATTTTAAAGAAATTATTAATTTTATAAAATAAGTATTAATTAAAAGTCGAAAGAAGCAATAAAACGTACAAAAAAGATATTAGTAAATGATATTTTTTTATAAAGAAATTAACTCTTAAGTAATCCACAAAGAAAATGTAAGATGAAATTCTAACATATTCTAATAATTCTAAGATGAAATTCTAAACATATAGGTAACTATAAATAGCCATATTATTAAATTTTGAGCTACCTAGTCTATTTTTTATATTTAACAGGGATTTTAACTTGTTTTCCATTTATATACTTCTCATTACTTCTGGCAATCTCTGATGGACCTAAAAAGTATTATCGTAGATACAATACACCTGAGATTTTTAACTACCATACGATAAAAAAAGGCGTCAGAGATGGTTTGGAAATGAAGATCGCTCTCATATTTTATAATATGTAAAGTTATATGGGGAATGTCATCGATCGTCATTTCCAAGCCAACTGGATAGCGTTTTTTTATCATACGGTTTTTGTTTTATTGTTAATATCTAATTAGCTATATGTAAAAATTCCTCCTGTAAATATAGTTCTACATTAGTTACAAGAAAATTTTCAAGCTCTTGACAACACCGCCTTATCGATTTTTCACCCACATACTCGTCGCCCAGTTGGGTGATTATTCATCATTCTGGTCTGGAAACGGCGATGTTGCCATATCTATTATTTACAAACAAGTATTCTATAAAAAATCGCAACTATACAAATATAAAAATGTTTATACTTATAATAAGTATATAATATAATGTTTATCTTTTTGGTAAACTTGATTAAAATGATATTTTATTTTATATAACTAAAATAGGTACCATACTATCGACAGAAAAATGGCCCCATAGTTTGCGTGGAAATGAAAATCTGTCATTTATACTATGTGTGATATGTAAATGCCAGCGGCCGTCATTTCCAAGCCAACTTGAAGCTTTTTTTTAATTATATGGTTCTTCATAGAAAATAATTAAAACGGAGAATTGCTTCATTTTTATTATTTCGTTTTTAAATTAATACAATTCTTCAAAAAGTTCTTATTTCTCATGTTTAAAATTTACATGTAATTATTTAGGTTTAAATCGACTCTACATCATGGGATACATTAAACGACTATGATAATATATTCCTATTATAAAAACAAATATTTGAAAATATATTACACTACGTTAATAACATTGTTAAGGATATAGTATTGTTTGTTAGTTATATTGTAAGAAGGGCCAGGCACACGAAATTATACATATTTTTAGAGTTTATATATTTTTATAGTAAATATATTTATTTTATTATATTTTTACCTTTAAGTATTATATTTTTTTGTTCTAATAAAAATCAAAAGGAAGGATGCGAGAAAAGCTAGATAAAGCGGATTGTTAACAATCCTACAGAAAAGTCCGGACTAATAAAAAAGTGAATTTCTTTTTGTCTTATATTACCGACTTATCTCTGATAAAACATAATATTTTCTTTAAGGTTTTCTCGTATGTCTCCCAAAGATCAAAGATATTTATTCCAATAAAGAGAGAAAAAGAGAAGATAATAAAAATATTACAAGAAATTATGTACTTAGTTTTATAAACGTTTTATTAACTTATTCTGGGAATTTATCTAGCTGCTCCGAAATAATGAATAATTCTTAAAATTATTCAATTTTCAGGAAGAAGAAATCATGGACGGCTCGTCTCGGCCGGCCTTGTAAGAACAATCAGTGTTTTGTTTTCTATTTTTGTTAACCGTTTATTTTCTGTTACTTAATGTTCAATGTTCATCCCGATCCAATAATTGTTTCCTACATCGTACAGCCCTGGTCATTCTAAATCGGCGGTTTGCGTTTTGATGAGGAAGTCAAAGATATATGGGTTGAGTAACGTTATTAGTTGATGACAGAAACAGGAAAAGATTGAATTGAAATAAATGCGGGCACATTGAGAATGTAAAAATATTGTGTGAAGTATGACAACTGTAGCACACTCTGCACAATGGTCTAATTCTAACCTCGCTTTATTGGTCGGTATTAAATTATTAATTAAATTTCCGGTAATACTTCATTAAAGAAATGTATTAGCCTACTTTATGTCTCTTTTTAACATGTTTGAATTTTTATTAGGATAGACATTGCCTTATGTGTTAATTTCCTGTCAGCGATTTATGATGACCAGGTCTGCATATCTTCCCATCCATTCTTTGAGTAAAAATATTAAGGATGGAGCATATCATAAAACAAAAGTCGAGCGCAATATGGCCTAATTAAATTGCGGTTTATCAGTGCTGTTCTAAATTTATTCAAAACGTGTAAAAATATAAGGTAGGGTAGACTCAATTAGTTGTTGTTTTATGTTACGTCGTCAATAAATGTTAGTAGTTATTTAAATGAACACAAACATCAGATACGCTACTGAAGCACGTAAGTCAAATTGACGTATCTTAATTATTTTTTATAAATACTTAATAATAATAGGTGAATTTCATAAATGATTAGTTTTCTACACGTATGTATATTATAATAGTGTCCTCCAGTGAAAAGTTATTCCATTATTTCATTCGATTTTTAATCGAGATGTATCGCACGCTATACAGGGTGGCTCAAATTGGACGCTTTTAAAGGGAAACACCCTTTTCTATAGGAGATTTTTTCTATAGACGAAAACTAATTTCTGTGTCTGGAGCTCAATTTTTATCAAAAACATGATGGTGAAAACCGCATATCGATATCGGATAAATGCACATTTTTGAAAAACACCCCGTATATCGAAACCGCATATCGATATACGGGGTGTTTTTCAAAAATGTGCATTTTTAATTTAATGCAATTTTTTTTCTATGGAAAATTTTGTATTTTTATAAAAACATTTCCAAAGCACCTTTTGACGTAGAATTTATTGGTTTAAGTATTTTTTTACAATTAATAATTTAAGAGTTATCAACAGAAAAGTTGAATTTTTATATGGGACACCCTGTATATTTTTAATTCGTTGAAAATAATTTAAAATTACCTTTCCAAAAATATAGCATACTTGATATTTTGCTTGATTGCTCTTCGAGATACAGATTTTTTTAAAATTCGCCCACTTTGAATAAGTAGGCTTCGGACGGCGTCGGCTGTAATCCAAAAAAAATCTAGCTGTGAGCGGCAATTAAAACGAAAATAATATTTGCCCAATGAGAGATGCAAAATTTTATAACCATTTAAACTATATTTAACAACATCAACACATTTAAACTATATCAATAACAATAAAAAACAATAGCAAACCAAGACATGAGATTTTGCTACATATGTTCGACATGTCGACCGTCTTCTGTTATGGACAGACGGGACCGTTTTTGAACATTTCTCGCGAAATTCATTAACTCAGTGAGAGTGAAAGATAACCTCGCATAACCGCTAAGTACTTCTAATTCGTGTCTAGATTATACGGGCAATTTAAAAATAAGAACCTTTATTCTTCTGCAAAGATAAAAATCCATAGGTACTAAGTCCGGCGACATCGATGGCCAACGGCTGGGATCTTGGTTAGCAATTCAGTAATTCTCGAAATTGGCTGAAAACTTCAGCGTTCTGAGGCGGTGCCTTGTCTTGCTGAAAAAATATGTTTTCGAGTTCTATTAGAAACATTATCATCAATAAGGGGTCCAAAGCCTACTAGTTAAAAGTGGTGAACTTTTAAAAATTCTGTATTTCGAAGGCGTTTTAAAAATTCTGTATTTCGAGACTATTAAGTCTTTAATTAAAAATATACAGGCTGTCCCAAATAAAAAATCAACTTTTCTGTTGATAACTCTTAAATTATTAATTTGAAAAATGATACTTAAACCATTAAATTCTACGTAAAAAGGTGCTTTGGAATTTTTTCATGCTTTGTTTTCATAAAAATACAAAATTTTCCATAGCAAAAAAGTTACAGCGATTTGTTAAAAATGCACATTTTTGAAAAACACCCCTAACTCCAAAACAGTAACAGATATCGATGTGCGGTTTTCACCATCATGTTTTTGATAAAAATTAAGCTCCAGACACCGATATTAGTTTTCGTCTCGATTAAAATCGTCGAATTTGGCCCACCCTGTACAACCAATCTTTTTCGATAAATAGTATCACTGTTAATTTAAGTTCTGAGACAAATTCCTTCTAGATTTGCCAGCTCTAACCACAACCAATAATTGAACAGTCGGCTCGAACAACATTGTAACTCGCAAATTTTTAAAATCGACTTTTTCATGGAATAACGTTGTATAGTACCCCAAGCAACTGCCTAACACAAAATATCTGTTTCTCCGTCAAAATTCTTGCTCCAATAAAATATTTTAGTTCGACATTTGAATAATTTCCGCGGAATAATGTTATAACTAGTAGCGCAATACATTATTTGGGCGTCTGTTGTGCATCATGTCGGTTGTAAATTTGTCGCCTTCGTTACAAAAAACTTTAAATTGGGGTAAAAAACGTAAATCGAACGTTACTGAGACAAGCTTGAAAATAAAAATAATAATAGCATACAACGTTCTCTATTTTGAATCCAACACATCATATATTAAAAAATATGCAAATAATGGAAAAACGCTGTAAGTTACAATGCAGTTACAACGTTGTTCCAAATATTTCTTGTGTAAAATGCTAAGCAGCCTAGCTATGGGAAGAGAGCGGGAAGTTATTGGTAACAACATGAAAGAACATTATAACTGTCATGGTCGTACAACGTTCTTTCATTTTAAAGGAAAAATAATAGATATATCGATTTTTGTCCTTCCTGAAAATTTGAAAAAATGTAAGTTACAACGTTGTTCGAGTCGACTCTTCAATTGTAGAATAAATAAATAACATAAAATACGCTCAGTATTTCAGACAAACAAATCCACAAAATTTCAAATCAAATTCAAATGTTTCAATTGAAACGTCAAACAGAACTGTCAAGGATGGGGACCTATGATGTCGATTCCTTCCACCATGCATGAATAATACATGGATAGTATTATACTCCTTCCTTAATCTTTTTATTCAAAACATCCATCGCAGAAAAATAATAAGAAATAAAACTTAAAGTTAATATTAACTTACCTATATCAAATAATAAAATAAATATTTATTCATGATTGGAAGTTTGCTGGTTATCGCAACTGATAATCAGCCAATTTTAATATTGTATCGACTTAAGATTAACGTTTCTGGCACTGCAATCAATCAATCAATCAGTCGTGAATATTTGCCAGTCCAAATTTATTCAACTGTCATTCTCGTTAATTTTTTTAATGAATCGTTTTGGACAGGATGATGATACATGCATGAACAAATTTTTACCAGCATTATTAATTGAGATTTAAAAATGAACTGTAGTAGGTTTTGTGGTAAAAGTTGGGGATAATTGTTACTCGAAAAGTCCTACACAGCTATTTTTATACAGGGTGAGTTTCCTATGATGTTCCCTATGGGTATCTTGGAAACTATTGGAGATAAAAAGTCGGTTAAATGGGGAAAGAATTGCAGTTTTGTGGGGTCATAAATATGCGCCTCTCAGATTTTTGAAAAAGTTCATGACTTCTTTTTGCAGTTTTAATGAAAGTCATGTTGGAACCGCTCTATTGATGCGCGAGTATCTAAATTTAATTTTTGTAACATTTTGAAATCCGTTCTCTAAAAAACGTAAGTAACGTTCGCCGATCAACGTATCCTCGATAATGCATGACCAAGAAATGTTGAACCTATATCTACAACTTTTAACTGAAAACTTTTTGTCTAAAATAGATTATAATGAAATTAGGGGCAATTTTTAACATTGTCGAAATTTGTTTTTTTTTAATATCTAGTAAGCCATGAACTTTATCAAAAATCTGAAAAGCGCATATTTATGACTCCACAAAACTACAATTCTTTCCTCATTTAACCGACTCTCTATCTCCAATAGTATCCGAGATACCCATAGAGAACATCGTAGAAAACTCACCCTGTATAAATAATTTTATTTATATCTTTGACTATGGCGAATTTTGGAAATTGTATTCTTTTTATAGTATACCAGTTTTGTTTAAATAAAATGTTCGTGAGGGAAATAAATAGCTGGCCTTTTTGACCTTTTAATTAGCATTTTGAACTTAAATTAGCTACTAAGTATTTATTTTGTACAAAAAATTCTTTGCACAAGCAATATCTTCTTTGCATATGTGTCAGATATATTTTTATTAAGTCTGAAAAAAAAACATACAAAACATAGAAAACAATCGAATACATACCCCGATTTATTTGAGATAATAAAAATTCACTATAATCTAATAAATATTATACATATTATTCAATGTTAACAAAATTTATGTAAATGACCGATTATTTGCCAATTCAGGTCATTTTTTCACTGTATTATTCATAGCAGATCAAAAACTTTCAGCTTTGTGTCACCTCTTTGCCTCTCATCATCAATTCAATGACAAATTGCTTTAAGTTTAATGTCTCATTCAGAACCTCCAAATCAGTGGCGTAGCTATCATAGGGCAGTTCGGCGCAAAGCACCGGGGCTCCACAGGAACTTTGGCAACCTTCAAAAATATACTTAGTAAAAAATATACTTTTGGTTTTGTTCCTTACTCAGGGACCCCCAAAAATATGTTGCACCCAGTTATCAAGTTACGCCACTGCTCCAAATTAGTGGTTTCAATAATTGTGCTTTATAGTTTTTAGTTTTCGATCATTTACGATGTCTAAAAAATACAATCAAAAATTAATAGGGCATCCTAGAAACAGCTTGCGGTAGACAGTTGTATCTTTGGTTGTATCCATGTAGAAAGCCTAATAATTAGCTTGCAATATAGTCAACTTTTTTTTCTAATCACAATTTCTCTTGACAGATGATAATCAAAGACCAAAATGACATTGCTCATTGCTCGCAAATTTTGAAGGAAAAAGTCAAAGGAAAAAGTTAAAAGGTTTGTTAACTTTTTCTAGCAGTTAAAAATTACCACCACTAATTTTGACGTTCTGAATGCTTACATTGAATTTAGAGGACAAATTTCTTACTTCTTCCGAATGAAGCTGAAAGCGTAGAAAATGCTTGTAAAACATAACAGAACTTCGGAAGGATTTTTTACTTATTATTTGGAGTCGCAGAAACCAAAAATAACTTTAAGAACCGCCTTATGTGTTGAATGTTTCAACATTTTCTTCACTTATCGTAAGCACTTATCAAGTGTTTCTATTCTACAAATGGGGGGTTCTATAAAATACAAAGATGATCTATTTCTAGAACACTTATAGTAGATACAACTACGTTCATCAAATCGTTGTATCGATGTATCTACTCAAATAAATATAATAAACTATTATCATTGTCCTTACTCTTCATACATCCCATTTGTTCTACTCCCAACCAGCATTATTGTATTAATGTTAAATGTTTTTTTATATACATACTTAATAATTCCACTATCTTTTTGGACGTTTTGCTACAAATATTTGCATGGTTTGTTATTTATTAATAATGGCATAAAATAATACATTTTTCATCATTATTTTCATTTTTAATTAGTTCGGGCTGGTTATTCCTAGATTGAAAATCATTTTTCACAAAATAAGACTTATATACTCAAGGCACAGGTTAATGTTAAAGAAAAGAAACTGTATTTTTATTAGTACATAGTACGGTATAATTGAACAAAAAACGCCGCAAAGACGGCTGGTGTTTAGACAATATTTAGACGTTATTTACTAAAAATTGACATAAAAGTTGTCAAAAATTAATACTAATTTTATCAAATTTTAAACTACACCATTTAAAAATACATTTTACTCAATATAAAAATAAATTAGAAGTAAGCGTCATTAAAAAATAGAAGAGTACGGGCCAAGTAAATGACGTCTAGGGCTTGACCTCGCCAAATTACCATCGATTGTTATTTCCCAGCCGTCTTTGACACCTTTTATGTTTCGATCGACTTGGTCAAATAAGTATATGTTTATTTTTCTTTCAAACCTATGCATATCCCTATTTAACTTCTATATACAAACCTCAAACCATCGAAAAAGTACTGCGTAGTGTCTGAAATGACAATCGACGTACCATACGATCGAAAAAACGGCGTCAGAGTTTGTTTAAAAATTAAGGTCGGTATTATTTGATGTCGATCGTCATTTCCAAGCCAAATCGACGCCGTTTTGTTGATCTAAAATAAAAATATCTGATTTCTATTTTTGAACAATTTATTTCATTCTGGAAACATTTTTTTCTTTAAAAATTATTAATTTTTGACAATTTTTGTATAATCTTTTAACTTTTAGTAAATAACTATCGGTTGTCATTTTATTGACTACTGTGACGCCTTTTTTTTGAACATATGGCACATGTCTTATTTATTGAGTTTAATATTTCTTATCATTAGAAACCTAACTTGTTTATTTTCAACGATTCTGATATTATGTTCTAATAACATTCTAGTTTTGAAAATTACTTTTGCTTTAAATGTCATTATCATACTTTTTATTATTCATCCCATATGGCAAATTAAAATAATCTTTATGTACATACATTTATCATCATTTTTTTGTATCAATAAGCATGAAAATATGGTTCATGTTGCATTATTTATTCACCAAATGTATCCCAAATATTTTGATGTGATATCTCTGTCTTTCCAGAATAGTGTTTGTTAAAGTTTTTCCAACGAATCGGAGAAGATTTTGACAGACGACATCGAAAAATAACAGATTATTATGATTAGATTAAAATAATAGCTATTACTGTCATGTATCGTACAATCGAAAAAAAAACGGCTTCAGCGATGACTATGAAATGAAGATCGCTGTCATTATATGGGTAATGTCATTGATTGTCCTTTCCAAGCCAACTGGACGGCGTTTTTTTCGATCATACGGTGTTTATCGTTGGACACACTTAGGCCTAAATATTTTTGAATGCATCAACGTATGGTTTAAGAGTTTTTATCCTCAAAAAAGCTAAGAACCTTTCAAGGATCTTCAGAATTCAAACAAAGCTATTCATACTAAGGAGTTATTTAGTATAAATTATTAATTATACAGGGTTGTTCACCACATACGAGGCGGACTATTGTAGCTAAACTATTAGATTTTTGCAAATTGTAAGTTTTGGGTTCGTCGAAGGACTGTTAGAGCTACAATTTAAAAATATTTTTACAAGATACAGAGTGTTCTAAATAAATAAAAAATATCAAAGTTGTATTTTTTTAAATGGAACACCCAGTATATTATTACATTTTTAGTTTCTACGATTAAAATAAAGGTAATTTTGATTAAGGTTTACCGCATTTTAATCTTACCGTTTTTGAAATATTTAGGTTTTTGTCAAAATACAGTAATAATTTTAATGCTTTATTTCTCTAGGCGTATTTAAGTTTTTAAACTCAAATATTGTACTGAAGTATTTCTATCTACTAAATTTTGTGTTGCAATAATAAAAGTTATACTACCTTATACAGAGTGTCTAAAAATTTATTTTAAATAATAACTAGCTTTATAATAACTTCTTTAATATAAATGGAACGCCCTGTATATTTTATGAGAATCAGATGCACAATCTGATTGTCTTTCAAATTGTATTATATCATTTTTCACCTATGTCTTCAGATTTTCGTAGAAAATGCATTTTCTTATAATTTAGACCTCAATTATCAATATACCGATGGAATATTGACATTTTTGATTATTTTTAAAGATGTAACAAATTTTTAAAGGGTACAGATACTAATATTGTCGATATAGTTCGTTAATGTCATTAAAAATTAAAAAAATTGTTTAAATATTTGGAAAAGGGGACCAATTAATATGATTCAAGTATTCAAACTACATTAATTGACTCTTTGCGTTGATTAATAATAATTGCTCCAAATACTAAAAAACTGAATTTTGTATGTGTATCAGACAGTGTGGTAAAAAGTAACGCCTTAAAAATTGTATTTCATTTTTTGACGAATGCTTATTTATAACAACAGAGACGTTCATTTTCATAACTTATTATTATATTGATTTCTGATTCCAAATCCACATTTATTTAGAATAATTTATTAACTAACACAATTAAATATGCAATTAATTAATATTTGGGCGGAAATAATGGTGGTATATTTAATTAAGAGTATACTCTTTTATAAATATTTAAATAATTTTATTTTTGTATACAAATAAGCTGGTAATATTATCGTTTTTAGTACCTGTATATTTTGTACATTTGTTGGTTTAAAAACAATCCAAAATGTCAATATTCTATGGGTATATTGATAAATGAGGTCTAAATGATAAGAAAATGCATTTCTACGAAAACTTGAAGGGATTGGTTAAAATGGTATAATACAATTTGATGGACAATTAAATTGTGCATCTGATTCTCCTAAAATATACAGGGTATTCTATTTAAATTAAACAAGTCATTGCCGTTTAAAGCTAGAAATTATTTAAAATAAATTTTTAGAGACTCTGTATGAAGTAGTATTATTTTTATTATTGCAACACAATAACTGATCAATAATTAAACTTCAGTAAATATTTAGTATTAAAAACTGATACCCATGGAGAAATGAAGCCTTAAAATTTTTACTGCAATTTCACAAAATTGAAAATATTTCAAAAACGGCAAGGTTTAAGGGTGATAAACCTTAATCAAATTTACCTTTATTTTAATCATAGAAACTAAAAATGTAATAATATATAGGGTGTTCCATTTAAAAAAATGCAACTTTGATATTTTTTATTTGTTCGGGACACTCTGTATCTTGTAAAAATATTTTTAAATTGTAGCTCTAATAGTCCTTCAACGAACCCAAAACTTACAATTTGCAAAAATCTAATCGTTTAGCTACAATACTCCTTGTCGTATGTGGTGAACAACCCTGTATAATAACATAGTTTTAATTTTATCTTTCTTATTGTCTAGAATGATTCTAGATAATGATTTTATATTGTGTTTTTTTAAGAATCTCTCTCTAGATTATTCACGACAAGAATGAACAAATTTAAGAAATATAACTGTTTTTAGAGATGGATATAGAGGAAAAATCTACATTTAAACATAAAAATCTTATTCAGTAACTTTTGAATTTAATCACTGGCCAAAATTTAGAGGGGATACATCTAACAGTATCAAATTATCGCTGATTCAGTATTTTAAAACAATATTATAAATTGTACAAAGATGTTGAGCATCTCCCTCCAATTGCTGCCACTCTTTCTAATTACAATTAATTAATTTAAATTCCAATTAGAAAAACATAAAGTGTATGTGTTTAAAACGTGTAACAGCCTTATGGCGTTAGTATAAATTATTTCGTTAATTTAAACTAATCATACTCATTATTTAACAATTATTACTTATCCAATAAATTAATTGATGTGTTGCAAATTTACTGGCTTCTAATTTCCGTTTATTAGAGTGGTCTTTATGTAATTGTTAACAGTAATTATAAATTTATCTGAAAGCATCAGTATTTTGTTTGGTTTAATTACACAGTATGAATTGGAAAAGTAGCATTCGGGAACATTTAAGTATTTTCAATGTGGTATTCGAGACCTTATGACCAGAACCAAAACAAAATTACTTGGTTTCAAAAATATTGCTTACTTTTAAACTCCAAGCAATAACTAATCATTAATCATACGATTTAAGATTTCTGTAATTAGTTCAGTCATTGGGGATTTTTGCTTGGAAAAAAGTCCAGAAGTTTTGAAACTTTGCAGGTTTATAGGTTTTGGAGTCCCTAACTAAAATCCATAAAATGCACATTTCCAGACTTGCCGCCGGCGCCGCCATCTTGCTAAGATGTCGTCCAAAATCGGTATTTTGTGAATATCTGAAAAACTATGCTTTTTCCGCAAAAATTTGAGGAGAGCAAAATTAAAGCGAATAAAATTTCCTATAAAAAAGGTTCTATGAAAATTTTTTTTAGGCACAAAATCCCTGGAAATTTTACAATTTTGCGTAAAATATGATATTTTCCGAAATCAAATGTCGATTAGGGTTACTAAAACTAGTTTTAGTTTAGTTTCTTCAATTTTGTCATGGAACAGTGGCGTATCATTAATTCGCTCATTCGTTTATGAATAATAAATTTTAATTATTGAAAATGTGTACTTGTTTCTACACCACCCAAGAGGTAAAGTACATGGCGCGTCTATTTTAACGTGGTCTCCCCGGACGCCTACTCCACTAGGTAAATTAAAAAATTTAACTTATCTGCACAAGCCCGGCGAACCTGGCTCATTGATGTCAAAGTTGATCGTGTCTGCTGTGCTGGGCTCATCAGGGTGGTCTCTCAATTCGTCCAACTCTTCATCTTCAGCTGCCAGAGGAATATCTACCAACTCCTCTCCAACTCCTCTTCGGATTCGGCGAGTAACACATCAGTGACGTTGTCACAGGATTTCCCATTGCAGTATGCACAAATCATTGAACATTTTAATTTTTAATCCTGCTTTTCTGCATCCGGAGGCTTTACCACAGTTGTTGGTTTTGCCTTTACAGGATAAAAATGCCAATAGGGATTTTGGAGCTGGATGTTTTACCGTTGTGACTGGAGTAATGCCTGTTTTTGTTTTCTTCCATCCCCATTCTTCGGCATCTTTGGTACAACCAGACCAATGCTGAACCTGGTGGTAAGTTTGCAATGAATGCTGTCCAGCACGACAATTATTCATGAATTAATGAGCGAATTTATGATACGCCACTGTTTCATGACAAAATTGAAGAAATTAAACTAAAACTAGTTTTAGCGAGAGTTCATTATACAGGAACTAAAAATTGAGACACGGCTGGTTACCAGATTAAATCAGTCAATCCTCCGATATTTTGGCCATATTGCGAGGAGTGGCACCTCAATTGAGAGACTGATGGTGAAGGGGAAGGTAGAGGGAAGACGATCACGTGGAAGGTCACCTAAGAGGTGGGTAGACCAAGTCAAAACCCTAGTGGGCCACAGCCTCCCCGAAGCTTCACATATGGCGCAGTCTCGAACAACTTGGTCCGAGGAAGTGAGGGGAATCAACACATGATGTCACCATACTCTCACGTAGAGTGAAGGACTGAAGAGCAGAGAGGGTTTTAGTGAACCCTAATCGACATTTGATTGCGCAAAATCGACTATATGTATATCATACTTAAAAAATTGTAAAATACTTAAAATTGTAAAATTTCCAGGGATTTTGTACCTAAACGGTTGACTTTAGCGAAAATTTTCAGAGAACCTTTTTTATAGGAAATTTTATTCTCCTTAATTTTGCATTTTATGGATTTTAGTTAGGGACCCCAAAACCTGCAAAGTTCCAAAACTTTTCCGGACTTTTTTCCAATTCCAATTTTTTGATCCCCAATGACTGAAGTAAATAGGTACTGTAAAAGGGAACCAACGGCAACGAGCTGTTTAAAGATTTGACACATAACACGAGATATTACCATGAGCAGAGATACCATTGAGCAGAAAGCCCCTAATGAGTGAGGGGTTTTTTTTATATACAGGGTGGTCCGGGGGTCAGGGTTTTTTTTCTATATAGGGTGGTCCGAATTGTTTTCCGGAAACTTGGGCAGCATGTATTCTGCAGATAAAATTAAATAAAAAAAATCGTATAAATTTATGTTGTATAATGATTCGTTTCAGAGATGTAGGGTGTAGAAGTTTCATTTTTATTTCGGGTTTTTGCAGATAAATAATTGTGAATTATGCCGATGTTTGAATGAAAATTGGTGCCTGGGTGTTTTTTGACATGAGAAATTTGATTAGATGTCAATATGACTCCTACTTGTAGGGGGCGCCACGCACATATGTTTTAACTGGTTTGAAGACTACTAATTCCGTCCGTACCTGTATAAAACTACTGAGTAAAAAAATATTATACATTTCTGCCGTTTTTTTACGTAAAATAGATCTTTTCGTAAAAATCGCTACAAGTAGTATATTAAGCAATCAATTCTCTTACGTCATGACGTCATATACGTCATCATGACTTGATTCGACAATATTTTCTACAGAATACTGCTTTTTTGTTAAGCCTTAAATTTTAACTAGCAACTAGCAATTTTTATTACAATATCTGGAGTTGTAATAAATCCTAAAAAATATGGGCTTGCTAAACAATGTGTATATTCATTTCTTATCATTTATTTGTTTAATGCAGATATGATGGGTATGAGCAATAATGTATATGAAATGAAATTTGGGGGCCCCTCACTTTGACTTGATAAATATTTCTCTTTGAGATAAATCAATCAAAGTTGCAATCTTTTTAAACTTGGTTTATCACTATGTCAAAATATTTAAATTACTAATACAGTGAAAAATTTATGAGTTGCCATCATACCACTCGATTCTTATAATAGCATATACGTATGAACGAAAAAAAAACGCGTTAAAGACGGCTGGGAAAAATGATAATCGATGATAATTTTGGCGAGGTCAATCTAGACGTCAGTGAAAAATTGACATAACACTCTTGTTCAAATTAACACTAATTATAGAAAGATTTAAAAAGGATAGAACGTTTTCAGACATAGGTACAAATCTATTTCCAAAAAATTATTTTTTCTCGAATTTTTATATAAATGTGACTATTTTCCGATATGTTATGGTGAGTTCACACCGGCTGTGCCGCTCCGCGCCGCACAAGACATTTTTTTTAACATATACTTTTGAACTGTTTTTTTAGCGCGCACAAAAGTATATGTTAAAAAAATGATTGGAGCGGCGGTGTGAACGCACCTTTATGGATAAATTTTATAAATATGTATATGTTTTTCGTTCGAATGCGAACAAAAATTGCACGATGTAATGCATCTTTATGTTTTGATGTTTCGAAAATTGATTGATATAAAACTAACGTTTTTGTTTTTTTTTCAGGTACGTTCTACACTTATTCTGCAAAAATAAAGATTGCATTTCAAAAAATAACAGTAAGAAGGATGTAAATAATAAGAGGTAAGTTTCTAACACTCTCTACAACTGAAGTTCCTTCATTTTCGGATAAAATAATTTCTACATTTTTAGTGATGTAATCGGTGTGTCACGGCTACGTAACACTCGGTATATGTTCTTCTGTGGTGATGCGTTTATGACGTATTTCGGAGATCGTCGCGGGTGCTAGTGCTATGTAACGTCAGTTGGAGATAGTGTGATGTGCTGTTTTCCTCATGTGGATATCACCCCGGTATGGATACGTTCAGTGCTGCGCGGTCCAAAACAGATTCAGTGAAATGTAGATTATTATTTTGTATCCGAAAAGAAGGAACGCTAGTTTTGTTTTATATTTTTTAAAAGTCAATGTTCTTGATCGTCATTGATTGATACATACATCCATTTTCAGGCAATTTACAAAATTAATGCTTAGGAATGTAGCATTCGTTTTTAGTAAATAGCTATTTGTCAATTTCTAGTTAAGCATAAAAAATTGATAATTTTGATATAATATGTAGTTAATATATAATTTGATTAATAGGTATCTTGAATTGAGAGAATATGATGAAAGAAATTTCTCACTTCTTTAAAGAGTTATAAAATTACTTTGCATTAAAAGATTTTCTTGAAATAATTTAGATTTAACCGCATATTCATTCATTTCTGAGTGTTTTTATTATAGGGAAATTTATTTGTAATTTTTTTTTAATTCTGTTCATTTAACTAATAAGAATATTTGAAATAATTTAGGTTGAAACCTTATACAGGGTGTTTCAAAAAATATGTGCAATCTCTGGTGGGGAGATTCCTAACTTAAAAATAAGATTTGTTTCTCATATGAACATACATAGATCGGATTCTTCGTCTTAATTTTTTTCGATTTACTTATAATTTTCCTCCAAGTACTTTTAGTATTTTGCCTAATTTATTTTAAATATTATTTATTATTACATATTATATTAGTTATTATTACTATTACTCCAACCTACATCATTTTTATTTTTAAATAAAATCAAAGAGTACTTATTTAAAACTTTCGCAAGTTCATGATATTAAATTTTTTTATATAATTTATTAATTTTATTTTTATTTTTAATTTTATTAATTGTAATTAATAAAATTGCGTTTAACTCATCAAGGAGGTCTAATTCGACAAAATATCAAGAGATTAGTTGGCATTAAACGGCCAACACAATTTTTATACCAAAAAAAAGTCAGTGGCGAATGATTTTTTTTAAAAATATTCCAGCGATAATCTATATGCACGTCCCTAATGAATTTATATCCACTTTTTTAGCATTAAAATATGTAGCACTAATAGTAATTTTTATCCTCAAAATTTCATTCGAATCACTATAAGTAGGTACTTCGAAGAAAATATAATAAATCGAAAGATTATTAAGACTTTAATACCCTGTAGCTACACGAAACAAAGCAGTGAGGAATCCCCCCACGAGAGATGGCACATGTTTTTTGAAACACTCTGTATAAATGTTAAAGTAGAACAATTCAACAAACCAATCACGAATTCATAAGTTCTATACGATCGAAACGGTGTCAAAGTTGGCTTGGAAATCAAGATTGCTGTCATTTATGTGTAAAAGTATAAGGAGAATATATCGATCGTCAGTTTCAAGCCAACTTGACGCCGTTTTTTTTTCGATCATACCGTATTATAAAATCTATAGACGACGCGACGGACGGTGCACGTATGGCTAACAATGCTTCATCAGTATACGTACATTATTTTCATTTGCTATAATCTTTGTTAACATAATAATTATCGAAACTTGTATCCAGAAATTATTAAACTAATGTGTGTATCTGTATATTGTATACAAAGTGCACATTAACAATGCCTCCTATGTGACACCGATTGCTCGTTTCTACCGGTTAGGAATTGCACTGCAACAAAATGCACTCCAATCCCTCATCGGGCAAGGCGATCACGTGTGCCTTAAAGCTGGGTACATATGTATTTGTACAGTACAAAAATAGTACATGAAAATACGTTTTTGTTTTTCATTCTAGAATTTTTTCTAAACGTACATACGCAACAAAAAACTTATGGCGGAAGTGTACCAAAATATAGCAAGATTTGAAAACTACTCGGCAATTGGAATTCGTAAACAGGCGCGATTTCGCTTACAGCGAGTTTTGATTGCTTTGGTTAGGTATGTTATGGTTTAGTTTGGTTTGTTGGTTTATTTTTGTTTATTTTCGTTTTTTTTCTCGGTACGGTATTAACTACAGTCTAAATTACAGTATCTACTAGGTTAAGTTCATACCTACACAAGAAAAGTGTTCGTTAATAAATAAATACGTTTAGCAAGGTTTCCCTCGGCGCACTTCGGCACCTTTTTCGTCCGGCCCGATGAGGGATTGGAGTGCACTTTGATGCAAGCAATTCCTAGCTGGTTAGGGTAGGTTAGGACGAGCAATCGGTGTCACATAGGAGGCATTGTAAATAGCATACCGGGTGCGTTTCTAAAGTGGCTCACCCCCTATAACTTTTTTATTTTTTCATTAAAAAAAAAGAGATTTGGTATGTTAGTATATAACATAAATTCGAGCATAAATTAGGATTGATTGACGTATTCAATTGTTTTTGGTCACTTCCTGTTTCACCGGAAATGACTACAACTTTTGATTTTTAAATAGCACCCCTGGTATATTTGTATTCTATTCAATAGAAAATGACACTCTGAATAGAATGTCATATCACATGTCAACTTTTGACATTTTCGCATATGGTTTATTTGAAGTTGTAACATGCGGTTCATAACGATAACTTGATTCAAAACACCAAGTGTGTGGTACCAAATTATTCGTAAAAAATGCTTTTTCCAAATATGCTATGATTAAAAATACAATTTCGGCATCTTTTAACCGGTCAGAACAAGAGACGAAAAACATTAGACAGTCAAAAATCTTTTTCCAAGGCTCCCTGATTAAAAATTCTGTGAAAAGTTGACATAATATGATATGTCATTCTATTTTAGAGTGTCATTTTCTATTGAATAAAGTAAAAAATACCGAGGTGTCATTTAAAATTCAAAAGTTGTAGTAATTTTCGGTGAAATAGGAAGTGACCAAAAATAATTTAATACGTCAATCAATCCTAATTTATGTCATATACATACCAAATCTCATTTTTGTATCTGAAAAAATAAAAAAGTTACAGGCGTGAGCCACTTTCGAGAGGGACTATTATGTCTTCCTATCTTGAGTTATAACTTATGATACAGTCTTAGGGCTTTCACAACAGCCAGTATCTGGGACCGTTTTACATAGGTTAGTTTTCTTGTTTTCCATCTCTAATATCAGTGTTGATGAATGAATGGTTGTTGTATCGGCGTACTCAAGTGATGAGACGTTCTGGTGTTACACTATTTTTCCCACAGAATCGGCATCCACCGTTGTTTCTGAACTTCAGTCTATTGAGGTGTTCATTGAGGAGCCAGTGTCCTGTTAAAAAACGCGTGACGATTGTTCGAAGATTGTTCTTAAGGTACATTCAGGCTGAGAGCGTCAAGCGTCGCGTCGCGTTTGCGTCGCGTCCGCGTCGCCACGAAACTAAATCAGTTCCCTTAACTTAAATTAGACCGTTCAGGCAGAAACCGTCGCGTTCGGCGTTGCGTTAGCGTCCGCTATGCGTCGAGCGTCAAGTTCAATCTGAATTGTTTTTCAGCGAGATTTCTAGCATTCAGTGGTTGTCATGGCGTCTGAGGACCAGCATGCAGAGGTGCTAATCGCTGAAATACAGGCAAGATCTGCACTGTGGAATGCAAAATTACCTCAATATAAAAATAGAAATCTGAATGATCGACTACTTGAAGAAATAGCTACAATTCTAGGTATTTCTAGTAAGTATTTTTTCACAGTAACAGTATATATATATGAGAGCTTTCGAAATTCAAGATATAAATGATGAAATTCTCCATGCAGATATCGTCTTCTGTTTATAGGGTGAATTCCTACTTTTTTGTCCATTCTTTTGAATGTAAAATATGTTGTTTCATTAGACAAACTGCTCTCCTTGAAGCCATTTTACAAACTGAAAACCTTAAGAGCTCATATGACGCTCATATATCATATATCAGCTCATATGACGCTGCGCTGACGCTCCCAGCCTGAACGACCGGACGCTCTCAGCGTGAATGTACCTTTACTTAAATCAACGAAAATCTTTCATTTTTTTCGGTCCCTAAGAATTGTTTTCGAGTGTCTTAGACCGTTGGAAGATTCCCATTCCAGGTTACAGATGGGGTCTTCCAGGTTCTTCAGTTCTGCTTTAAGTTGGTTTCCACCCTAACTGCGTGCAGGTTCAGTTAGTGGAGTGTTCGCTCCTTTTCTAGCTAGATTGTTTGCTTTTTCTAAAACTAATGTGTGAGAAATGATCGGAATAATTGAATTGTTTTTTGTGGTATTTCAGGAGATTATTTATTATAACTGCGTAGAAGGAAGTGTTTCTCGCACATAAATCTAAGATTTATTCATAGTAAAAAACCAACTCTGTAAAAATCGCTGAAACCAAATGGCGTAACTACGTTAACTACCTTGTAATGAAATGCAACGCAATTGTTGGAAAATAGTTGTCCCTGAATATGTTATTGGAAATACGATAGTGCTTTTGTGTGTACTAAAAATAAATTAAAATGCTAGGGCCTTGTGACGCTGTATGTACAAATATACGCAATATTTGCACATACCCACAACCGTGTAACACAAAATGACAATTGCACATGCAGTAAGGTTAAACTAGCCGTATTTTATATTACTGTCATTATAAATGCAACTTGAAAGTAGAAGTAAATTATCTATATATTTTTAGTCCTGCCATAACTTTAGCTTTATTGATGTTGAGTAAATTAAAGCGGCCTACACACATCCGACTTGGTTGACCCAGAGGCCGGATCAACGAAATTCGATATTGCTTGCCTCGATTCACAACAAATCGATTCGAATCGGATCTATAATCATTAGTTAAATTTTGCTTTCTATTGGTAAACATGAAAAAAAATCGGTCTTGCCCTCGTATTATCGTTATTTATTATTATAACAAAAAAAAAGATAATGGCCTAAAAAGTGGTACATATAATAGAAAAAATTCAGCTTGGTTTGGTTTGGTACCTTAAAATTTTCATGTATTTTAAAGCTTAATATATTTAGTTTTAATGGGCCGATTTTAATGATTTTTTAAAACAATTTGTAGCTGAATTATTTGACTTTTTAGTATTTTTTTTCAAAATTAAAAATGAAAAGTTCCATCTGTCAAAAGTCTCGATCTCAACGTTCTCACTGAGAGTCTCGATTCAACGTTGAGGCCGAGACTTTGAGTCTTTTTTCTACTGTTTTAATTTGAACCAGGTCTCTTTGGGAAGAATGGACACCTTCTTTAAAAATTATACGAGGGAAAACAAAGTGTCGATATTTTGATGAAGTTTGAAATACCCTGTGGAATATGTTAACAAAGCAAGGAATTTAAAAATTATGTTATTGTTTTCTGGATATTTTGTTTTTTGATTCGTCTCAATAGCTTTATTTTTATTGGAGTTGCTTTTGAATAAGACGGTATCGATTTTAACGCAATTTTAGACCTGATTTTAGACTTGATTTGGGATCAACACGCTTACAAAATAGTGTTTATTGTTTTTGTAACGTCACTGTCATATTATTATTGTTTATTGGCGTTTACTCTAGTAGATATGGTTTTAAATACTGAGCTATTGGCTATTGTTATTTAATTGATCATTGTAGAGATGAACTTTCGAACTTAAAACCATATCTGCCCAACAGACAATAATAATATGTTTTTTTTAAGACATTGACATAACATAAATTATAACTATTATTTTATAGAGGTCTGTTGACTAGGACCAAAAGCAAAGGCATGGTTTTAATGTAAAAAATACGAAAAACATGTCAGTGTCTTCTTCACAAGCGAATATCTTCAAAAAAAAATTAAGCTAATCAGATGAATCAAAAAACAAACTAGCGAGAAAAGATACATCTAGATGTTAAGATGATTTTTAAATTATTTGCTTTGTTAACGTACTCCACAGGCTGTTTGAAACTTTCACCAAAATATCAATATTTTGTTTTCCCTCGTATAATTGACAGTTGGCAATTTTCATTTTTAATTTAGAAAGAGACACTAGAAATTCAAGTAATTTAGCTACAAATTGCTTAAAAAATCATCAAAATCGGTCCGCTAGAACACAATGTGTAAATCAAAATACATAAAAATTTTAAGGTGCCCGTTTTTCGTGCCGGTGAGTGTAGTTTGCTCACCCAACTCAGACCGTAACCACGGTGGTTACGCTCAGACCCGATTTTCAATTATCAGATGAGAAGCCTACACCCAAGCGATTTTTTAACCTGAATCGACCCAACTATCCGAACAAATTGGACCGTGTAGAGCTGTCTAATAGAGATAGTGTAAAAGCGGATACACAGTTCAGTTTTGTTGAACATTGATTCGGCTAAATTGAACGAGAAGTGTATACATTTTTCAACGGAATTGATTAGTTTGAAAATGTCAACAGAATCATACGGATGGATACTGAAATTATTTGCGAGCAATTTATGGAGGTTTTTAGAGAAGAATTAAGCAGCAAAAAATAGGGAACTTGATATAGAAATCGTCTACATCCAGCATCCAGTCATAATAAATTTTATAAATTTTCAAATATAGATAGATCTATATTTTATACCAATTAAACTCTTAGTTACGTAATCGAGGGGACGATTTTTAAATTCATCATGGACATATTCGGCGCCGGGCTGGCTAACTGGAATTTAAATTTCCCACTAGGTGGTAGCTCTGTTAAAAATGCTAAGTTGCAACATTTATTTATTTCCTGGTTTTATCATTCGTTTTAACACTTTAGTTTTGTCTTAGCAGACCTTGCAGTCGAACATTGTTCTTTTTAGATCCTCTTTTAATGCGAAGTGTACGAGATAGTTTAATAATTAATCGTTGTAAAAGAACTCAGGGCACCCTTATTAGAATATTTTCAACGGGAAAGCGATAGTAATGACCCTTTATGTCCCTTAAGTGCTGTTAAGGAGGTGAGTTTTGTTGATGTATGTACCTAAATAATTTCATTTATAGTTCATACCAATTAAACTTTTAGTCACGTGATTAAGCTTGACCAGCACAGCGTTTCCCACTCTTACATATTTTCTTTTTATCAAAATATTATAAGAAACAAAAATAAATTAATTATAAATATATAAACAGTTATTATTTACATCAACAAAATTCACCTCCTTATCAGCACTATTCCCGTTCAAAATATTCTAATAAGGTTGCGATGAGTTTTTGCATTGGCTATTAAGCTATATTGTACACTTCGCACTCAAAAAGGTTCTAAAAGGAACAATGTTTGACTGCGAGGTCTGCTAGTAGACGTTTTTAAGCTTAAAGTACCTCAACACTAACATTAATTTTAACAAAAAACTCGTAATATAAAAAACGAGTTAAAAAGTTTCAAAACGAATGACAATGTCAGGAAATAAATAAATAAATGTGGCAACTTGACATTTTTTACAGCAGAGCTACCACTTGAATCCCCAGCGGGAAATTTAAATTCCAGTTAGCCAGCCGGGCGCCAGGTCTATGATTGGCAACAATGAAATTAACAATCGCGTCCTCGATTATGTAACTAAAAGTTTAATTGGTGTCACTTATATCTTAAGCATTATGTGTCGGTTAGACAAATTTGTTTTACCAGGAAAAGCTACATACAAGTTGGTTTCCATTTGGATTCAACGCAGCCTTTATAGGAAATAACCTTTTTATTTTGTAGATTTTCTTCCAGTGGCGAAAAGCCCATAATTTTTTCAAGAAATGAACCCGCTACAAAGGAATACACACTGTTCTCTCCTTCTTTGTTTTGCCGTTAACTTAACCGACAACAGCATACATAAGTATATGCGTTAGTTTTATAAAGTGGCTAAATCTTAGTCATAAACAAAGAAATAAGGAAGCAAAACAAAATGAAATTTCGCAATAATAAACAGCTAGCTGGTCAAGCAACTTTTAGAAACCACTGAAACAAGTTCGCCCGTTTCAAAAATAATATTAATAATAAAACGCTTGAGGTTAAAAACGAGTGTGGGTGGTTGTAACCTCGTCTTAAATTAGAGTAGTAGAAAATAACGATGGGAATATATTTTTTAAGGGAGTGAGGTACTGTTTAATTTATTTAAATGTTTTTTGTCCGCATTCTTTTTATAGACGTACTTTACTTTGCTGCATTCGAAGATATACATAGGTACTCTTCGGCACAAACTGTTTTATAACCACCCTAAACACCCCTTTTTCATCCTAAACATTTGACCAAGTTTGATGATTCATAACTTTTTATTTTGTTATCCGATTTTTATGATTATGGTATCAGTGTGAAGATAAATTTATTGGCATTATTTTTTATTATTTTAATGGCTTATATTCTTCGGTTAGGCGGGTTTATAACGGAGTAAATCAAAACGTTGTTTTTTGCAATACATTTAAAACACCCTATGAAAAAAATGAGACGAGCATTTTGGATAAAAAACACTTTCCTGCAATCTTAGATGTATTCCTGATATTTCATTTTTTGAATTGTCCCGTTATCTCTATTCTTTTATGAAGTACACATTTTTAAGTAAAGTATTGTTTTCATAGATTCTTTTATTGACAAAAACAATAGTTTATAATAATTTTAATAGCGTGTATGTCCACCTCTCGTAGCAATAACAGCTCGAGGTAGTTATTCTTTCCTGATCTATAGTATGATGAATATCAAGCTCTAGATCAAGAAAACCCTTTAGAAGAGCTAAGGCTAGCATTAACGGAGGGAATCTTTGTTAATGCTAGCCATAGCTCTTGTAAAGTTTGTGGTGGAATAGGAGGACAACGAACAGCTCTTTTAAGTTCATCGCATAAATGTTCGATTGGATTTAGGCCCGGACGACAAGGAGGCTATTCCAATCTTCGTAGTCCAACGTCATTCAGGTACTCGTTAACTACCGTATGATCGAATAAAAACGGCGTCAGCGATGGCTATGAAATGAAGATCGCTGTCATTTTATATGTAAAATTATATGGGAAATGTCATCGATAGTCATTTCCAAGCCAACTGGACGTCATTTTTTTTCGATCATACGGTACTTGTACTCGTAACTCGTTACCCCGCGCAACGTGAGGCCTGGCATTATCATATTTATCATGCGTCAGTATAAACTGATTTCCAATGAAAGGAGCAAATGGAACGACAATTTCTTTGAGGACATCCTTAATATAACGGTGGGCCTTGAGAGCTCCATTTTCAACAAATTCAAGAAATTATCAGTAGTTTATTTAAAAATGTGTAGCTCATAAAAGAATAGAGATAATAGGATAATTAAAAAAATGAAATGTTAGGAATACATCAAAGATTACAGGAAAGTGTTTTTTATCCAAAATGCCCGTCCCATTTTTTCCACAGGGTGTTTTGAATTTATTGCAAAAACCGAAGTTTTGATTTACCCCGGTATAAGCCCACCTAACCGAAATATAAAAACCATTAAAATAATAAAAAATAATGCCAACAAATTTATCTACACACTAATACCATAATTATAAAAATCGAATTACAAATTAAGTTATGAAACATCAAGCTGAGTTAAAATTTGAGGATGGCAGAATTTTGTGCCGGTGAGTTTTGCTATAAAACTACTTTTTGTCGCTCTGAACGTTCCGCGATGATAAAAATATCGCCATATGTACGTGTTCTGTGTGCTACGCGTTGACGTAAAGCACGACTAGTTTGGAGGAGGGAAGGAGGAAGGTGGGTAACGATTGACGTGGAAAAACATCTTGACTGAATAGTTGTGAATTTTAATAATGAGAATACTTTTTACAACTTTCGAATTATCAAAATGGCCCAGAATATGTTATTTTACAATTCATATACATACCTACAGGGTCCTTCACCACATATGACACGGAGTAGGTATTGTAGCTAAACGGTTAAATTTTTACAAATTGTAAGTTTTGGGTTCGTTGAGGGACTATTAGAGCTACAATTTAAAAATATTTTTACAAGATACAGAGTGTCCCAAACAAGTAAAAAATATTATAGTGATATTTTTTAAATGGGACACCCTGTATATTATTCTATTTTTAGATTTCTACCATTGAAATAAAGGTACATTTAAATTAAGGTTTATTGCACTTAAACCTTCCTCGTTTTTCAAATATTTTCAATTTTATGAAATTGCAGTAAAAATTTTAAGGCTTCATTTCTCCAA
This sequence comes from Sitophilus oryzae, assembly GCF_002938485.1. Lineage (NCBI taxonomy): Eukaryota > Metazoa > Arthropoda > Insecta > Coleoptera > Curculionidae > Sitophilus > Sitophilus oryzae. The sequence goes on along the minus strand of NW_022145920.1, from coordinate 4,676,317 downwards.
GGGTATCAAAGTTTTAAATACTAAATATTTACGTCTAAATAATTAAGTTTGTTTATTGATCAGATATAGTGTTGCAATAATAAACAAAATACTACCTTATCTTATACAGAGTGTCTAAAAATTTATAATAAATATTTACTAGCTTTAAACGGCAATAACTTGCTTAATTTAAATGGAACATCCTGTATATTTTACGTGAATTATATGCACAATTTAATTGTCTATCAAATTGAATCATACCATTTTTTACCTATCTCTTCAAGTTTGCATTTTCTTATAATTTAGACCTCATTTATCACTATACTCATGGAATATTGACATTAGGTTATCAGGTTATTTTTAAAGATGTAACAAATTTTCAAAGAGTACCAGATACTAATATTGTCGATATGGTTCGCTTATTTCATTAAAAAATAAAAAAAAACTGTTTAAATATTTTTTGTTAAAGAGAACCAGTTAATGTGATCCCAGTATTCAAACTGCATTAATTGACTGTTTAGGTTGATTAATATATTATAAATAATTATTGTTCCAAATACTACAAAACTGAATTTTGTATATGTATTAGACGTGATAAAAAGTAACACCTTGTAATTTTATTTCATTTTTTGACGAATGCTTATTTGTATTAACAGAGACGTTCATTTTCATAACATATTATTGTATTGATTTCCGAGTCAAATCCACATTTATTTAGAATAATTTATTAATTAAAACAATTAAGTATGGAATTAACGAATTTTTGGGCGGGAATAATGGTGGTACATATTTAATTAATGGTATACTCTTTTATAAAGATTTAAATCATTTTCTTTTTGTATATAAATGGGCTGGTAATATTATCGTTTTTAGCACCTGTACATTTTGTACATTTGTTGCTTTAAAAACAATCTAAAATGTCAATATTTCATAGGTATAATGATAAATGAGGTCTAAATTATAAGAAAATGCATTTTCTACGAAAACTTGAAGAGATAGGTAAAAAATGGTATTTTTTGTCCAATTTCCAACAAAACAATCTGTGACATTTGTGTCTGTTATTTTAATTTACAAACCAATTGTATTTTCTGTCATTTATTGAATGTCGTCTGTTGAAATCTTCCATAACTCGTTGGACAGACTTTAGCTCATGCTAACTGTATACAGGCCCGGCAATGGATCTCTAGGCATAGGAATTACATGCATTGGAATGAAACGCCTATAAAAAGTCTATGCTTAAACAGAGATGGACAACAACTTCCCCGTTTCCACTTCCACTACGACTGTCTACTTAGACAAACTCCAATAAGATAACAAATTTTGGAAATTCTGCCACCTCCCATCCACTCATGATACCCATGGATCTATAGGGTCAACTGGGGTAATTGTAAACGATTTTATCAACTTCAACTTTGCTAATGATTATCTAAGGTTTCACTTTTTAAACTTTTTGAAATTTGAGCACAGTGTCCCTTAGTCTATTACCTGTTAATTTTACAAAGACAAACCGGACATTTGACACGTTAGTTTTATTTATTTTTAATTTACATTTACTCTGATGTGTTTACATTTACCCAGCTAATAGGTAAAATGTAAAATGAATATTTCATATGAAGTATTAGTATGACATTAGAATCATAAGACGCCTATAAAAAGTCAATGCTTAAACAGAGATGGACAACAACTTCCCCGTTTCCACTTCCACTACGACTGTCTACTTAGACAAACTCCAATAAGATAACAAATTTTGAAAATTCCGCCACCTCCCATCCACTCATGATACCCATCTCCCTGCCCTTTATTTATCGCCATTATTTTATTTCCCTTCCCGCGCCTCCGCACCTCGCTATTCTGACTCCCGTCAGTTCATCACAGAGTTGCCAGGTCTACCGGTTTCGTCTGTAAGCTACCGATCTACCGATTTAAAGAAAAATCTAACGATATATTCAACTGCGTCTTTAGTTTTTACAATAGAAGCACTTATAAAAAGCTGACTTATTTGACTAAAAATTAAGCGACTGCCGTGTTGGAATCTGTATAATCTGACTTTATTATTGTTTCATTAAATTTTATTTAGTAATAACACACATACAGGTCATCGTTCTGTCTAGTTGCGGAGTTACAGAGATATTCCTAAAAATCCTTATTACTCCTTATTAGGCGCGGTATTGGCGACATGCCCGAAGAAGTTGATATCTTTTGAAAAGATTTATTTCATTCATCTACTAAAGTTGAACCCATATTTTCCCCCAAAAAATGTAAACAAAAACCAAAAATTAAATTAAGAAACAACCTAAATTCGGACAAATATTTTAGTGATTTTCCCGTCAAAAAAATATATTAATATAAAAAAAGAGTTGAGAGTTGCTACAGCTTGCCCATTGAAATGAAATTAATTTTAGATATCACTGATCAAAATTTGTACAAAGGTAAAAAGTGACTGCTACACTAATTTGTGACTGCTATCCCTACTTGTTATAGTTTTATATGTTTTTATTAATATATTAATATTATTTAATTCAATATTTTTTTTAATATTAAATAATATACCTAGCTATTTCTAATTCTTGTTATATTTATTATATTTGTATTTTATTTGAGTGATCTATTATTACGACACATAGGAATGCTAATTTTGGACTTAAATATTATATTTTATTTCGTTTCTGTACTTTTAATTTTTGTTGAAGATCTACCGAGAATTTTGTTCTCGTATGGAATTATAATCTAACAAACCCGGCAACCCTGTTCGTCTACTCCTTATAAAGTTTTTTTCGGCCTAATTCCTTTGTCACAGCCGCGGCTTTGTGAAGCGCCGCCGCCGACCGACTGTGTCGGGGCGACTGCTAGGAAGATCGTACAGTATTGCCATTTCATAGAATTGCACTTGCTATTTTAGAAATGATATCAAAGTTTTGCATGTTACTTTTCGTTTTAGAAAGAAGTTATGTGCCTAGAGAAAACATTCGTAAAATTGTTTCGTACTTTATTTAATATTTCATTAAGTAGGCAAGATAATGGGATTAGAAGATTTAGGATTCGGGATAAGCCAACATAATTTCGATTTAATAGAATGGCAACACTGTCCGTCCTGTTTCTATTTTTTCGATTCTATTCTATTAGTAGGCGGTAGCCCCCACACAAGCGTCTTAAAGCCGTCTTACCCGCCCGGCGCCCCCTTTCGCAGGGGCTCTCTCGTCGTATCACTTCTATGATCACTTCCCCTATACGATGGTAGGGAAAAGACACTTTATCCGTCTCTGTTGCACTGCAGTGTATTTTGCAGCCTTACCATCTTTTTTTATCGCATTGAAAACCTCCTATTGCTAATATTCCTTTGCCAGTAGTGTATACAACCGATAAATTGGTTTGGAAGTATTTAAAATTAAGCATTTAATATTTGGAATTAAGCAAGTCTAGGCAGGACTTAAAAACCTTTAAATATAAAATTATAATATAACCAACAAAAAAGTTACCAAAAATGAATGTTTCATTTTTCTAATAACTAATTGTCCCGGATCTATACATACTGAAATAATAATATACTATTTTTACATTTTTTTATTTATAAACACGTCAGTAATTGGGGATGCCAAGACACACCACGATCCCGTATAATGAATCTAAAAATAAATTTGTTTATATATACCGCGCGTGCCGAAAATAATCTACCAAACTAAACAGTAGGTATGTACGTAATTTTATCCACACGCCTGCAGACAACTAGATTTGACACTTCTAGAGAGTCATTTGGCAACGTCATACGCCAAACGAAAATTTGCTATCAATTATTATTTTATGTAATTTTGTTAAAAATTCCAATTATTACATAAAACTATTTTAGATGGAATCTAGCGTTGGAGGTCAAACATTATCAAGGAACGATATACGATCGGATCAAAACAACAATTTTAATGACGCATTTTTATTTGCGTTTTTCTCTATTTTGATTATGAATTTTTGAGTTAATCAGCGGGTGTTTAATAACAAAGTTAAACAGTATGTCCCCGCGGATTGTCTTTATAGGAGGAAAAACTTTTTTATTATTAACTTTTCCAGAAATATTCATTCTAAATAAAGTTTTTTTTTGTTCTAAAATGGTTAATTCCGTTTATACTTTATACCATTGGAAATACCAAAAGAAAAATAAAAAACTCTGTTTTCATATATTTTTTTTATTTTTTTTGTAAAATGGTATGGGGGTAAATTTTAAAAAGTAAGGGATTAATCATTTTAGAACAAGCAATTTTTTTAATAACGTATTTTTCTCAAAATGTTAATAATAAAAATTAAATAAAAAATAATAAATATTATTTTCCTCTTGTAAAAATGATCCGGAACGTACTGTATAATATTTTTTTATGTTAATTCCATGTTCTAAAGGGCTTTTCCTATAATTCGTTTATTAAAAGTGTTTTAGGATACAATTTAGATAAAAATGATGAGGAGGTTTGGAGGGATATTTCCACGTGTACTACTTTTTTAAAAGATGCTCCACTATGTGGTTTATTATTTTTTACAACCGGTTGGTTTTAAATCAGATATCGGTATACAGGGTTAATCGAAGAGTTGTTTTTTACCTTATATTTAAAACACCGTTTTTTCGTGAGCGAATTTTTCTAAAACATTATTTTTAGGTCAGAACATGCCTTGGTTAATTTTTAAGAGCAAAATGAACTTGTATTGCAATTTTTTCAATTATTGTTACTTTTTGATGTTATTCTTCATAATGACGAGGTGGTTTTGGTGATTATTATTGTGTACGATTGAATATGGTTCTTAGTGTCAAAGATTGTGGAAAAGTCATTAATCTTGTTGAAGATGGCCGAAATTATGAATATTTGCTTGGTCCTTAAGGAAGAACGGGAAAACATAACACAATATATTTACTTACAGTCTCATTAACAGTACGAACCTACACAATCAGGGATTTTACAAGTTTTTTGTTTGTTTGTATGTTTACTTAGTTATTACAGTTATTTTTTCAATATCCTTAGTTCTGTTATAGTGTTACTAATATTTTTTAAAACCCGGCCTCTATCGTTACTTTTTAACGTTTTATAAATTTTAATATGAGTTCTAATCAGTGTCGATATGATGTTACGACAATAGTCACCAAAGCCACCTCGAGACAATTTGCTCAAGAGGCAATGCTCAGAAGACATGGTTCTGATCGAAAAATTATATTTTAGGGAAAGTTACTCACGAAATTATTGCTCAGGATGTTTTAAAGTTGGGGTTTAAAAACAACTCTTCAATTAACCCTGTATAATAAGCCAAATACTAAAGTTTATAAAAAACTAAGTTTATGAAAAAAGTTGATAGATTTATATATAGTTTGCTAAAAAACAACACTTTAAATTTGACGAAAAAATTCTCCGTTGCGTTTTTTTTTGCATCTGAGTGCACATAAAATTAATTATATTCTTACATTTTTGTCTTATTTCTTTTATATTTATTTGGATAATTTCTTCTAATTTAAACAATTAGGTGACTAGTTTTTGACTATATTTAATATTTTATGTTGTTTTTTTCTGCAGAAGTTAAACGACCCGATAGACAAAGAGTGTTTATAAATACAGTATGCCTATATAACCGACCTTTATAAAGAATCCGTTACAATGTAATTACCATTGAATGCTGTTTGTATATCTGGTGATAAGTAAAGGTAACGGTAAGTCGTCCTTAATATTTTAAGCATTCGATATGTTATTCTGACACGAAACGGGTCTTTAATATCATTTTTTTCTCTTAAATGAAATTATTTTATGACGACCATTAATATTTCTACATATCGCGAATGTTTTTAGCTTACTTTAGCCTTTAATTTTATTATTTGTTGATGGGTTATTAACCTTTTTTTTATAGATTTGTAGATGTGTGACAATATCATCTTATATTGTGTTGTTTACGCAAGCCATCTCCAGCTTCTTGGGTGTTAATTCTCTTCCTATCACCAAAATTTTAAAGATTACACATTGATTTATTCTGATCTATGAGCATATTCAAACAAAATGTAAATAAACTCTTTGCCTGACTTTGATTCGACCAAAGACTTAAACTAATTCTTTTTTCAATGTTTTTTTTTCAATAACAAGGGGCCGTCCTCTGCCGGAAACACTGCGACCTGTGAGGCCTATTGTGTTTGTCCCTTTTCTATATCTGCACACATTCTCCTATCCCTGTGCCCTGCACTAACTTATGCTGATCCTTGATAGGATGGGAGCATAGTTCCTCCGGTTCTAGCCTAGCTTTCCCAAATAAAAAGTGTCGCTTGCGATCCAGAGTTTGCATCCGAAGACTTCCTTGATACAGGTTGAGCTTGTTCAGGTAACACTTGACAGCCATGTAAGCATTAGCAGTTCTTTTGCGATTTTATAGCAATGTTCCTTGGATAAAGGCCTTGCTGAGCCTGTGCCCCTGTCTGTTTCTCCAATGGACATTCTGCTTTTCTCTGATCCAGAGTTTTAGTGCATTACGGGCCATACATTTGGGTATTCCCAGCTTGGTCTGGACCAAGATAGGATGCCGATGATCGCTGCCTAGTTAGCTCATTGGCTTTTTCGTTGCCCTGGATGCCACTGTGGCCCGGCATCTAGAATAATTTAATTCTGTTCCTTAGTGCCAGAGCTCCCATTCACCTAGGCATTCCCAGGCGAGTCTCGATGATACATTTGGGCTCATAAGCGCCCCAAGTGCCACCTGACTGTCTGAGCATATATTGATGAGCTCACTTGAATAAGCTCTTTTGTTGTTTTCTCTCGCACATTGTACTATGGCGAAGATTTCTGCCTGGAATACGGTTGAGTATTTATCCAAGGAAAAGGATAAGCTTACCCTTGGTCCTTCCCCAAATACTTCAGTTCCTGTTCCTTCAGCGGTGTTTGACCCGTCTGTGTACCAGGTTAGTCCGTCCTGAAGGAACGTTATATCTGTCCACATTCCTCGATTCATTTTGTTCACCTCGAATGGTATATGGTAGTGATAAAGAGAGGTCATTTGGTCCGATCTCATTTGGAGTAGAGGTCCCCCGATAGAATTCCCCATCTTTAAGTGTCCTGTTTCTGTCCTTTTTCTCAGAGACAACATACTTTGTTGTCGATAGAGTCCTAGTCTGGATCACTATATGAAGAGGCGGAAGGTCCAGAAGCGCCTCCTTTTTTCAATGTTTAATGTGGCGTTAATTCAGGGATCTTAATTACAAAAAAACAGTTAAGTAAATAAATATATATATTTACGCCAAAATCCCATTTTGGAATTACATAAGTAAATAGAAGTTAAATGACATGATATAAAAAGTTTTAAATTATACCGTATTTTTTTCCTAACTGTAGGTATTTTTTATGCATCTTTACAGTACATAATCCCGACTGTTTTATATAAATACAGTAGAGGAACATAATTTGTGCATTATCTGTGTTGTATTCTAACTATTATGTAGGTTTCCTAACCTTGTTATTTCATTACTGAAAGAGAAATCTAAAAATAAACAAGTATTTTTTGTTAAAGACCACTTGTAACTGTCTAGAGTCCAAACGCTAACTAACTTATTAGTGTTTTTTACTCTTAAAAACTACACTTAACGGACAAAAATATATATGTATAATTTAAAGTATATTAAACGTATTTGCTAAACCAGTAGTTCCCAAACTTATTTTTCTCGTGGACCACTTTCAAAATTTTACTGGTTTCGGTGGACCCCCTGCTGCTACATTTCTGCCACATTCTTAAAGTCGCCAAAAAATAAAAATTGTGTCACTTCTGAGTTCTGTCCCTATATTCCGATATGTAAAATAAAAACGAAAAATGGTACATTTTATATCACTTTATTTATTAAAAAAGAATAGAATTACAAGAAAAAATATTAAGGTAATATAGGTTCAGGGTCATAATTTTAATTAATGGGAAGGATGTATCTGATGGAGTGTCAGCAAACGATCAATGTTTGGCTTTATTTTTGTGAGCAATAACCGCAAATCCCCCGCTCTGTGATGTTTTAATTTGCTCCTTTTTTTTGTTAAGAGGTTTGTAACGCACTAAAACTCCTTTCGACAAGGTATGACGAGGGAAAAGCTATTAAAAATTTCCTTGCGATTTCCCACAGTCCAGGATATTTTTCGGGTATTTCTGCTTGCAGCCAAAATGTTGGGTAGCCTTTTCTAAATTTCACCTTCAGCTCCTCATTAGTGCTTAGCTCGAGCAGCTCCTCTTGTAATACAACATTGGCCACTTCCGTTTCATCAAATGGATTTATGATCCATGGTGGTATATCCATCGTCAGTATATCTTCAAACCTGGTTTTGAAGTCATCATGCAGAGCACTTAAATGTTGACTGTAGGTATGGATATCCTCATCAATACATTCTACCTGCGACAAGTTTGGAAATTGAGAGAATTCGCGCCGACTAATGTTTTGCTTCATAAATTTCAATTTCCCAAGAAAAGCCGAAATTATCCCCTTTGTTTTTATTAAATTCAGGCTGTCCCCTTGTAACTGCAAGTTAATATCATTAAATTTTTTAAACAAATCTGTCAAATACGCAATGTCTGCTTTGAATTTGATCAAGTTTTCTTTTAAATCTGGATCTCTACTTTCTAAGAACTCTAATATGGAATCGAAAACAGAGTAAAATCTCGTTAAGCATGCACCTTTCGACAACCAGCGTACTTCAGTATGTAAGAGCAGTCGTTGGAAGTCTTCATCATTTTCGTCGCACAATTGAGCAAATAAACGCGTATTCAATGCATTGCTTCTGATTTTGTTGACAGCTTTTATTACAAAATGAAGAGATTGGTTCAACCTGTCACTTAAATGTTTTGCCACAAGATGTTGTCGGTGGATTACGCAATGAATAGCTGTAAGTCCTGGTATAATTCTTTTGAGATGACTTATAAACCCACGATATCGCCCGACCATTGCAGGAGCTCCGTCTGTTGCCACTGAAATAATGTTTGTAAATGGGATCGATTTTTCCGTAAAAAAATTACTCAGGACATTAAATATTGATTCGCCTTTAGTGTCAGTCTCCAAAGTTCTGGCAAATAGCAATTCTTCGTGAATTTCTTCCTCAACAATAAATCGGACATATGCCAATAGTAATGCTTCATTACTGGGTAACGTTGACTCGTCCAGTTGTATAGAAAAATGAGTTTTTTGCAGATGATTGCACAAAAAGCTTTCGATATCAGAGCTCATTTCATCAATGCGTCTTTGTACAGTATTGTTACTTAATGGAATTCTTTTTAGTACGTCAAATGGAGATTTGTGCAAAACAGTTTTTAAAACCTCTTCAACAGCGGGTAAAATTAATTGTTCTCCGATAGTGTGCGGTTTTCCAGATTTTGCTATAAGTAATGAGATATTGTAAGATGCCCGCAAGCCATCATCGTTACTTTGAGATGTTGAAGCGAACATACTGTGCATGGTGGGTCTCTTTCCATATTTTTCTTTCAATGTTTGAAAATATTTTAAATCTTTACCTATTTTATCAGTATGACACCTTTTTAGATGATCTTCGAGCTTTGATGGTTTCATAGAGTCATTGCTCAAAACTTTGTTGCATAATAGGCACATGGGCAATTGTTTGTCTGCCTCTGATGGAACAAAACCATATTTCAAATAATCGATACTATATTGTCGACATTTTTTCTTTGCTGTAGCCATGTTTCGTGTCAGTTACCTTACCTGTAAAAAAAAATGTTTTAGTAACCAAGTTTTTTCTGAATATAGGTATCACACCGCAGCCTTTGTCAGCACGCGGAAATAGAATTACGGCTTGTAAAGGGACCAACTAATAAACCGCTGAGACAAATACAGACGTTTTCACAAAACGGTATCAATTTTTAAGTACATAATTTACCACTAATTTTTAATAGTATAAATAAAAATTGGTGTACTCAGTATCGAATACTGATCATATTTGTGTAGGAAAAATAAAAGTCGAAATCCCAAAATTGTCCATAAAAACGATAACTAACATTTTTATTAAATCAATGAGTTCACGCGCTCCGTGTATTTGCGTATTTTTTGTCTGCGGCTTCATTGTTAAAACGTGACAAACTGGCATCGAAGTCCAACCCCGCCCTTTTCCCGTCGCCCGCGCACCGCTCGCTCTTTCCGAAAAGGAATAGTTTTGATAAAATAGTTACTTCAAAACCAATTTAAAATGATTATGAAATTACTGTTTTATAAAATTAGTAGTTATTTGCAAGAAAAATTACAAAATTAATTGCTCTGCAATATTGCTTATTCGGCCTTTTTAGAGAGGCAGTGTTTCTCTCGTGAAAAAACAATTGAATAAAACGTGCTGTGTTTGTCTTCAAATCGAAAGAGGACAATTAAAATATCTGTAAGTTACTAAGTTACCTATCTATACAGGCCGTTGTGATCAACCGACTAGTACACGTAAACAAAATACTTAAGTACTATAACAAAAAAAAAAGGTAGGTTACTTACTTTTCTCCGGCACTAGCAAACACAGATATAAATTTTCTCACAACTTTTTTTTCCAAATTCCGCCTTTTTCGAAATTCCGGAAACAAATGAATGCGTTTGCCTTTGGCATCAAGTATTTATAGTGGTGATCAAGTTCATGTCTGAACAAGCATTAAGCATTGTCGGGCGGATAGCGCTTTGCAAGTCTGTACACGAAATTGTACGTAATATCGAATACGCAAGTTTGGACAACAGTCGCTTGCCTTATTAAAATATTATCTGCTTAGATAGGTACTTAAAACAATGTAGGTAGGCCCTTATAAAAACTATGCTTACATTTTTGCTCTTTACTATCAAAAGCAGATAAATTTTCGTGGACCCCCATTAACATCTTATGGACCCCCATTTTTTGTTCACGCCTACGTAGACCCCCAGCAAGTCTCCCGTGGACCCCTGGGGGTCCACCTGGACCACTTTGGGAATCACTGTGCTAAACAATCCAATGTAACTGTCTGTGTAGTTGGTTATTCAGGGTGTCCCAGGCTGAGCGTGCATTAGAAGTTTCTAGAGAACCACAATATCTAGACCGGAGATTTTTTGCACATCATTGTTTCACAACGAGATCTATCGATTAAAAATATTTTCAATATGGTTTGGTTTGGTTTGGTTGGTTGTTGGAAATACCGGAAGTTGACGACAACTTTCTCATTTTAAGTGGGTGCCCCCATTTTTTATTGCATACTTAAATTCTATGTCAAATTTTATGAATTTTGATGTCAAACACTCTATACCTAACATTAACCGTTTTTGAGAAAAAAAAATATTTAAAATTTTTGGACCAAAAAAACTGCCTGTCAAAAATATGTGTATAGTCTAAACGTCAAATTTAGTGATTACCACAGCCACTGTGCCATAAAGAGTAGACATGGGCCTACCTATTTAAAAAATTAAATTGTTTGAATGTCATATAACAATGGCTGCAGCTGTCATGGAATTGAGCGATTAAAAAAGTATCATAAATCATTTTTTTCAAATGGAAACCCACTTTTTTTATTTCACTAGTGAAAAGGCTTTTCAATTCGTTACTTTTTGACTATAAATGTTCCTATATCTAAAATAAATAGTTTTTAAGTTATTTAAAATTTAGTTTTAAAGCGTATATTTTTCTTGATTTTAACCAGTAGCCTATGACTTTAAACGTCAAGTGATGTAAAACAATAGATCTGGCTATGTCATATTGTGACACTTTGCCAACTTTGCGTGTTTTTTTTTTCAGTGTTGATACAGTATATTATTAATATAATTAATATCATCTATTAGATATCAGTAAGGAGCGAAAATACGAGAAATATTTTTATAAATTTTTACACTTTTTAAACTTTTAAGCAACAGTATTTACAAAATCAAATAAAAATTCGGAAATCCAAATAATTTGTTTTCTGACAGATGGAAATAAATTGTCTGACTTTTTGACACTTAATGTCAAAGGAAGCTAGATAAAATCAAGAAAAATATACGTTTTCAAACTAAATCATAAATAACTTAAAAACTATTTATTTTTGGTATAGGAACATATAGAGTTAAAAAGTAATGAATTGTAAAATATTTTTACTAGTGAAATAAAAAAAGTGGGTTTCCATTTGAAAAAAATGGTTTATGATACTTTTTTAATCGCTTAATTCCAGACAGCTACCGCCATTATTATATGACATTTGAACAATTTAATTTTTGAAATAGATAGCTACATGTCTTCTCTTTACGTCACAGTAGCTGTAGCAATCACTAAATTTGACTCTTAGGCTATACAATTTTTTTTGACAGGTAGTTTTTTTCGTCCAAAAATTTTAAATATTTTTTTTCTCAAAAACGGTTAATTTTAGATATAGAGTGTTTAACATCAATATTCATAGAATTTTACAGAGAATTTAAATATGTAATAAAAAATAGGGGCGGCCATTTAAAATAAGAAAGTTGTTGTCAACTTCCGGTATTTCCGTAAGTGCCGCCATATTGAAAATATTTTTAATTGATAGATCTCGTTGTTAAACAATGATATGCAAAAAATCTCCGATTTAGATATTGTGGTTCTCTAGAAACTTCTAATGCACGCTCAGCCGGGGACAACCTGTATATCTTAAATAGATGTTTTTATTGCTTTTTGCTTCTCATGATGAGGAGACATACTTCTTGAAACGTTAATCAGTTTTTGATGCTGTAAAATTTGTTTTACCAATTAAAACCCACTGATGCAAAAAATACCTTTCTTCAAGAAATTTAAGAGGTTAGTTATCCGACTCTTTTGGTGAGATCCTTGTCTCAGTGACACTGTTCGACATCGTTGATTCAAATTGATAAAGTTGTGTTTGTCGTTTCGTTGGAGAGCCAACCTCTGGACAGCCCAACTGATGAGGGGTAGTTGGAGTTGGTTCCCCCCTTAACGACAAACAACAATTTTTTCCTTTTTTCTTTATTCGATTTTCGAAAATTGAAAAATATAGCAGCTCAAAGCAAGAATTTTGTATTTAGTAATTTATACTAAAAGCTGCAAGAAAACTTAAAAAAAGTCATATTTTTTGCTCTTTTAAGATACAAAAAAAAGTTATTTAGTTGAATGCTTCGGAAAAGGTTATTATGAATTTTGTGCTTCTTTAACATTTTAAAACGGCAAAAAATATGACGTTATAAAAATTCATAATAACCATCTATCTAGAATGAAAACAAAATGATATTCTTCCGAAATGAGAAACTCCTTTTAAATTTTAGGACATTCAACTATATTTTCATATTTTTTAAATTCTCTCTAAACCGGTATGGAAATTTGGAAAAGTAGAAACAGGATTAACAATTTTAAAACAAGCAAGGACTTTTATGAAGAATGCATTTTTCTCATAAAGTTAATAATAACAAAGTTTTGCCTCTTGTACAATGCGGGGGCATACTACGGCATGTAGAATGTAGAATGTTTAGGAGGGGAGTCAGTCACCGCGACCTTACAGATCTATTAATTATGTGTTCCCCTTTCTTGACTTATGACAAGTTATAACTCATCATATCAGGGCTTTAACAAAAGCCAGTATCTGAGACGGCTCCACAGAGGCCAGTTCTCCATCCTCGACATCAGCCATACCAAAGTTCATGGCACGGACCGTCGTCATCTCGGCGCACTCAGTGATAAGGTGCTCTGGTGTTTCCCCATTTTCCCCACAGAATATTCATTCGCTGTTGTTTCTCAGCTTCAGCCTACTGAGGTGTTCGTTGAGGAGACAGTGTCCTGTTAGAAATCCCGTGATAATCCGAAGATTGTTTTTACTTAAATCAAGGAAAACCTTTGATTTTTCTCGGTCGTAAGTTCTGAGGAACTTTTTCGAGTGTCTTAGACCGTTAGAGAACACCAATTCCAGGTTACGGATGCAGTCTTCCAGATTATTTATTTCCGGTTTCAGTTGGTTCCCGCTTAGAAAGCAGAACGGTTCTGATCCAGTTAGTGGAGCGTTCCAGTTAGTGATTTGCTTTTTCATTGCCTTCTGTCCCTTGGTGAGCAGGCACTCAGAGTAGGAGGACTTTATTTTCTTTGCCTAATTTGTTGACCTTCTCTAGGTAATCCTAGGTCCATTCATTGGCCTTCTCTAGGTTCATTCATTGGCCAACTTCGAATTGATGGTTACTAAGTTGATCGCGTTTAGTGCTGCTCGACTATCTGATAAGATAGCACTTTTCTGTTTTCGATAGTTCCTATCTAAGATAAATTGTACGCATCTTTCGATAGCGTAAATTTCTGCCGGAAGAATGCTGGCGTAGGTGCCCATTGGTTCGGAGTATTTAGTTTTCGGCCCAAATACTCCTATACTACTATATAGTCCTTGCTTTCGTTTTGGAAGCATCAGTATACCACGTTTTGGTATGGTCTTTTACATGCTGAGCAAACGTTTCTTCCTTCCAATCCTTTTTATTACTCAATACTACAGTGATGTATTTTTCAAAGTTGTAAATTCTTGTTATGGTCATCCACTGGGAGTTGGAGAAGTGGAATTGACCATTGGCATAACTACCGATGACAATATGAATGGTGTTAGGTCTAGAATGACCTCCATTGCTGCTGTTGGACATGTTCTCATGGCACCAGTGATGCAGATACATGCCAGTCTCTGTACTTTGCACATGTTTTGCCTTGCTGTACGTTGCTCTAGTTTTGTGTACCAAGCAACTGCTCCATAGGTAACCATGGGTCTTTCTATCATGGTATACATCCAGCGCAAAATGTTAGGGGCGCAGCCCCACCTATTTCCCACCAGTTTTCTGCATATCATGAGAGCCTTTGTGGCTTTGCTGGTAATGTTCTTAATATGCCTGTTCCAGAGAAGTTTACTATCTAGGGTTATTCCCAGATATTTCGGTTCCTGTGATGACAGTATTTCCTTTCAATCTAGATGGATTCTTTTCAAGTTTTTCAGACTTCGCTTTCTGGTGAATGGCACTACCGCGGTTTTGTGTGAGTAGATCCTCAGCCCGACATTCCTGCACCATCAGCGATACTCTGGCATACAGTATAATACCTATTTTTAGCCGATTTAGGTATTAAGATCGGCAATTTTTTTTTTATTTCACTCAAAATGAGTTATTTGGGTCATAAATGACCTAAATACAAAATATTTTCATGGTGTCTGTCTGTCTGCCCGTCTGTCTGTCCGTCTGTAACACGATAACTCAAAAACCGCTAAACCGATTTTAACCAAATTTGGCACAAAATACTGTGGCACCCGAGAATCTGGCCATTAGTTTTTGTTGGGAGGGGGGGGGGTGGTGGTTAGGTAAGGGGGTATTGGAGGGGGTTAAAATTTTTTAAAAATCGTAACTTCAAAATTACAGTAGCTATAGCGAAACACGGTTTTCAATTTAAGATTAGGAATAATATTTGCAACAAAATTTGTAATAACATCAAAATCAGTCAAAGTCGCAATTTTTGAGATAAAAAAATATCAAGTATTGGCGGCTATACGTGCCTCCCGGGGCCAATTTTTTTTGTTCACTTTATTATCTTAAATCGAGTCTTAAACTTTGTTAAATAATTTAATTTTATCGAGTTAGGTGACTTTCTATCGTTCTTGGAATAACATCCTTATAATTTTCACGTATTTTTGTTCTAGTATGTTTTTTAAACCACTCAGTTCTATGCGGAAAATTGGTGAATTTTCTACATAGCGTTTTCGCAATGCGACCACCCTACAAAATACACAGGAAATTTTTATCTTCGTTGTATTTTTCTTTCGAATCCATCTATACCGTCGGAAAATCGATAGCGACAGCCACGCAAGCACGAAAGAAGAAAAACCGGGCAAAAATTCGTTCGAGGTCTGGTCGGACAAATTTCCGGGACGATTGGCTTGTTTTGGAGAAACTATGGCGACGACGGCGACGCTCCCTCGATTTTGGCTTTTGTCTTTTGAGCAAAAATTGGGACAAAAGTAACATAACAAAACTTGAATTCTTGTAGACCCAGTTGTGTGATTTTTTTTCACATGTTCAAATATTATTTAATAATTTGCTTGTATTTGTACGATAGTATGTACGATGAGTTTATCAATATTATAATAAAGAAAACTTTTTTAATAAAAATAAATACAATGAAACTCTATCACGAACTTCCTTTACAGGGTGCTACAAATTGGAGGTGGTTAAATTAAAGAAGATGGTTAAATTAGGGCAAAATTGCGCTTTAGGATGTTCACCAAGCTGCCATCAAAAAAGTTTTAAAAATTTTAAGGATTGCTGAGTTTTTTTGAAAAAAAAACGGATTTTTTTGAAAATCAATTTTATTTTTTCCTGGCGTTACTTGTTAGAAAATCAAAAAACTAATTGCACATTCTCATGGCTACTTTATTAGAGCTATCTGATAGTGTTTTTAGATTTTCAAATTAGCTGATAATTTGTGAGATACAGAGGCCAACTTATTTTTTTTTAAACACGGACCTGCATTTTTTATTTGAAGTTTTGAAAGAACTCGGTCTCCTGAGTACAATGATATGCCACACTTTATACTTTTTTTTGTTTTGGATACCTTAACAACAAAAAACTATATAATTATTATTTAAAATAATTTCAAGTCCGACTCTGGTTTTTTTAATTATTTAATCTGATTATATTCATCGTAACAATATTGATCAGCGCTAATTAACATTGAATAAGGAAAATCGAGCCAATTGGAAGATTCAAATAAATTATATCCAGGTCAGCAATTTAAAGATATTATTTTTATTTTTTTTTATTGTGAATTTGAAATCTCAGTGTGCGATCTAATAATATGTATAATGTTAATCGTAGTTATTATAAATAAATCAACTTCTACAAACTAGTTTCTAAAACTAGTAATGCTCTTCATGTTCGAAAGGGTTACCACCGTCCCTACTGCACAAATCAATGTATTTTTCGTTCAATCTTATTTATAGCTCTATGAACATATCTTCATCTTATACTTCCGAATGCATTCTGTACTCTTTATTGTAATGTTGAAATGTATTATTACTTTTAAAAATGACGTCAAGGAATGCCCCATAATTTTATATTATTTTCTTATTATTTAATTGCATTTGATTATCCGTATTGAATGTTTTATTCCACGTCATTGTTAAGTTTGAAAGCTTACCAATATTGTAACGATGAATAGATTAAATATTTAAAAAAAACAGAGCCGGACTTGAAATTAGTTTAATTAAATTGTGTTTAAATGTCCCAAACAAAAAAAATATTAAGTGTGGCATATCATTGTACTCAGGAGACTGAGTTCTTTCAAAATCAAAATCTTTGAAATAAAAAATACAGGTCCGTATTTAAATAAATTAAGTTGCCCTCTGTATCTCACAAATTATCAGCTAATTTGAAAATCTAAAAATATTATCAGATAGCCCTAATAAAGTAGCCATGAGAATGTGCAATTAGTTTTTTGATTTTCTAAAAAGTAACGTCAGGAAAATATAAAATTGATTTTCAAATAAATCCGTTTTTTTCCAAAAAACTCAGCAATCCTTGAAATTTTTAAAACTTTTTTGATGGTATCTTGGTGAACATCCTAAAGCGCAACTTTGCCCCAATTTAACCATCTTCGTATCTCTTACGGTTTCCGAGATACCAATACCTCGAATTTGTAGCACCCTGTATATGTGTATACCCGGACTTTTTCTACAGAGATCTACATACATAAAAGTTGGAATACCACACAGAAAATGCAAAGGTCATGTTCTGTATGGGTATTTAGGTACATAAAATAGTCGGGATAACTGTAAAGATGCATAAAAAAAGTGCATACAAAGATAAGCCTAAATAAATAGAAAAAAAAACACTAAATAAATAGTAAATAATAAAAAGGTCGTCGAAACTTACAAAAAGAATATTAAAATGACAGCACACACACATGTTTACATTTTACATATTAAAACAACCAGATTTGAACCCCATTATACTTATTGGGAATTAATATATCAATTCTCTCTATATGCTCATTTATTTTTGCGATTTGTTTCTTATTTTTTGTGTCTCTTTGTTTTTATTGACAAACATTTCAACCTCTCCATTATTTAAAGGACTACGTAAAAAAAGAATGAAATATACTATTAATACTCATTGATCCAGTAGTTTTTAATTATTTTTAATAGTTTAAAAGTAATTAGTTCATAGTTCCCAGAAAAAAAAATAAATGGTTAATACGAGGGTTAATGTAAACAAAAACATTTGCAAACTACTATAAATGCGCTTTATGATCAATTTGCAAACATGGTGAGGTCATGACTTAAAATTTGGTAGTCGAAGTTTTATTTGCAGATGGGTGATAAATTTTTCGTTATTTTTATTTAAGTGTTAAAAGATGTGGGTTTTTATCTCGTTTTAAATGTCATTGACATTTATTTAACTTATTTTTTTATATAAAACGCGAGTATAAACGTTTGGAAGAATGTGAAATACAATATTGTGATGCGTTCTTTTTAATTTTTTCATATAGGTACATGCAGTGGCGGACTAAGGGGGGGATGCGGAAGGGGCGGTCCGCCCCGGGCCCCGTCTTTTAGCGGGCGTCCGAATCTTAATAAGTAATTTTTTATTCAACTGGCAAACAAGGCCAATATGTGTTCAGTAGTTATAAAGCAGTTTGTAGGTGGAGTATGCAAACCATACGTATACGCCAACTATAAACAGTATAAATGGAAGCAGATATTTACTTAATTATCAATTATCAGGCCCCAGTAATTGTCAATGGCATTTTCTATTTAGGAAATAAAATCAAGGGGTAATTTTCTTTGTTTAAAATATGGAATAATTATTATTTTTTATATATTTTGAGACTGAATTTATTTATTTTAGAGAATTTATTTTTTATTTAGCTTTTAAGTTATTTTTCAATGGTTTCATTATTTATTTTTACTGTATAAACATTTTAAATTACAACCAATGCACAGCATAACTTATATTCTAACTTCATTACTGATGATGAGCAGTGAAGTCTTTAGTATAACGGGGGCCACGGACCTGAGACAGCGAACGGGCCCCTCGGATCTTGGAGGACTTACAAAATCGCGATATTTTGTCGCGGTATTTCCCTGGAAGCATTTTTAAGAAAAAAATATTTAAACTTTTTGGACGAAAAAAACTACCTGTCAAAACAATGTGTACAGCCTAAAAGTCAAATTTAGTGATTATCACAGCCCTGTGACATAAAGAAAAGACATGTGGCTATCTATTTCAAAAACTAAATTGTTCAAATGTCATATAATAATGGCGGTAGCTGTCATGTTATTGAGCGATTAAAAAATTATCACAAATAATTTTTTTTCAAATGGAAACCCACTTTTTTTATTTCACTAGTGAAAAGGTTTTCCAATTCGTTACGTTTTAACTAAACATATTCCTATACCTAAAATAAATCGTTTTTAAGTTATTTAAGATTTAGTTTAAAAAAAACGTATATTTTTCTTGATTTTATCTAGCTTCGTTTGACATTAAGTGTCAAACAGTCAGACAGTCAGACAATTTATTTCCATCTGTCAGAAAATGAATTATTTGAATTTCCTATATTATAACTACTGCTGCTTATTTAAAAAGTGTATTTATATAAATATATCTCGTATTTTCGTTCATTAGTTATATCTAATAGTTGATATTTTAATAATATACCCTACGATCGAAAAAAAAAACAGCGTAAAATTAGCTTGGAAATGGTGATCGATAATATACTGTCATAGGCTACTGGTTAAAATCACGAAAAATACCTACGCTTTAAAACTAAATCTTAAATAACTTAAAAACGATTTATTTTAGGTACAGGAACATGTATAGTCAAAAAGTAACAAATTTTAAAAACGAAAGTAACGAAAGCCTTTTCACGAGTGAAATAAAAAAAGTGGATTCCATTTGAAAAAAAATGATTTATGATAATTTTTAATCTCTCAATTCCATGACAGCTGCGGCCATTATTATATGACATTCGGACAATTTAATTTTTGACATAGATAGCCACATGTCTTCTGTTTATGGTACAGTGGCTGTGGCAATCACTAAATTTGACGTTTAGGCTATATACATATTTTTGACAGGCAGTTTTTTTCCTCCAACAATTACAAATATTTTTTTTTCTCAAAAACGGTTAACGTTAGGTATAGAGTGTTTAATATCAAAATCCATAAAAGTTTACAGAGAATTTTAGTATGTAATAAAAAATGGGGTCACCCCTTTAAAATAAGAAAGTTGCTGTCAACTTCCGGTACTTCCGAAAGTGCCGCCATATTGAAAATATTTTTAATCGATTGATCTCATTGTGAAACAATGATATACACAAAATCACGTATCTAGATATTGTAGTTCTCTAGAAACTCCTAACGCAGGCTGAGCCTGGGACACTCTGTATAAATACTTGAATTTTGTCAACCATTACGTCATTCAATTTTTACAAAATCTGCATTAGAAGTATATCATTAACTATACAGACCGGGGGCCACATTTAGCTTCGCCGCCTCGGTCCCCCGACAGGCTTAGTCCGCCACTGTATACATGGTAATTCAAATTCGACCCAGTCATTGGGATCTCGAAACCTATAGGACATACGAAGAAGGTTAAATTTGGGCAAGTTTTGCATTAATGTGACTAATAATATGACTACTTAAACAAAAAATTTCAACATTGATTAATGGTAAATAAAGGTCCCCTGGCCTTACCGTTTTGGACATACAGGGTGTCACAATATTCCGTGGACATAGAACTACTTCGTATTTTTGGAATTAAAATAAGTCCATTGGACACACCTTGCCTCAATACAAAAATACTTGGTCCGCCGCGGTCCTCTCATTAAATATCTCTCATAATCTGCGCGTTATAGTGGACTACCGTAGAAAAATATCGGATATGTGGCAGTCCAAGGGGGCAGTCCAGATTATTGTGAGTTCTAACCTGACGAAAGATCAGATATGCACGTTTGTGAATACCGAAATATCTGTACTCTGAACGACCGGATCGGTCATTGCACATAATTCACAAAATCATAGCCGCAATTTTTTGTTGCCTACTTATTTTAATCATGTTTGTTTACACATATTGTTCACTGCAATATTTTAAACCTATGATTTCCTAGGTTTCTCACGCCAATGCACCACTCGGTATATTCTTTCTCAGCCTGGTTCCATCCAGTGTTGGATATAGGCCTCTTCTAGGTTTTTGCATGTTTCGCGATCTCTAGCCAATCTTATCCATTGTCTTCCCGCCACTGCCCTGACGTCATCGACCCATCTCTTTTTTGGTCGGCCCACACTTCTTGTTCCCCTAGGTCTCCATAGGATTACTTTTTGGGGCCATCGGTCTGGATCCTGTCTTGCCACATGTCCTATCCATTGCCACTCTTTTAACGACATCTATTAATTTTGTTTTTTGACGTATGTGGGTATTCCGTATTTTTTCCCTAATGGTGACTCCCAACATGATTCTTTCCATGGCTCTTTGTGCTACTTGTAGTTGTTCTACTGTTTTTCGGGTAATTGCCATAGTCTCTAAGCCATACGTAAGCACAGGTAGA
Organism: Sitophilus oryzae; assembly: GCF_002938485.1. Classification (NCBI taxonomy): domain Eukaryota; kingdom Metazoa; phylum Arthropoda; class Insecta; order Coleoptera; family Curculionidae; genus Sitophilus; species Sitophilus oryzae. The sequence goes on along the minus strand of NW_022145920.1, from coordinate 4,654,856 downwards.
ATGCAGCTGTCGTAAGCCTTTTTCTTTAGGTTCATGGGCACCTTTTTATCTTTGAAAATATTGCTCATATTTCCAAATGCTACCCATGCCAAATGGATCCTGCGTTTGATCTCCGTATTTTGGTTTTCCTTGCCCAGCTTGATATAGCTCGGTATATTACCGAATGAAAATGATTTTATATGCTGAATAAAGAATAATAATCAATTTAAAAGCTTTTTCAATATTATAAACACTGTGTACTCAAAATATACCAAGTTTATACTTTTAGTTTAAACTCGTACGTTTACTGCATAAAGGGGATCTACAACATGTTGATTGCATTAAGCATATATTGTATGACATGGTTGACTCACCGGCACGGATTTACTTTTAGGGTCGTTCTAGTGTTCAAATTAACCAACCCTAACATGCTGAAATTAGTTAATGAGTTGTCAATTTGTTTACGCAGACCAACGAGTTTGTACTGAATCAGTGAGCTATGTTTACAAACACGAACCTTAATCAGTGGCCAACTAAAACATTAGCTATTCCAAGATAGGCGATACATTTGATTTTATTTATTTTGGGATATTGGTGTTTTGAATTGTTTTTTTTGGTAATGTTATAAATACTATAAGAACAACAATTTTCTTGTCTTTAAAAGTGCGTTAGATTATTGACAGTATGCCTTTTAAATAAAATACGTATATTTATGTTCTGAATTCAAGTTCCATAAAGATGAAGACAAATAGTCCAAGAAAATAGGCCTTCAAATAGGAAGTTTTGGTAAAAACTTAAATTTTTGATATAAGTTACTTTGAAAGATTTAAAAACGAATTGTGAAAGGTTTTTTTTTTAAATTCACCCCCGAGAAGGGGCGAAATAAATAAGTAAAATTAATTTTTCGAAATTTCCGAGAAACGATAAGGGATAGAAAAAAAAAGTTCAAATAAAAGTTGTAAACCAAACAAACCAATTTTCCAGAAAAATGGTCTCTATACTTTTTTTTGCTCAAACCAAAATTAACCGAGATAGCGTGGCTAGAAACTAGGGGACTTTATTGAAACATTTGTTTCAAAGTCGTTACCCTTTTTCTGAAATTTGGGAAAAAACACTTTGTTTATTTTTTCGTCCCTTCTCGGGGTGAATTTAAAAAAAAACTTGATGTAAATTTATATTTTTATATTTTCCAAACAAATTGAATAAAAATGTTAAAAGATATAAATTTTCAGCAACTTTTTCAACAACAATTTTTTTAATTTTCTATTATCATCCCCTAGCTTCTAGCCACCCTCTCTCTCTTCAGTCCTTCACCCTACGTGAGAGTATGGTGACATCATGTGTTGATTCCCCTCACTTCCTCGGACAAGTTGTTCGACACTGCGCCATATGTGGCTTAGGCTTCTACCCACCTCTTAAGGTACGCGCACACTGACCAGAGCCGCACGCGCCGACTTGTGTCTAGCCCTAGCAGGCAACTGTTAAGCCCGACCAATCACGTTAGAGTTTTTGACAAACACAAATGAATTAACACACTCCAAATAACCACGCTAACCAACCTGATTGGTCAAGCTTAATAGTTGACTGCTAGAACTAGACACTTCTCACGCGCCGCGCCTCATCGACCGAAGAAAAATATTATTTGCGTTACTTTCAATGAAGGTGCGCACACTAGCCAGAGCCGCACGAATCGCATCGACGAAAATGCGGCCAGCATTGTTGGGCCAGAATGATTTTCGGTAAATGCGGCTAGTGCTGCTGACGTCACACGCAATTCCTTTCACCTTACGTAGCGTAGGTAGCCGAAGAGGAGATTAGAAATTCAATATGCTAAGATTTAAGTTCGCAAATTTTTCATGGCTCATATTGAAGTATTAAAAAATTTTTAGTTCATCCTCAATTAAATATGGAAATAATGTGGATTTTTGCCAATATTGTGAGCCTATAACTTTCGATTCTTTCTCGCGATTTCTTCTTCTTCTATTAGCAAGGAGCTCATAATTATTTCTTGTTCGTTGTCATTTATTGTCGAGAAATATTACAAAAAACACGCTTATCACCACAGACAGGACTCCGGAAGCGACTGATGAGAAATTCGATTGGCAAATACGGGTGTATTAGGGGCAAAAAGAAACAAAATAGCGAATAATGCGGCGAGTGCGGCGCGTGCTGCTCGGGTCAGTGTGCGCGACAAGAAAAAAAAGTGCGATTCGTGCGGCGAGTGCGGCTCTGGTCAATGTGCGCGTACCTTTAGGTGACCTTTCACGTGATCGTCTTCCCTCTACCTTCCCCTCCACCATCAGTCTCTCAATTGAGGTGCCACTCCTGGCAATATAGTACCTGGTAATCAGACGTGTCTCAATTTTCAGTTCCTCAATAATAGAGATGTTTGTTCGATGACCCGTCCATTCGGTATTCGAAACAGTCTTCGATATACCCACATCTCCAAGGCGTTTATTCTTTGCTTATCACTTTCCTTTAGTGTCCATGTTTCAGAGCCATACATACTAGCTATGGGGAATATGAGGGGTTCGCAATGCGCAGTTTAGTTTTTCGTTTAATTGCTGAAGTCTGAAGTTTTCCATATCTTAGTCAGCTTTGTTGTTACATTCCTCGCCATTGCCACTCTGCGCCTGATTTCAGCCTAGCCACCCTCTCTCGGTTAATTTTGATCTGGGCAAAAAAAGTATAGAGATCATTTTCTATGTAAAATTTGACGCTCCAAAATTTGAATTTTTTTAGTTCTTACCGTTTCTCCGAGATTTCGAAAAAATAATTTTATTTATTTATTTCGTCCCTTCCCGGGGGTGAATTTAAAAAAATATTTTACAATTTGTTTTTAGATCTTTCAAAGTAACTTATATCAATAATTCAAGTTTTTGCCAGAACTTCGTACTTAGAGGCCTATTTCCTGGACCAAAAGTAAATATTTTTTTCGTTAATAAATATTTAATAAAAATTATCAAAGATGGCTGGGGAATGACAATCGATGATAATTTTGGCGAGGTGAAGCTCTAGACGTCATTTACTTGCCCGTACTCTTCTTTATTTTTTGATGGCACTTGGCACTTACTGCCAGTTGGCCGCAAGAAGGTTGTGATTTATTTTTATACTGAGTAAAGATTATTTTTAAATGGTGTAGTTTAAATTTCGAGAAAGGAAAGTAGTAAATAGTTTACATATATTATTTTATTAGGAGTAAAAATTATACTTTTTAAGGCGAGGCACAAACCTGTAAGATCAAAGTACTACATGACCTTACAGGCGAGGCACAAAAAGTACATTTTGCTCTGAATAGAACATCCTATTTTTTCTTCTTCTACTTATTTGAGTTCTAGTCGATCTGTTAGTTTTAAGGTTGCCTCTGTAGGAGTTCTTGGGAGATGGACTTCCAACTTCCAACTGTCTTTCCATGTTTTTGGAGGTCTTCCCGGCTGTCTCTTACCCATAGGTTTCCTTCCCTTCAAGAGCTATGCGTAGTAGCCTGTTTTCTTCATGCGTTTTACGTGTGCGAACCATTGTCTTTTTCTTTGCCTACCCCATCTCACTACGTCCTGTATTCCACATTGTTGTCTGATATTTGTGTTTCTAATTCTGTCTGGTCTTGTCTTCCCTATTATGGTTGTTATGTTCTTCATTTCAGCGACTCTTAACATGTTTTTTGTTTTGTTTGTTTCCTCTCGGATTTCTATGCCATATGTCATTATTGGTCTGATGCAGGTCTTATACATTTTAATTTTGCTGTCTGTTCGCATGGGGGGAAGGGGTTTGTCCACACTATTTGCCTCAGACATCCTGACATGGCCTTTGCTCTCTTTATTTGGCTTCTCATATCTTTCTCTGGATCATGGATCATGGTAGTAACATTCTCTGGATCATGGTAGTACATAATATCTGTTATCTAGTATCTATTCCTACACAAAACGTTCAATAGTCAAAAATTGTAATATCATAATGGCAGTTGCTGTGTTTTTGTTCGAATTTAGTTCGAATGTAGAAATAATAATTGGATTACTGACAGAATATAGAAAATATTTACATTGTCTATTTTCCATTAGAATTTCAAAGTTAGTATAGTTTTGATGCTGAAATACGCACTTTAACTGCCAAATTTAATTTACTTATATCAGTACTTCTCTGCTCTTTATTCCATGGAAAACATTTCCGGTACGAAGTATATTATTAAACAGCTCATTAAAATGTTATTATAGTGAAATTGATACCTATTTATTTAATGTAAATTGTCTGAAAATTTTCCAAAACCTCATGCATGGAAACAGTAAGGGAAAATTTTCAAATCGCAGTTTTTAATCGTTCAGTAGACGATAATCCAGTTACTCCGTGGTAAACGAGATTACGGTGAACGTTTGTGATGTTGCCACATCTTTATAAATATCCTAGGAATTCATGACAAAGTGAATATCGTTTTTATAAAGAAGAATTTTCATAGTAAATAAACTTTTTACAATTTGAGAATTAATTAATAAAAAATTTCCTTGCAAATTTTAACATTTCAAAGATCTGGATGATTGGCAATAAATAAATTACGATAAATTTTCGGATTTAATGTCCAGTTAGGTGGCAAATCTTTTGTTTTATATTCCTAATATTATTGATAATGTTCAATTTTGTGTAGTGATTATCAAATGCAAGACCAAGACTCCTTTAGACTTGGTCTTGCTGCAAGACTTGCAAGTCTTGCCTTTTTTTAATAGATTCTTATTAGATGCATTTTCTACATAGAAGATCTTTCAATAAATAGTATTTTTAGTAATTTAATGCAAATAAAACTTTAAAGAAATATTTATTTTTCAATATGAATCAGCATTTCACTCTTTAAAATTTTATGCAATAGTCAGGACAACTGAACTATTCAATTAAAACAGTAATTTTGAACAAATAAGTAATTTCTTATATCATATAAACCTGCAAAAAAAAACATGAGTCTGCATGCTTGGTCTTGGTCTTACGGTAGTTTTGCACTGATGGAAGTTGGTCTTGGTCTTGCAGATCAAACACTAGTCTTGGACTTGGTTTCGCATTTTGTACAAGACTAACACCAGTCTCACTAATTTTGTTCTTTCAGTCTGATAATTATTGATATAAAAGGTAAGAATAACAGGTTGTGTCGGTCTCTATATTATTAAATGAAACTCATTGATTCATTAATGCCTCCATATTTCTTTAGTGGTTACTAACATCATCAGGAGTATATTATATCTCTAATTGTAAGCTATTTTAGATTCTTTAATTAATATTTTTGTTTTTACTCATTAAATTAGTTGCCATAAATGAGTATTACCTCATTCTATTGGGTGACAAAATTTTGTTGATGTTTTTTGTTTTTTTTCTTCTGTATTTCGTCCTTAAATTCTTATCTTGTATATTTGTTTGTTTGTTGAATTGGTACCTCCTGATGATATTAGCACATATTAGTAACCACTAACGACATATAGAGGCATTAATGATTAAATGAGTATCATTTAATAATACAGACCCAAACAAAATGTTATTTTTATCATTCATACCAATAATACTGTCGAGAAACAATCTTAAAAATTGATAATACATAGATAGACAATAGATACAGGCTTTTTACATTTTGTCATCATTTTTTCAGCTTTATTCTTGTTGTTTGATGTTACCTTGTTTCTTAATGTCGTAGTCCTATCTTATGGCGCATTCTCACGACTCGTGTACTTGACAAACATTTGTAGTTAAATATACAGGGTATACACGGTGCGTCGGGTATCTATACAGAATTTCTAAGTTATTTATTATAGGAACTACGTCGCATTCTAGCCAGACCCTGTATGCCAATAAAAAATACTTGCCAAGTACACGAGTCGTAAGAATGCGCCTTTACATTAAGGCATTTATGGTCCATCTTTCGTGAATCCTCGCTAGATGACCTGTCCATACTTGGAGTTACAGGCGTTTTATATAAATATAAGGATACAGACATATTCATTTCATTCATTTTGTCATTTACTCCTACGGAGGATAGGGCTTCAATAAACGCTCTCCAGCAGGATCGGTTGTTGGCAATTGATTTGACATCTCGCCATGATCGGTTTACTGCTTCGATCTCTTTTTTAATTGTCCTTTGCCATGTGTTTCTTGGGCGATGATGTTGTTGCCACTTCGCCTTATAGTGTGACCAATCCACCTCCATTTCCTAATTTTGATCTCGTTATACACCTGCTTCTGATTGGCCAAGCTCCATAAATCCTCATTTCTGATAGAATTTGGCCAGAATATTCCTACAATTTTTCGCAGACAGCGGTTTATGAAAACTTGGAGTTTGTAATTAATGGCGATGTAATTTTCCAGGTCTCTGACAGCTATACTGACTTGACATTCGAATTGAAACTTGAGCTTAATAAGTTGAGAATACTATTTAGATCTCCAAATATTGTTGAACATTACAAATGTTAACAAACAACGGTCAAAACAACGGTTTTTTAACCTAGCCTAACAATAAAAAACAAACAACGGTCTAAACAAAACTTTGAATAGAGAATAATGTTGGTTTTCTAAAATAAACATTTGTCGTTCTTGTTTTTATTGGAAAATATTAATTTCAAGGTACGTGAAGCAGAAGCCATAGCTTTCCAAAAAAGGGTTTTATAAATAACATGGCCCGGGAGGAAGGCAGCGTTGCGAAATCGCCTTCAACTTGTGCAACGTCTACCAACGTTGCCACGCCATCTCTCCCTTTAGGTTCCACAGCTCGTCTCCTCCGGTAATGACCCTAATTTCGTTCCAGATGCGGGTGCGCTACGTTGCCAAATCCATCGAAATTGAGGTAGATTGTTTGGTATTATGATTTTGTTCTATGTTTGCTTAATGATTATACTCGTATATTTCAAAATGTGGTTTAAATGATTTTACACCAGTGCTGTAGTGCCATGTTTCCTGGTCTACGACCTATTAACGATAATTCTATGAACATTTACGAATAAAATTTTAGAAATACTAAATGGCGTTTCAAATTAAAAATAAAGCTAAATTAACAGTATTCAAGAAAATAGGGATATTCAAAAGCAAAAAAAGAGAACCATTAAAGAGTGATTTATAATTCCAATTCAGCCAAGTCGTAGGCAGTCGTTATGCAAATGTCTTCCGTGTCGTGAGATAAAAGGTCTCGAGTCGTTGTAATCGACATTTTGAAAAGGTGTCGAACGCCGAATATGGAAGCGGCTCATCTATTAGAAACCCAGGGAGAAATGGCAACCCGCAGAGGGAGGCTAAATCTGAAAATATCGCGTAAATCTGACAATTAACGTTCTAAACTTTGAGTGTGTCTGTGTCACAGCTTATTCAGTACCAGCTGGGGCAGCTGGTCATCTTGGCTGGTTATGAATAGGTTGTGTGCAATTTTGCATTGGAAGTTGGCATATTACTTAGATATTCGCATATCTTATGTAACAAGCCAGATTCTGAGCTCCTCAAGATACGCATAAAGGAATGATTGTAAGGAAATAGTTCGGGGCCTAGCGGGATACTTAATAAATAAGCTGTGTCTGGGGCCTTGATTTTAAACATTTTTTGCGTTTAAAATTATTTCTAAAAGAGTTTGCTTTCATTGTATCTGATATTGATGCAAAGATGCTTAGACAATAATTATTGAACTTAAAGAAAAACGGCGTTATGTTGGCTTCAAAATGACGATTCATCTTATTAATTTTATATATAAAATGACAGTGACCTTCATTTCCAAGCCAACTCGTCGTATTGTAAGTAATACATAGTTTTTTGCCGGTGCTCCGTCGAAAGTCGGTTTTTTGGCCCCGAGTCAAAGGTGCTCGCGAGAATACCGAGGATGAGCGAGCACAATAGTGTACGTTCTCGGGTTCTCGCATTAATACGCATATTACCGTGAGATTTCGGTGGGTTCAGAGCTTGTGTTGTGTTGTGATATAAACAAAATGGGAGTGGGAATAATGAAAAAGAATTAAATTAAAGCAACAGCAGCAGGAACTTCTGCGTCGGCCATCTTCTCGCGTTCTCGCACGGATGATGGATTTCCCGGGAGTTCACAACTGCAACTGAAACATTCGCTAATTTAGCGAGAATGTGTATGGTCGTACCCGAGCACGAATTTGACTGTCTCGCCGAGCACGAGAAGCTCGGCGAGACAGCGAGCGTATTCGGACGAGAATGTGGAACCGGCATTAGGATATATCGAGTCGAAAGCCTTCTCAAAGTCTACAAAGGCTATGACTAGTGGAAGTTCGTATTCTTTTGTTGGGCTGATAGTTTCTTTTAGCATATGTATGCGATCAATTGAGCTGAAGCCGATTCGAAAGCCTGCTTGTTCTCGTGGCTGTGCAGCTCTTTGTACATAAATTTTATTAAGGTTAGGTTAGGTTAGGTTAGGTCTCGTGGCTGTGCAGCTCTTTGCTTATTAGATCGTATTCGAGTTCGAGTGGCTAGAAATTTTTTCGTTTTCGTAATGGCTATTCTAATGGCCAATTTATGAAGCATAATATTTATGATAATAAAAAAATATAGAAGTCGTTTGTTTAGGTTAGTGCAGGGCTTTTAGGACGGTACATCAATTTTATTAAGGACAATTCAGTTTGAATTGGTTTTACCCGAACATATTTTTCTTATCCTCCTATAAGACTAATACATTTCCATTTGCAAAAACTGATATATTTTTTCATTAAATTGCATTAAAACATTTATGGTTTGAATATTTTTTTGTCATTTAACGAAAATATAATTTATTAACATCTAATAGCCACTGAAAGTTTCATGATTATGTTCTCAGCGGTTCTCAGCTTAAAAAAGTAGTAGTTTTACCATTATTAAAAAATGGTTTATCCCATAACGAAAAAGATTTCGACAACGATAACATTTCAGCCTCAATTTCAGCCACATCTTTTAGTTAGAAATTTATTTCGATAATCAAAAACTAAGGACATCATCATATGGCAGAACTAACTTTGTATTTCCAAATTTTCACTTTTATGTCGATTTCGACAGTCAAATCCTTTTTTTACCACTCAAGGTACTTTAATCTAGACATTTTTCGTTTCGTGCACCTTTAAAAGAAATTATTATAAATTCTAAAATTATTTGGTTAGTCAAAATAACTTTTTAACAAAAAATTGTAAAACAACTTGTAACAATATTTTAGGAGCTGATATTCAACACAGTAAATATCTTCACTTCGAAATATCTGTACTGATTGGGCTCTATCGATGCTCCCATTTAAAATAATTCGCTATCGTCACATTACTGTCAAACACTTTTTGATCGTCACTTTTCGATCGATTTTTAGATGTACTAACACAGAGAAATTATTTTCATAAAATCTGACAATAGAAACATCCATTTTTTCGTAATATAAAAAATCCCTTTAAAAACCATTCAACAAATCTATAACTTAGTTTAACTTTGGATTGGAATACCTCGTAAACGAAGATCAGCTTATAAATTTTATAATTTGAATAGTGAAAGTGAAGCTAAAGCTGCACACTGCCAGTAATAGAAGTTAGGAATTCCTGCGCTGTTTGATATCACATGCGATATTTAATGTTAGTTTAGGAAGTTTGTACGTATTCGAGCTCCATATAAAAAAATAGAAATTGTCTTTGACAATAATAGATGAGTATTTATCGGTTTTCCCGAGAATATTCCTGAAAATTATAAATTGTCATTGTTTTATAGAGTTGTGCTTGGTCAATTGACCGAGATTTTGACAGATTTTGACCGGAAAGATTTTGACCAGGTCAGGTCAAAATCTTTTAATTGGCGTAAATCGAATAAAGGTACTGGCTTGCCTAAAGCACTCGCGACGTGAAAGAATCATCAAGGAGTTCAATGATGACTGTGATGAAGATAAGATTCCGTTGTCTAGATTAGCCTGTGCTACCACCACTCATTAGTATATTTTTATTGCTATTATGCATTTCTTTTGCTACCTCAGAATGACTTTATATTTGTTTAAAAATGATATATTATATTTTATAGTCTTGTTCGGTTACTGTCTTTTTTGTATCATTTAATGTAATACAAATGGAAACAAATCGTGCTATAAGTTGCCGCGTGTGGACCATGCTTTACATTTAAATTAATATTAAATTTTATATAAAACTTTTTCAGTTATAGTTTTAAATTTAATTATCATTTAATGTAATGTTTCGTTTTGTTGTATTCTTTAGTTTTTGTTTACTGTTTTTTAATCACTAATATACGTATAAATGTAATTTCTCCTACTTTTATTTTTTTAGCAACACGAAAGAATTTGACTGGTACGATTTTGAATTGACTGGTCAATTGACCACAAAAGGTTTTGACGGTCAAAATCCCAACTCTATTGTTTTATTTAAGTTAAGGAATCATATACCTGCTCCTATTAACCTAATCTTATCACTAAACTCAAAATTTATTATTTATTATTATCACTAAACTCAAAATTTGATTGCACGTGAGCGTCTAGCCTTGAAGCGTGAAGTTAAAGCATCCTTTAAAATGAAGCGTTTTCGTGTCTCATAATAAACTAGCGTTATTTTCGAGAAAAAAGTCAGTTGTAGTTAGGGTTGCCACCTATCCTTTTTTGAAAAGGACAGTCCTTTTTTGGAACAAATTGTCCTTTTGACTTTTTTTGCCATAAAATGTCCTTTTTATTTACGCATTTTCCCTGAGAAAATTAACTACAGCAACCAGTAATATGTCTTTCGTCCGAATTTAATTACATGTTATAAAACTTATTAATTACATGTAACATATGTAATGTATATTAATGTTTTTTTTTCAAAAGTCAGAAAAGTATTAATTTTTACGCCTAAGCACAAAAGTACGAGTATATTATTAAACTGACATAAAGAGTATTACTTTCAAATATTTTTATATTCAACGTTTGAAATGGTTTAAAAAATTATATTGTATGTTTGAAAAAAAATAGCATGTTCTATTCGGAGTAAAAATTACTTTTTGTGCTTCGCCTGTAATGTCGTCCACATTTTAACGTTTTACTATTTCTACATTTTATTATTTCGATGCTATAATAACTTGCTAGATGTTATCCATTTGTAGATTAAAAGATGTTATGCGACACTGCTATTGTAACATGAAACAATGCGTCCAGACTTGCTAAATTTCTAGTTTAGCCGCTCATATTTTCAGAGCCGTGCGCGACAGAATTTTAGAGTGGTGAGCCGATTGGGTTGTTTATTTACTGGTCAATAATATTTATTATTAATTATTATTATTAATGGAGTGGAGCAAAGAGCAGATTTGTCAACTTATTGACTTGTATAGAGATAATACAGTATTATGGGACATCCGCAGCCCCTCATTTAAAATCAAACAAAAAAAGCACGATGCATGGGTAAAAATTGCAAAAATTATGAATTTGGAAAGAGAAGAAGTCGAAAAAAAATGCGTTGTTTAATAGGCCAGTTCTAGAGGAATGCAAATCAGGAGCTGGTTTAGATGAAGTGTACAAATCAAAATGGTTTGCGTTTAAATTATTAACATTTTTAAAGGACAGAAACACGCCACGGGAAACAGCCGAGGCAGGTATTGCAAAGGTAAGCTAATTTGTGAAAAAATAATTTTTGTTCACGGCTCATTTATTTTTTGTTCAATACTTTAAATACAAAAAATACCACTTTTAATTCTCCATCTAACAAAAAAATAATATACAGGGTGTTTCATTTAAAAAAATGAAGGAAAACAATTTTATATTTTCTCTTGTAAACATTCTATTAGTGCGTCACATACTTCAGGCACACTAAGTGATATAAGTTGTTTAGAAACTTTAAATAAGTACATTAGACTTTGATAGGAGTCTCCAGTCGCCAAAAACCGTAACGTTATTGCTAGCCGTTCTACAACAGGTACTGCATCCCTAAATCGTGTGTCCGATTTTTGAATCTTTGGACCAATTGGATTTATCAGGTGCTCAAAGTCAGAACTACTCATCCTACAAAAAATTTTAAAACTCCCCTTGTATTCTAATCCCCAATTCAGAAGGGCGCACTCATCCTTTTTAGATCTTCTAATACCGTATGATCGAAAAAAATGGCGTCAAGTTGGCTTGGAAATGACGATCGATGACATTTCCCATATAATTTTAATTTTACATATAAAATGACAGCGATCTTCATTTCATAGCCATCGCTGACGCCGTTTTTATTCGATCATATGGTAGATGAGTTCCACTATATCTAAACCTTGCTTGTAGGCTATTGCGGACCCAAAACCGCCTTTTTCTCGACTTTCTTTCACTTTCTTCAAAAATAATTACGCAGGCCGCTGCTGCGAGCAGAGCATCTTTCTCGCCAAAACAATTCATGATTACTAAAACTATAATGTAGACGTCACCAGGTTTTTTAACATGTTACATGTAGCTTGTTATATAGCAATATTATATAACATGTTACTAAATGTGGACCCTCCTTAAATTTTTGTCTTTAATAGGCCCATAAAGACGGTTTTTGAGTGTGCTCCACAGGAAGAAGTTTGGCGAATGATCCTGTAGTCTTTTCCTACTGTATCCCCAATAATTGTTATTTTCTTCATGTTCAATTATTTTTGTTTTCACACTTCCATGGACTTCCGGAGACCGAGCTGCAAACATATCTAAAGGAGGGTCCACATTTAGTAACATGTTATATAACATTGCTATTTAACAAGCTACATGTAACATGTTAAAAAACCGGGAGTCGTCCACATTATAGTTTTCGTAGTCATGAATCGTTTTGGCGACAAAGAGGTTCAGCTCGCAGCAGCGGCGTGCGTAATTATTTTTGAACAAAGAGAAAGAAAGTCGAGAAAAAAAGCGGTTTTGAGTCCACCATTGCCTACCAGCAAGATCTAGATACAGTTGAACTCAAATAGCTTATCTTTTCAATATTTGCCTCGGCTGTTTCTCGTGGTGTGTTCTGTCTTTAAAAACATTTGGCAAAAGCAAACCATTTGAATTATCCACTTCATCTAAACCATGCAGTACCTGATTTGCATATATTTTGTACCCTCTGGAACTGGCCTATTAGATAACGCATTTTTTTCTCAACTTTTTCTCTTTCCAAATACATACTATGAAATGAAGATCCCTGTCATTTTATATGGGGAATGTCATCGATCGTCATGTCCAAGCCAACTGGACGGGAGGCCGACGCGAAGGGACGCAGTTTTTTTTCGATCATACGGTATTATTGACCAGTAAATAAACAAACCAATATCAGCTCACCACACTAAGATTCTGTCGCGCACGTCACTGAAAATATGAGCGGCTAAACTAGAAATTTAGCAAGTGTGGACGCGTTGTTTCATGTTACAATAGCAATGTTGCACAACATCTTTTGATCTTTACCGACTACAAATGGATAACATCTAGCAAGTTATATAGCATCGAAATTTGCTAAATATAACTAAAAAATATGTAACATGTTATATAACTTTGCTATATAGCAGTGTTATATAGCAAGTGTGGACCGTCCTTAACACAGCGGGAATACTATTTCCAGCAAAATGCCGTTTAACCATCGTAACTTTTTTAAAGTTGCGAAGTTCATAAGTATTTTATACAAAACTACTGTTTGATACCTTCAATTTTTTGTAAACAAAATGTGACATCGAATTTGACAATGACACAATCACATTTTTGTTGGTATTTTAATTGTAGCTTTCTCTGGGCTGTATTATAAATTTTACTAGTTTGAAGGTAGATTTTTGCAAGCAAATATCTTTTAAATGACTCTTTCCAAATGAAGCAAAATTCTACACAAATATATAACTTTAACGCCTCTCCAAAAAAGTATAATACAACTTTTGCATTAAATCATCTGGAGAGATATTTGACCTTTTCAAAATTAACATGGAATTTCCTATGTCCTGCGTTCCGATGCACCACACGGTATATAGATTTTAGGATAATTTATCTATGAAGTCTTAAAAAGTCGGTAAAGCTTCCTTCCTAATAATAGAATATAAAGTAGACTATAAGCAGGTACCACAGGTATGTATTTATTACTAACACAAAATATCAAACTTATATTACTATAGTAACAAACGAGTTTAGTAGTAAGTAGGTACCTACAAGTAAAAAACTATCTTGAAAGTTTGTAACTTCTAATGTAAAACGAGCACATCGCACATCACCCATCCGCACTGGTGTCGTTTCTCGTTTGTTTTCTATCTCGTAAAAATAACAAAGCCGATGTTTTCACGACGAATAGTCTCGATGAGTCAGCTAAGCGGCCATTAAATTTGTGCCGTGCCTTGCGAAAGCAAGTGCCACGGCGGCGTTGCCGAATGTACGCAGTCCGCGTGTTACTTTCAGAAGGAAAAACACGCGAACCGCCTTGATTTGTTATAAAACACGTTGAGAAAAAAAAAACGAGAAGGCCGATTTCGTAATCACATTTCCAATTCGGTTTAATTTAAAGTTAAATTTATTACTTCTGAAAATACGAGTTAATTGATTTTAAGCTGTAGAGAACTTTAAAATTTCATTACAGAATTGGTCGTCAAAGATTTTTAAATGTTCTGTATATTATGCCGTATGATAAAAACGGCGTCAGCGATCGCTACGAAGTGATGATCGCTGATATTTTATATGTAAAATTATATTGGGAATGTCATCGATGTTCATTTCCAAGCCAAGTGGACGCCGTTTTTTTTTTCGATCACACGGTATTTTTAGCCTTTGCATATTTTAATTAGTCTGTATCATTTTATATTTTTATTGTTTTAAAAAACGTTAAAACGATTAATGCATTTAGAATTCAATTTGCAGCAAATGTCATTAAACTTAATGAATTTCACTCGGTAAATCAATTACAAAGCAAACGATAAACGATATCAATTCAGAACAATGTTTAATAAACTTTTTAAACATTAACAAATAAAAGTGTTGTGTAAATTGGTAATCTATAAATATATATTGAAAAAAACTACCAAGAATTCGAAAAGTATGTTTAAAGTGACAAAAAAGTCGTAGGCATTAGTATGGACCTATCGCTTGCAGTAAAAAGTAGTAATCAGGGTGCAAAAAATCATGATTTTTCTTAAAAAATAAATCGTTTTTTTTTTAATTTTAATCAATTTTCTATTTAAATTGGATTTCCAACTAATTAACGACTCATTTCCAGTTAAAGTCCTATCTTAAATAGCAAAGTCTTCGTAACTCTGCCCGATATCCATAATATTGACATTTCTACGCCGCGTGTAGCTTTTCCATATCCTTCACCGATATATTATTATATTATTCTGTAAACTTTACCAATGCCTCTATTTCTGCTAAAAATGTCACCAGCTTAGATCAAGGGATTTTGTTTGAAAATAGTCATGACTGTCTTAAATCAAGAATAAACTTAGTACCATATAATGTTCAAAGTGCACAGTACTTCTTACGGAACAAAATGTCGGTAGAAATTTGGAAAGAATTAAAAGATACCTTAGAGAAGGCAGAAGTTAACTGAATCGACATATACCTATATAAATTACAATGTGAATTTAGTAACTAAAGTATTCAATAATATTTAGTAATAGTAATAAATTATAAGGTTAATACAATATACAGGGTGGTCCGAATTGTATTCCGGAAACTTCGACAGCATATTCTGCAGATAAAAATAAGTAAAAAAGTTCGTATAAATGCATGTCCTTAAATGCTTATTTTCCGAGATACAGGGTGTAGAAGTTTCATTTTTATTTCGAATTTTTCCAAATAATTTCTGAAGTAACGACAATATTTCTATGAAAAATGGTGTCTGGGAGTTATTTGGCTTGAGAAATTTGATTTTGATGTCAACATGACTCCTATTTGTAGGGGGGCGCCACCTATATGTGTTTTAACTGTTTTGAAGAGTAATAACTTTTTATCCGTACCTGTATAGTAGTTTTATACAGGTACGGATATGTGTTTTAACTGTTTTGAAGAGTAATAACTTTTTATCCGTACCTGTATAGTAGTTTTATACAGGTACGGATAAAAAGTTATTACTCTTCAAAACAGTTAAAACACATATAGGTGGCGCCCCCCTACAAATAGGAGTCATGTTGACATCAAAATCAAATTTCTCAAGCCAAAGTGTGTGAAAAGAAAAAAATATACATGTGAAGTGAGTGAAAAAATATACATTTTCGTGATTTTCGACGTAAAAAATATCTTTTGGTAAAAATCGCTACGAGCAACCGTTCACAAGATATTTACAATGGTCAATACATGTATTGACATTATTGACTAAAAATAAACATGTGGAGTAGATAGTTATTTGACTGAAATGAGGAATTTGGGAACTTTTATTTTTTTAAACTAATCATAAATTTTTCTTCGAAAAAATGATGATAAAACAGTTTATGTTGAACTTTTGACACAAAAACATTTCAAATTTATGAATTTAGTCTAATAACTATTTAGTCAACATATTTAATTTATGTCAATAATGACAGATATTGGTAATTTCGATTCCAAATATTTCGAGAACCATTACTCATAGCAATTTTTACCAAGAGACCTTTTTTACGTAAAAAATGTCGTAAATGTATATTTTTTAACTAGCTAGTACAGGTACGGATGAAAAGTTATTACTATTCAAACCAGTTAAAAAAAACGTAGGTGGCGCCCTCTACAAGTAGGAGCCATATTAACATCGAAATCAAATTTCTCATATCAAAAAATTCCCAGACACCAATTTCCATCCAAATATTGACGTTACTTCAGAAATTATTTGGAAAAAATCGTAATAAAAATGAAATTTCTACACCCTGTATTGAAACTAAGCATTTTAGGACATACATTTATACGAACCTTTTTACTTATTTTTACTGCAGAATATGCTGCCGAAGTTTCCGGAATACAGATTGGACCACCCTGTATTATCAAGTCAATCGAATTTGTACAAATTTACAAAATTAAATACATAGGTCAAAAGTTAAGTTATTAGCTTTTTGTATTATAATTGTGTACATAAATATAATTTATAATAAATACAATTTTTATAGTTTGTCATAATATGTTGTTTGTATAAGTATGTATATTATTTCTCTGATTCCAAGTGAGTTGTTTCAACATTGATGTTTATTTAACTTTGCTGGTCAAATTTTCTATCCTTTTAACACTGTCTTGCTTATTAATTTTTTATTTAATAATAGAAAAAAAAAGAAAACAGCACATTATCAAAAGAAACAATATAATATAGGGTGCAACAGTATAAAACAAAAATTATTCTTACAAAAATTACAATGAAACATACTTAAATAAAAAATAAATTTCGGAAGAAACGAAAAATTAATGCATAAAGCATTTTCCACATTTTAATGCACATTGTTTTGAATATTAATTTATATTTTTCTGCATTTAAATCTGATATGAGATGTTCTATGATTATGTTCTATATTTCACTGGATTCTTGAAAAATATGTTTATTGACTATAGCAAAGTTTACAGACTGTAGTCACCAATAAGAACTCCAAAAATGTAAACAATTCTTTTAGATATTGTCTCATTGTCTCTTAAACCTTGTCTACACATAACCTTTTACCTGTCAGTCTTACCATGTGTCATTATGTGTAGTGTGTAGATGAAAAAATAAATGCACCGTTTTGCTTGAACTGAAATACGGCAAAGATCGGCTAGAGAACTGGCGGCATCACTCAATTTTACAACAAAACTTTCAGTTTGCCTACACAGATGAAAATACAAGTAAATTGCTAAAAAATAATATGGATTATACGTAAGTATTACGGCATATCTAATAAGCGCCTTTTAAAAATCAATTATTTTCGAAGAGTTTCACAAAATAATGTAATTCTACAAAATTGTTAGAGGTATTTAATGATTATTACCAAACGAATATGTATTATTTTCACAATTAACTTTGTATGATTACAAATAAAATTTAAATCAATTTTGCAGTAAAATTCTATATTTTTTTCTCTTCAACTTCACTAAATACAATGGCTATAATTATCGATAAAACCGCATCTCTGTCTTAAGTTGTTAAAGCTGCTACATAATAATATATGGGGATATAGCAGACATTAAAAATTGTTCAATTATTTATTAATAAATGTACGACCTATTTCAGTCACAGTTCTAACGAAACAAACAATATTAATGTAATTATAGATAACAAAGGTTGCAAGTAACATTATACAGTCCATACATTTAAAACATTTTCATAAATAATGTTAACAGTCATGTTTTAATTAAGAGCCACTATTCTATCTCTTTTTACAGAAATCTGTAAAATTATGATGAGTCTTCTAATTTTTTTTTACTATTAGCTAAATAAGGGGAAAAAAAGGAAAAAAAGAATAATTCCGAAAATTCCACAAAATTCCACATTTATTCTATTCCACAAACGTTCCACAACATTATTACGAATTCCACAGATTTTGTGGAATTCCACAAAGATTGGCAACGCTGGATGTATGTGGCCGAACAGCTACAGTGCGGCGTTGCCACAGTTTATATAATTTGGTAGCTTATAAGAAATAAGAAGTGCACGAAAACTTATCTGGTTGTATTAAGTAAACTATGATTATCAATATTTTTGGGTATTGTTAATTAGTTGGCAACTTATATACTAAAATTTATCAATATAGGAACTGTGATTATCGCAAAATTTTTTTGTGTGTTGTTAAAGAGTACAAAACTCAAAAACCTATATACAGGGTAGTCCGAACTGTATTCTGAAATCTCTGGAAGCATATTCTGAAGATAAAAATAAGTAAAAAAGTTCGTATAAATGTATGTCCTAAAATGCTTTAGTTTTCGAGATACAGGGTGTGGAAGTTTAATTTTTATTTCGTTGTTTTCCAAATAATTTCTGAAGAAACGTCAATATTTAGATGAAAATTGATGTCTGAGAGTTTTTTGACGCGAGAAATTTGATTTTGATATTAATATGACTCCTATATGTAAGGGGCACCACCTACATGTATTTTAACTCTTTTGAAGAGTAATAACTTCTTGTCCGTACCTGTATAAAACTACTGGGTGAAAAAATATACATTTCCGTGATTTTCTACGTAAAAAATGTTTCTTGGTAAAAATCGCTACAAGAAACCGTTTTTCAAGATATTTAAAATGTAAATAGTCAATCCATGTCATTATTGACTAAAAATAAACATATGAAATGAGAAATTTAGACACTTCTTATTTTCTTAAACTAATCATAAGTTTTTCTTCGAAAAAAATGATAGTAAAACAGTTTCTGTTGAACTTATAGCTCATAAACATTTCAAATTTATGATTTCAGTTTAATAACTATTTAGTCAACATGTTTAATTTATGTCAATGATGACAGGTATTGGGAATTTTGATTCCAAATATCTTGAGAACCATTACTTGTAGCGATTTTTACCAAGAAACCTTTTTAAGGTAAAAAACGCCGTAAATGCTTATTTTTCACTACTTTTATACAGGTACGGACGAAAAGTTATTACTCTTAAAACTAGTTAAAAATATGTAGGTGGTGCCTTCTACAAGTAGGAGTCCTCTACAAGTAATGCTTTGTCTCATATTGACATCAAAATCAAATTTCTCATGTCAAAAAAATGAAATAAAAATGAAATTTCTACACCCTGTATCTCCGAAACTAATCAGTTTAGGACATACATTTATTCATTTATACGAACTTTTTTACTTATTTTTACCTGCAGAATATGCTACCAAAGTTTCCGGAATACAATTCGGACCACCCTGTATATAATTACTTCTTTAAGCATTGAGAACATAAGCAAACAAAATAAAAACTAAAAAAACAATAATAGATAATAAACTTTAACCCCCAGTAACTACGAAACAAAGGAGAATCGGACGGAAGATATTGATATAAAAAATAAATCTTATTATTACGTGAGGAATCGCCGAGAGATGGTCCATGTTTTTGAAACATCCTGTAGAATGGCTAATCCCGTTTAAACTTTTCCATATTTTCATACCGTTTAAAAATATGTACCTAAATATGGTCGATTTTTTCTAGTCTTAAAATTAATATCGTGATTCTATGATAATATTTAGTTTTCATTCTTTGACGAATTATTATTATTATTAATTTTTGGTTAACTTCATATTTATTTGCTGATCTAAATTTTAAGAACACAAAATTTATTTAGTTCAATGCTAAGCAAGCAAGTCTTTTTGGAGACTTATGAAGTGAGGAGAATTGGATGGTGCGGCAATTTTGAAAGTCTATAATTGTGTCTTCACTATATTTTATTAGTATCTATGTATAGTTCGTAATGCTTTGTCTCATAGTTATAAATTTGAACCTTAAGGTACCTCTATCAAATAAATAGAACAGCTAACTAAGATCAGATAGATGATACGGAATTGACATCAGATTTTCTTTAAAGACATCAGATTTTCTTTAAACTTGCTTCATGCAAAACAAAATTTACTTATATTAAAATACAGATTCTGTCGTGAAATAGCCTATAGCGGAAAAATAAACATCTCTGACAACACTGTCCTGGTCTGAAGCGGGATACCCAGTTATAGAACTAAGTAATAAATTTTAAGTTCAAAGCTGACAGAGAAAGTAGGGTTGAGCGATTTTATGCGCCTTAGGTCGTGTGTGGAAAGTAGTTTTGGGCGTGTAACCGGTCGAATTTTGTGATGAAATTGTTTAAAAATCGGTTTCTAAGCTAATAATTTATGATCTTACGTAAATGTTTACAACATTGGTTGATGTAGATGACCTAAAGTGATTTAGCATGGATTATCAATCTTACTCTACAGTAATATATGAAAAAACAGCTGACAATTTCATAAATACTTTTATTGGGCATCTGTTTCATTGTTTTCATGTGTTCGATTTTGTTTCAAGTTGCTGAACATATTCTATCTATCTGGAATCTATACTGGGTGTTGCATCGTCGGACGGGACATAGGAAATCCCATGTAAATTTTAATGGGGTCAATTATTGGCTTCCCTAATTATTTTAGAGAATAATTCTATTTAGGTTTATTGAAGAGCACTAAAACCCACATTCAAAAGAATAACTTTAGACATTTTTGATTAGCTCGTTTACGAGTTATCGCCGATTTCATTTTAAATATTTCTGCTTTCTTATGGCCCTGTCTTTACTTATGAGCACCAGTCAAGGTAAAAAATAACTGTCAAATGAAGTTGTCATTTCAGAAATTTACCTATTTAGTGCTTTATTATTATGGAAAAATTAAAATTCATTCCTACATCGGAAATCTTAAAGATGTATTTGTAAATACAAATTAATATGAATTAAAGTAAAATAAAGTAATCAATTACAAGGTTAATTATAGTATTATTACAATATTCAATAACTTATTAATTTAGGTACTATTAAATTGTTAGAACTTTAGGATTTAAGAAGATATTCAAATATTCCTCCATCGACTGCTAGACAATAACCCAGGCGATCATAAAATTCTCTTCTTACACTCGCTAGTTGGTAAACTGAAATTCTATTGCATTCAGCAGAAATAGCATTTTTTTTAACTCGTCTAGATTTGGGTATTTTTTATCCTTGTATATCCTGTTTTTTAAATGGCCCCAGAGAAAGAAATCCTTTGGCGAAATATCAGGAGACCTTGCTGGCCAATTTACTGTATGATTTAGGCCAATAACGTTTAATAAATTTTAATAACGTTTTAACGTAAAATATGATTTTCGAGTAGTTCAAAATAATATTCTACATTTAAATTTCGCGCCCGATAATATTGTGTCCGAATATCCCTGCCCAAACATTTACTTTCTGTGGATATTGCGTCCTTGTTTCGACAAACCTGTGTTGGTTTTCTTTGTTCCAATATCGATAATTTTGTACATTGGGTTCATTATTTAAGGTAAACGTGCATTGGTCAGTGAAACATATGTTTTTTAAAAATTCCCTATTCGTGTTTGCTCTTTCCATCATATCAAAACAAAACGCCTGCCGCCGTATTTCGTCCCCCTCTCGTCTTGGTGCTTTGGTGCTTTTCATATTTGAAGGAATAGTATTTATGTCGTTTCAAAATTCGAAACGCTGTACTATTCCTATTTCATCCTCAAGTTTCCTCGTGCTGATCTTTCCATCGTTCTCTTCCACGCACAATAAAACTTCCAAGTCGGTATCATTTCTTGCATCTTCTCTTTGTTCCTGCCTTGCTTCACATATGCAGTTATTTATTAGGGTACCCTTGGTCTCAAATCTCTGGATATTCCTTGCGATTGTATATTTTCCAGGTATGCCAAGTATGTATAGGTCTATTCGGATACAGAGCAGTAAACATGTCCGACACCTTTTGATAATTATTTCCTTGATAATACCATTTAATCATCAATACTTTTTCTTCGGTAATGTAATTCATGGCTAATATTTTCGATGTAGGTTAATAATAATAATAAAGCACTAAATAGATAAATTTCTGAAATGACAACTTAATTTGACGGTTATCTTTTACCATGACTGGTGCTCATAAGTGAATACAGGGCCATAAGAAAGGAGAAATATTTAAAAAGAAATCGGTGATATCTCGTAAACGGGCTAATCAAAAATATCGAAAGTTATTCTTTTGAATGTGGGTTTTAGTGCTTTTCAATAAACCTAACTAGAATTATTCTCTAAAATAATTAGGGAGGCCAATAATTGACCCCATTAAAATTTACATGGGATTTCCTATGTCACGCTCGACGATGCAACACCCGGTATGGAATGAATAATTGATAACGGTAATAATACGACTAACTAAACACGTCTTCATCATCACCATTTTCAGCTTATTCAACCATTTCCAATTATGGTGTAGCCTCCCTCGCATATTTAGATACTCTCTTTGTAATTGGGCCCATTGTTGTTTATTGTTGGCTATGCGGGCCCAAGTTATCCCTGCTAATTTCTTAATACCTACCATGGTCCCATCTCAGGTTCACTCTTCTTTTAGGTCCATTAATTCTTCGTGGGTGTGGGTACCATGCTGTAATTTTTGTAGTCCATCTGCTTTCCGTTCTTTTAGCCGGTGTCCTGTCCATTAAAACATTTGAGGGATTTGACTCTGTGGATGACATCTATTACGTATACGTCTTAAAATTCAATAGAAAATAGTAAGTTACATATTATAATATTTAAAGTAATTATATAATATATAAGCGATATTATGTTTTTCTGAGAACTTTACGAATATTTTAATATAAACATTACGCTCAATAGTGGAAATCGGGCAATGCCCGAGAAAAATACGCCAATCTAGTTTTGAGCAAGGAATATTTTCCAAACCCGAAAAATTAATTTTATTAAAATTATTTTTATTTGCTTATAGTGTGATTTGATTGCATTGGTTTCACTCTCTTTGGTTAGATTGGTTTAGTTATTTGGCGAGTTGGTTAGCGTGGTTATTTGGAGGGTGTTAATTCATTGGTTAGTCGGTTTTTCGGGTTTGGGGAATATTCCTTGCTCAAAACTAGATTTGCGTATTTTTTTCGGGCATTGCCCGAATTCGACTATTGAGCGTAACATAAACAATAATTGATATTACTTTAATTCATTTAATATGTATCTAGGTATGGAATATTCAAATATTGAGTATTATACTGATATAATGGACTTTGTTAATTTATTTAACAAAGTTAATTCTTAAATCAATCAGTATCAAATATTTGAAACCAAATTTTCACAAAACAGCTTACAAACTGATATGCTGCGTCTAAAGGCGGGTTCTCACTTGTCAGTTTCGCTGACGCAGTATGACTGATTCAATGATACTGAACAAATAATGAACGTCAGAACACATTTTCATGTTAAATGATCAGTACATTCGTACTTTCAGTTAAAGTGAAAACCAGTTCTACTTTTTTTCATTTTTGACTGATCATTATCGAATAATAAATAGAAACTGAAGCGTGAGAACTAAATTTTCGTGATTTGTTTAGTTTACAACGTAAAAAAGTTTACAACGTTAAAGTTAATTAATTCTTTTAATATAGTTTCACTAGCACCCCGTTTATTTCTTCGCAATATCCAGGAACTGACCCACCACCTACGACGTTTTATTCGTTTCTGATTCACTAGAATATTCTGTAATTCATTTGCTAATATTGTAAACAAACTTCGCGAACACCTGGTTTTAATTTTGTTGTAATCATTTTCATGTCTACGAAATCACGTTAAAATGTTTGGACCAACTGAATACTGAATGTAGCAAAACATGAAACGTGTGAATACAATCGTTTTTTATTTTTCATTGATAATGAATCAGTCAGACTGAGTCAGCGAAACTGACAAGTGAGAACCCGCCTTCATTGACACTGGCTAATGGCTGATTTGCGATTCTTCCAGAAATACATCTACTTACGAGGCATATCATAATATATACGAAAATATCTAAAACATTACCAAAAATAGTGTGAACCACAAGTTGCAGAACCAATTATTAGGTACTTTACATTCTCATATTATAATATTCTACAAATTATAATAGTCTTATATATTGATATAAGATACACTCACCGTCACGAAAAACGAGCACCTTAAAATTTTGTGTGATGTATTTTAAAGTTTAATAGGTATATTTTGTTCTAGTGGGCCGATTTTGATGATTTTTTTTAAGCAATTTGTTGCTAAATTATTTGACTTTTTAGTATCTCTTCTAAATTAAAAACGAAAGCTCTTATATGTCAAGTATACGAGGGAAAACAAAATGTTGATATTTTGTTGTATTGTAAGTTGGAAACACCCTGTGGAATATATTAATAAAGCAAGAATATAAACATTATTTCGTCATCTAGGTGCGTCTTTTCTCGATTTGTTTGTTTTTTGATTCATCTCAATAGCTTTACTTTTATTAAGAGATACTCGCTTTTGTATAATAAGACAGTAACGATTTACAGCAATTTTAGTATTGAAAGCATTCCTTTGCTTTTGTGTCCTCATGTTTATTGTTTATGTAATGTCATTGAAAAGTCATATTATTATTGTTTATTGACGTTTACTCTAGTAGAGATGGCTTTAAGTTATGAAGTATCGGCTATTGCTGCTTTTATTGATCACGGTATAGAGATCAACTTTTGGACTTAAAACCACCATCTGTACAAGAGCCCAACAGACAATAAAAATATGAGTTTTTAAAGACACTGATATTACATAGATCATAAATACTATTTTATAGGTCTGTTGACTAGGACCAAATACAAAGGTATGGTTTTAATATAAAAAATACGAAAAAATGTTAGTCTTCTTCAAAAGCGAATGTCTCCAAAAAAAAGCTATTCAGATGAACTAAAAAGAAACTATCGAGAGAGGATCCACCTAGATGATAAAATCATTTTTTAATTCCTTGTTTATTAACGTACTCCACAGGGTGTTTCAAACTTTCACCAAAATATCAACATTTTGTTTTCCCTCGTATAATTGACAGATGATGGCAATTTTTATTTTTAAATTAAAAAGAGACACTAGAAAGTCAAATAATTTAGCTATAAATTGCTTAAAAAATATCGGTCCACTAGAACACAATACATAAAACTTTAAAATATGTACAGGGTGGGTCAAATTCGACGCCTTTAAATGGAAACACCCTTTTCTATACGAGATAGACGAAAACTAATATCGGTGTCTGGAGCTCAATTTTCATCAAAAACATGATGGTGAAAACCGCACATCAATATCTGTTACCGTTTCGGAGTTACGGGGTGTTTTTCAAAAATGTGCATTTTTAACAAATTGCTGTAACTTTTTTGCTATGGAAAATTTTGTATTTCTATGAAAACATTTTTAAAGCACCTTTTTACGTAGAATTTAGTGGTTTAAGTATAATTTTTTTAAAATTAATAATTTAAGAGTTATCAACAGAAAAATTGATTTTTTATTTGGGACACCCTCTATATTTTTAATTAACTGAAAAGAATTTAAAATTACATTTCCAAAAATATAGCACACTTGATATTTTGTTATAATCCCCTTCGAAATACAGAATTTTTAAAAGTTCGCCACTTTTAACTAGTAGGCTTTGGACCCCTTATTGATGATATACCTCTAATGAAACTCGAAAACATATTTTTCCAGCAAGACGACGCACCGGCTCTAAACGCTGAAGTTATCAGCAAATTTTTGCAGCCAATTTCAAGAATAATTGAATAGCTAACCAAGATCCCAGCCGTTGGCCGTCGAGGCCGCCTGACTTAGTGCCCATGGATCTAATCCTATTGATATATTTGCGAAAGAATAAAGGTTCCTTATTCTTCCGTATAATCTAGACAAGAATTAGAAATACTTAGCAGTTATGAGAGGGTATCTTTCACCCCCACTGAGTTAATGAATTCCGCGAGAAATGTTCAAAAACTGCCCCGTCTGTCCATAACAAAAGACGGTTGATATGTTGAACACCTATAGCAAAATATCATGTCTTGGTTTGCTATTTATTTTTATTGTTATTAGATATAGTTTAAATGTGTTGATGTTAGTTAAATATATTTTAAATTGTTATAAAATTCTGCATCTCTCATAGCAAATATTATTTTCGTTTTAATTGATGCTCACAGCTAGAATTTTTTTGCATTACAGCCGCTGCCGTTCAAAGCCTACTTATTTAAAGCGGGCGAATTTTATATACTCTATATCTCGAAGAGGAATCGAGCAAAATATCAAGTATGTTATATTTTTGGAAAGGTAATTTTAAATTCTTTTCAATAAATTAAAAATATACAGGGTGTCCCATATAAAAATCAAATTTTTGTTGATAATTTAAATTATTAATTTTAAAAAATTATACTTACCATTAAATTCTACGTAAAGGTGTTTTGGAAATGTTTTCATAAAAATGCAAAATTTTCCATAGCAAAAAAGTTACAGCGATTTGTTAAAAATGCATATTTTTGAAAAACACCCCGTAACTCCGAAACGGTAACAGATATCGATATGCGGTTTTCGCCATCATGTTTTTGACAAAAATTGAGCTCCAGACACCGATATTAGTTTTTGTCTATCTCCTACAGAAAAGGGTGTTTCCATTTAAAAGCGTCGAATTTGACCCACCCTGTACATGAAAATTTTAAGGTGCCCATCTTTCGTACCGGTGAGTTAATATTGCGAATATAAAAGGTGAAAAATAAGAATTTTACGAATATTCTTATTTTCCATTTATAAAGGAAGAAAATAAATTTTGTTCGATTTTATAAAAGTTTTGGAAGTTTTTGCTCAAATCACAATTGTGATATTGAGTGGAAAGTTCGAAAGCAAGTTTCACCAAAGTCATTTTCGAAACTTTTTCAATATTCCTCCGATGGTAAAAAGTAATATATTTTTATAGGAAAGTTTTAATAAAGAAGTTACCGAAAATACCCACCTAAATGAAAATCAAATTTGTTCAGGGTTGAATGGACAAAAATTTAGCCTGTTGTAATATTTTACATTGGAAATATTGTGTTTTTGTTACTGAAGTTTTCTATCCATAACTAGCAAAGATGGATGGCTTAATTATTGGAAAATAATGTGATAACCTCTGTGACAAATAAAAGCAAGACCAACCCTAACGTTTAATCTGCAAGACCAAGACCGACCAGTGCAAGACACCCGCAAAACCAAGACTAAGCACGCAAGATTCTTGCGGTCTTGCATTTTTTCACGTTAATATAGTTAAGGTGCAAAGAAATTACTTATTTGCTCGAAATTACTGTTTTCATTTTTTCAAATAGTATTTTCCCGAGGGATGTCTCACTTGGGTAAAAAATGTACATGTACGCAAAAATATCATTCTACTGCTAAGCGAGTGCCACTGATTGCGAAGAAGTCTGCCTATGACTGCCATGTAATTATTATGTGTAACTGCCGTAACACTGCCAATGACTGCCAGCGACTGCCAAGAAAATGTACATGTAATTCCAATAGTGAGACACCCCTCGTTTTTCTCTGACGATTGCATAAAATTTGAATGCCGATTCAATATGATATATTGAAAAATAAAAATTCAAGTCAAATATTCTAATAATTTCTTTCTACAGTATGTCCCCGGATTGTTTTTACAAGAGGAAAAACTTTCTTTATTATTAATATTTCGAGAAAAATGCATTCTTTATCATTTTTTTTTACTCTTTCTAGATTCTAATGGTTAATCCCTTTCATATTTTTCCAAATTTCCATACCGTTTTAGAGAAAATTAAGAAAAACATGAAAATATGGTTGAATTTTTCCTAAAAATCAAAACGCGTTTCTATGGTAATATAACTTCGTTTTCATTCTTTTTCTTCCCGTGTTTTTTCGTTTCAAGTTTTTCTAAATTTTCTCTGAAAAGGTATGGAAATTTGGAAAAGTATAAACGGAATTAACCATTTTAGAACAAGAATTTTTTTTTATAAAAAATGCATTTTTCTCAAAATGTCAATAATAAAAAAGTTTTCCCTTCTTGAAAAGACCATCCCGGGACATGCTGTATAAAGTCTTATCTTATTTATAATTACTAAAATATTATTTATTTAAAGATTTTCTACATCGCTAGTCGATACAAAAATATTACAATAACTTCACTAAACTATTAAGTACCTAATTACATATTATAAAAGTTCTAACTATTTTTATTGATTTTTATTATTATTCAAATTATTTAAACTAAGTGACTTTCGTTAACTTGCTATTTTTATTATTTGGGCATAATTCTATATAATTGCGTCAATTTTCTACAACTCGACAAGGAAATTACCACTAAGCACTTTAAATTTTGTAATTTGTAATTATCTTGTTCCAGTTTTTTCTATTTGTTTATTTTGTACATGTACATCAGTAAACATTTTAAGGGATTACACTTTTTTGCGTATTGTGAACCAATAAAGGTATTACAAAAATAAATCGGTGGTTTTATGGCAATAGATCCTATGTCGAAACTTTGGCGTTTTTCTTGTTACATTATCATATGACAATAAGTTCTATGATCCATAAAAATCATAGGGTTCCATTTGGCAATTTAAGCCAAACGGAACCTTTTTGAAGCAATATGGAACCATAATATGATCTTTATGGAATTTAACACGTTTTTCGTGTTAAATAATATCGCAATAAGATTTCGACATAGCACCTTTTTCCATAAAACCACCGAAATTAAGAGAAATAAAGCAGCTTAACTTCTTTGTCCTATTTTGGTAAAGTGAAATTTTACTTTGTGCCCTGTAATTTGACGAGTACCACCTGTAAAAATCGACAAATGCTCGTAAAAAATATAGCTCTTAATGTATGAGGCTTCAAGTTGCAAAACCCGCCTTATCCAGTTAAAAAAATTGGCCCTTAATGGCATATATTAATAGTGGGACCCTGAAATCTACATAAAAATACTCCCAAACTGCAGTAAAAGTCGCCTATTCCTACATAAAATTCACTACAAATTACGTTACTGCAGCAAAATCAGTCGTATCCACTCATATTTGTTTTTTATTGCCATTGTTGTGCAAATACCGCATTTTTTCATAGACTTTTTACAAAAGTATAATAATATATTACTACTGACGTCTTATCCATTTCAAACCGTTACCTAATTTTAATATAAAACCGTTTAAAAATAGCATATCTAATAAATCAAGTTAGGATGCAAAAAATATCTTGGCTGTAGTAAAACCCGCAATATGCATCATACTGCAACAAAACCGGCCTTATCCGAATTATTTTGTTTTTTTTAAAAATTAAATATTAATTTTTATTTCTAGAAAAACGTTGTAAAATAACGCTTCAAACATTTGCTAAAACAGTTTTTGCTTTTTATCTCGAAATAACGTTTTTGTGATAAGACGAGTTTTGGCAACTTGACGCCTGATATTAACAAAAAATACCAAATTTCGTTTATTACACACACAGGTGAATGTTTATTTTAATATTCCAATATTACATATTGCTACCGATAAATAACTTTCCAAATACAATAAACGTGCGGCACTATTTACGTATCTACTTAAAAGATATAATAGTCGTTCTAATTTTGATACTTTAACCTTTCCTACTTTTTTTCCTAATCAAAAAACACTCGAGCGATAGATAATAACACGAACGTCATATTATTATATTAATACCTAACAGCCAAAAATATCGATAAAACTCGCTTGAACCATAAACAAATCGAACTGATATTTCATTTGAAACGCATTAGAATTAAATTCGTATTTGGCAATAACCTTCATAAATAAACATCAGCCATATTAATTATTATTTTAGTGCTTCAAAGCGTTTTCCCTAAACTACTGATGAACTAATGACATCGGCAACGCCGCCTTTCCCGGACCGCTAGCTCCCCTCCTAGCGCGCTCGTTACCGTTGTTGCCAACTGCTCGATCCACAATATGTTTCCGGGTCAACATTTAAATGCGCAGCTGACTGGCGTGATTGGATAATAATTTCGCATAAGTATTTTTCGTATCTCTAGAGGAGACCGTCTCCGAGGTCATTGGATAATTTTGAGCAAAACTTTCAAAATATATCTATGTTAAACTGAGCCTTTTTTTTTCAATATGATTATTGAATACCTATTAGAAGAAATAAAATAATTTTGAAGATTTTTTAATACTGGCATCCAAAAATAACTTAATCGTCAATGTATGATCACAACCCGATCTTTTTTGAACTTCGGTGATGAGTTTTTAGTAATTTCAACGAAATGGAACATTTTAACTGCAAAAAACCACTAATTTATACTTGAAGAATATTTCTGTTAGCACCGCTTAACAACACACCTAAAGTGAGACCAGAACTCGACTGGCGACTGACAAACTTGTTTGTAAAAGCACTCAAACTCGAATTTCAACATTGAAGTAGAACGAAACACTGTTGCCACGTCTTATTTTAGTTGAGTTGTTATTTCCCTAAGATTCTTTAAACGTATAAACTCGAAAGTTCGAAAGTAATCCTACAATAATTAAAAGAATGTTTTGTTTTATTGTTAAAAATGCGAGTTATTGCGAGCTTGTAATATACAGCAGTCTCGTTTTACGCGGAGGTTACGTTCTTAGGAAACACCACGTATATTGATTTTTTTATTACATAGCCTTATTATTATATATTAAATACATATATGTATTATGAAGAACATTTCTATAAAAGTATGTATGTCAACTTTATATAGATAAGTACTTTTAGCTTTTTTTTATAAAAATATATATATTAGAAATATGCAAATGTAAACATATAAATAAATTATGGTGCCAATGTCACAAAAGACCTCTTTTTTAAGTTTCAGTTTAATTTGTTTTTCTTCAAATTTCAAGGATTATGTGCTATTTATTGTACATTTGTGTAGAGTTTTCAGTGGGTGCCAAGGCTATATCTTCATTTCTTTTTTCAGTTTCATTCTTATGCTTCAAATCTTTGAGTTCTTCTACAAGCAGGTCTTTTACATCTTCCTGATGCAAATATTAAATCCTTCTCTAGGCAACAACTTTCCTAAGTCAGCAACTTGTTTAATTTGATCTCTGTTAGCAAGCACCTTCGCGTGTTACATTTTCCTGCCAAACGGGGCCAATGTTTCGTTTTCTCGTTGTATATTACAACTGGACAACTCGTTGATTGGTCCTCTTATAATTATATACATATGTATACAATTTATATGTTTGTATTATAAATCTCTTCTATCTGATATGGATTCAGTACTGTCGTATTATGGAAAAACGTCATAACTACAATTATTGAGGGACAAGTGTCCCACTTAAAAGATTAAGGTATTTTTCAACTAAATGAGTAGAGAGAAGAGAGAGAGAGAGAGAGCAAAAAACGTTTCTTGCTTTATTTTGGAAATTGTAATGCACTGAATGTCTTGGCTGAAGAATGTCAGACAATAGACTGGGCTACACGATGTAGAGTCGCTAATACACACCGCCAGGAACAGAGAAGTAATGGAAAGTGTTTAGTTCATGTGGAAAACTATTACTTATCATTTAGAACTACAGAGTGGCATTCTAGATTTGATTTGGATAGAAATTTTCAGAGCTATTCTGGCCTCCAGGAATATTTCCTACGTTTGGCAACATCGCTGCGGGAGAGGCCGAGGCCGGCCGTGTCGAAAGTTGTTTTTTGATAGTACTATTGCGCAGTCGTGGTCGCTTGTATTTGGGAACGTCGATTGGGGAAAGGATTAAATAAATGGTGGGAGAATTCGGGCGCGACGTTGCCAGTATGCTTTTTTCTTCCGATAGTTCAGGATCTTTATTTTAGAAGGGACCGATGATGTGGAGTTAAAAAAATAATGACATAATCGATAACGAACCAGAAAAGTAAAGTAGTCCTTTATGGAAATGTCGGCTTGGTTTTATACTATTTCGTTTGATGTAGGGAATCGAATTTATTCAATCTTCTTACGTTATTTGATCGAAAAGAGAATTGGAGATACTGTTTCTTGTAATAAAACTCAATCTTCTTTAAAATGACGTTTATTGGGTTTTAAAGGGACGTTTCCGACATAAAACTTTATTTGATAATATGAAGGAAATTGTAATGAATGAAAAATATGATCTCTTGTGACAGTTACCTTTGAGTGGCCATTTTTATTTCAGTTTTGCTCGTTTTATCTTTTAGATGATATTTTGAAAATGTACCTTTGGACTACCCTATTAGGAATTTCTATACAAATTACTTTATATTTGTTTTATAATAAATGTGATACTGATTAATCAAAACTTGTTGCTTTATTTAGATTGTTTTTTTTTTGATTTTTGATTTGGCGAAGCTATTATTTTTATATTGGCTTTTATTTGCTTGTTATTTTATTTTAATCTCTTTTTTTATAAATTCATATTTGAATAATTTATTTCTAAAATGGCAATTAAGGTCAATTGTTTTTATCATATTATGTCTATATTTAGCTTTTTTTGTTATTATCTTAATAAAAAATAATCATTAAAAATGTATTAATCGCAAAACAACTATTGAAAAATAATTATATTTTTTATATTTCAGTACACATAGCACTTGTCGATATTATGAAATTTAAAACCTAACCTGTATTACACTTGTTAATGTCTTTTGGCGTAATACCGAGCTTAATACTTATTGTTAATTTATTTACCCGATACTATTTATGCCTCTTTAATTACTAGTATTGAGATAATTAAAATGATAAACAGATACTCAATCTGTTATTTACTTTTAGTTTTTTAGTCTTATTTACGTTATTCTCCAGTAAGGCAATAAAATCTTACTGTCTCCGGACATTGAATATCATATACCGGGGGGTGCATTGTCATTGGAAACATAGAATCCCATGCTCAAATATTGGCTCCCCTATTGATTTTATAGCGAAGTCGTAAATCTCAACAATCAAACAACAGTCAAAAACCATGGTACAAAGAAAACAAGGTATGATATTGCGCAAGTTGGTCGCTACGTCACAGGTGATAACAGGCGCTATTGGCCAGCACGCTCCGCGCGCCAATTCATATCGTCAAGATATTGTAATGAACCTGTTTTTTTGTTTATATACCGTCATTGAACTAACACTAAGCAAGTTACTGTAGAGCAGTGCGTGAAGAGTCAGGCTAGGAAGCGAGAGACCGGAGTTCGAATCTCGGCCGAGGCATAACTTTTTTATTTAATTTTTTAAATACTGTTGTATTCTATAATTTATTTTTGTAGTATAAAAAAAGAACCAGGTATTTATTCTGTTACTTTTTAATCTCCGGTATTAATATAAATTGATTGTTGGTGCAATACCTCATTTAATATAAAATAATATTCTACTTTTTGAAATGTATCGGGCCCTAATTGTACCTAAAAGTAATATATTTTTACAGTGATATTGTAAACTATTTAATATTTCAGTCACTTAAAAAGTTAATTTGTATTGAATAATTGCCTACCATTAAAGGGAATTTGAGCTATAATCCGTGATATGCATATTCTGAGTACGCAAGTACTTCCTCTAAATTTTGGGTTTCGTTCAACCGATTTATTCTCAAAACCTGAAACATCTACATATAAAAAGAAGCACATGTCACTAATTATAATAAACTTCACTCTTGGAATTACTTCCACCAATTATAATAATTTTCACCCTTGGAATTACTTCGATTACAATTACAATACATTCATCTGCATTGGCATTTTCTACTTTTCTATGGGAAACAATCAACTTCCCAACATTTTTTAAATGATGTAACAATTCCTCTTGTGGTTACTTCATAGATATCCTCATCTCTGTGCCCATAAACATCGCAAACTAAAACCTAATAAACAATTTTATACCGAATATAGAAATAAATTTAGTATTCTTATACCTATTATCGTCCAAATCCATGTTAATAAAGAGCAGTAAATCATACTGCTATGCGAAGATCAGATGGAGAATTCGAGACTCAGTGATGAACTGAAAACTCAACAATGAAGTCTTTAATTTTGGCTGTATTCATAGAAATCAAGTTCTTCGGTATTCGGTAAATCAATAATCTTCGGTATTCGTATCCGACAATAATAAATAAGTGTAAGTACCAAGATTTGAGAAGGCGGATGTACAGCCGTTCCGGAAGCCCATTCTGGCATGTATTCTGTTCCTTAAGCTCCTTAAAGTGCCAAGGTGTTTACCCTCGGCTAATGCCTTAATTTACCCTAGGACGCCTTAGATCATAAAATGGAGAAATGATCGATCAAAAATTGGATCAAAAATATTGGAATGACTCAAAGGAGTTCAGCTCTGTTCAGCTCTGTGTTTGACAGATATAAATTGAGAATAGCGTTTTGCAACTGCGAAACACATATTGATAAATCTACAACTAGTACACCACCTTCAAAGTGGCCAAGTATTCTTTTTGCCATACATTTTTTCACGATATTTGACAACATTGCAAGCAGCGATATTACAGACCTAC
This sequence comes from Sitophilus oryzae, assembly GCF_002938485.1. NCBI lineage: Eukaryota > Metazoa > Arthropoda > Insecta > Coleoptera > Curculionidae > Sitophilus > Sitophilus oryzae. The sequence continues at coordinate 4,620,126 of NW_022145920.1, read as the reverse complement.
AATCAGATAACTCAGTTTCATCTCCTTTTTTGTGAATACTTATCACAATTAATCTTCAAAGCATTAGGAAAGGTGTTACTTTTAAAACATTGATTAATTAGTTTATGTAATGTTACTTCCGCTTTATTTGAGTGACCCAGGACCCAGCTGCCTCATATCGTTTTGAATATATTTTTGTTTATTTTTTTAAATGAATAATACCTGTATAGTACTTGGTTTTATATGAACGTTCCTTTTTTTGGAAATATTAAACCGATGCCTCGTGACAACGCAAAAGGCAATATTATGGCGCTAATAACGAATTTATATTATCTGGTTTCGTATCGGTTTTGTTTTGTACGTTTCTTGATGTTCTTTCGGATAATTTCTTCCGCAGATAGCTTTTTCGGCGTTTTTTTCTGTACGATTCCTCGGTTTTACGTTTTATTTGTTGTCGACACCGTGAAATTTCAACGCGGAACGTAGTAATGACGATTTCGACGAAAACACCTTTAGCGCTTCTCTTTCCGACCGTATCGTGTTTTTTTTTGTTAAAATTTTGTTTTCAGGTACACCGCGATATCGCGAAAGCTGCGAGCCAAACTTAATTACTTTTTTTTAACTATTTTTTTTACCGGAGTTAAAAAAGTGATATTACTTATTTGTATCGGTTATTAAAACTGGAGATAAAAATAAAACTAGTTTAACAAAATATCACAGTTTACCTGACTATACTTTGAAATCTCTATACCAGTGATGTGAAAGTTATGGATTCCGGTGGTTCATTTGATTTCATTTTTATATTTTGTAGTAAATAAAATTTTTATTTCCAAGGTTTTTTTAAATCAGCGTTTAAAATAAATAAAAAGCATTTGATTAGAATCACTGATTTAATTCGGTTTCCCTCTAGGTTTCTTTATCAACTGTAATTATCAGCGCTATAACTCAATTTAGTTGCTATCTAAAAGCTCTCATCTTTTTTGTTTCAAAATATGATGCACAACTATGTTTTGTTTTGTAATTATGTTTTTGTTATACTCTGCTATGTTGAGCAAAATCGCTTTAACTGCAATTGAAATACAAGTCTCATTAAAAAGATAAGGTTATTTCCAACTAAGTTCAACAAAATGAGGAGAAAAAACACCACATCTTGCTTTATTTAGGAAATTATAACGAAATATAGTTTCACCTCAAGATATCAAGATTTTTTTCACAGGGTATATCCAGAAAATCGACAATGGAAATCTTTCAAGTTAAATATCTCGGAAACTATGCATTTTCGAAACACAGTTTAAATGAGGCGAATACCGGGTGCGTCTCAAAAGTGGCTCACCCCCTATAACTTTTTTATTTTTTCAGATGAAACAACGAGATTTGGTATATTAGTATGACATAAATTGGGATTGATTGACGTATTCAATTATTTTCGGTCACTTCCGGTTTAACTTTTGATTTTTAAGTGGTACCCTGGGTATTTTTTTACTCTATTCGATAAAAAATGACACTCTGAAATATGTCAATTTTTGACAGTCACTCAACAACAAATTGTATTTTAAATTTCAATCTAGAGTGCCATGGCTGTTTTAAAAACACTAGTTTTTAATCAAGGAGTCTTGGAAAAATAAATTTGATCGTCTAAATGTTTTTAGTATATTGTCCTGATCGGTTAAAAGATGCCCAAATCGTATTTTTAATCATATCTCAATTTTTTCAAATGGAACAAGACTGGTTCATTAGCATATTTGGAAAAAGCATTTTTTTACTAATAATTTGATACCACACACTTGGTATTTCCAGTAGCGATGGGAACTATCGAATGAATTAGACTATCGAATGGTTACGGAATGAATGATTTCAACTATTGTGTAGGGTAGACGTGGGGTTGACTCAATATTTTTTTTTATTTTACGTTGTGAATAAATGTTGGTAGTTATTAAAATTGTTATAAAAATATAAAATTCTAATAAAAATAGTTATAATATATATATAAGTTATAATAATTATTTATAACCATAAACATCCGATACGCTACTGAAGCAGGTAACTCAAATTGACGTATCTAAATTCTTTGACATCTAATCTTTGACAAGTAGTAAATAAAAGCGAAAATGCAAGAAAAAATATATAATTAGTTAATTTAAGTGAATTTCATAAATGATCGGTTTACTACACGTATGTATATTATATAATCACTTACTAGCGAAAAGTTGTTCCATTATTTCACTCGATTTTTGACGAGATCTACCGCACGCTACACAACCAACTATTTTAGAGTATTTTTCGATAAATCGCGATAGTGTCACTGTTAATTTAAGTTCTGCCACAATTTCCATCTAGATTTACTACCTTTATACAACTATCAGTAGTAGAATAAATAATAAATAACATAAAATAAGCTCCGTAAAGACTGACAAATCCACTAAATTTCAAATCAAATTCAAATGTGTTAAATGAATCGTCAAACAGAACTGTCAAGGATCCCCACCCTAGAGTCCTTTTTCCCCCCACCATGCATGAATACATGGATAGCATTATGCTCCTTCCTTAGTCTTCTTATTCAAAGTATATAACGTATAAAGCTCTACTAGCTCTATTCGTAGAGGCTTCACTGGTCGTTTAGCTACTTACCGTTTCCGAGGGGTAACATCTTATTTTTATTTAGGGTCAGTTGGGGTAATCGTAAATAGGGGCAATTGTAAACAAGTCCAATAACTTTTGAATTTGACGGGTAGAGGATAAGATGACTGGCTACACTGGTATACATCTTTGATTTGTATTGATTTGATTTTATAAGTTTCTAGTACTATTTGCTTATGGCGCAAGAACATTTTATTGGAGAGCTGCTTTAAAACTTGTAAAACATTTTATACCTTAGTAAAAGTTTGTTTAAAAATTTCAGTTTGTAAATAAGGTAGGATAATCTATATACGTAGCAGTTTTATTTACTGTTATATTGGTAAAGTGCATGTTACAATTTGGGGTTAGCTTTTACGAGAAATGAAGTTCAGAGGTGTTCAGGTGTTTACAAATGGCCCAGTAAAATACGAGGCGGGGCAATTTTATACTTGATTTTGGGGCCGTATACTAGGGGCGCCACGACGGCAACTAAAATATTTAAAAGCAGTAATCTAAACAAACAGTAACGAATGACCAGATCAATAATTAATCGGTACTATCAATTTCCACATTAAAATATTACGAATTACCACACCACATAGTGAAGAATATCCGACTAAACATTATAAACACTACTATATCCTAGACGTATCCTATTATAGTTTACTGAAATTATGCTCAAAAAATCCTTTGCACGAAAGCTTTGGGATAGTTTTAATTTCTTTCATTCTGTATGCTTTTTGGGTGCTCTATTTGAAACTGGGATTTGTGAATTCATTTTCGTGGAAAAATGTTAAATAAAATAAAATAAAAAAATATAAATCTGATTTGTTCGTGGTATTTTTACTTATAATTCAAAAGCTTTCAACTTTTTGTAAATATCTTTTCTTTCTATAATTCTTCTTTTTATAAATTTTCTCTAAACAAACTGTTTTGGGTCAAGAGCCAGCAAAATTGACAGTTTTAGCAAAAGTTTTAGACTGACTGCTCATAATCGCACTTTTTCTCTACCCTTTATTTTTATTAATGGCTGATGTACCCTAAAATTATATGAGGTAAATATTCATTCACAAGAAGCTTAAGAGGATCTCGATATCCTTATTATCAAAAAAAAACTTAAAAGTTTGCCTCATTAGTTAAATTAATTTATTAACAGTAGTGGGAAAATATATCAATCTTTTGGTGATTTTGATTTTCCCAATTGAATAATGTAATAATACACGGAAAATGGTAGCAGAATCGTAGAATTTTCTCATTAGGGCAAGACAAAGGAATGCATCTCAAACACTGGCTGAAATTCATTTTGCAGCCGACAAATCTATATCTAATCATAAACTGATTCTGAACGAAATAATTGATTATGAAAAAGAAAAGAAAATTTTCTTAAAGTCATATAGAGAAATAATGCAACTGCTTGAAACTAAATACTAATATTTTCAAAGATCACTTATACCAGAACGAGACTGCCGAAGTTGGAATTCTATTTCTCATAACTCTATATACCGGGTGCCTCTCAAAAGTGGCTCACCCCTATAACTTGTTTATTTTTACAGAAAAAAAAAGAAATTTGATATGTTAGTGTACGACATAAAGTAGGATTAATTGACTATTCAATTGTTTTTGGCCACTTCTTGTTTCACCGGAAATTACTACAACTTTTGATTTTTAAATAGCACCCTCGGTATATTTCTACTTTATGACATATGTCATCTTTTGATATTTTCGATTAAAAATACGATTTTAGCATCTTTTGGACCGGCCAGGAAAGACACTAAAAACATTAGACGATCAAATCCATTTTTCCAAGGCTCCTTGTTTAAAAATTAGTGTTTTTAACAGAGCCATGGCACTCTAGATTGAAATTAAAATATAATGTTTTTTGAGCGAAAATGTCAAAAGTTGACATGATATGTCATTCTACTCAGAGTGTCATTTTCTATCGAATAAAGTAGAAAAATACCGAGGTGCCATTTAAAAATCAAAAGTTTTAGTCATTTCCGGCGAAACAGGAAGTGGCCAAATACTCGTAGTCAATAAATCCTAATTTATGTCATATACTAACATACCAAATCTCGTTTTTTATGTAAAAAAAAATAAAAAACTTATAGGGGTGAGTCAATTTCGAGACGCACCCGGTATACAAAAAACAACAACCGCAGACTAAGATTGAAAGAAGAGAAGAATTTTGAAGTATCTTTAAGTGAAAATTTATTGTTAAAGTAGCATAAATATGTTTAGTTGTAGTTAAAGGATAGTATTGAAAAAAAAGAGAATTATCATAATTATAGGGGGGGGGGGCAGATAGGGTACTCGCCCGGTCTCAATCTCAATATTTGCCTTCCGCCGGTCCTGGTTATAAGATACGGGGTTATAATCGAACTTTTTGTAACTTGTTATTATTTTTTATGAGAAATACGAACAATGATTTTTATAGGAAGGAGGATAATATAGTCGTTTTCCGGAAAAATAGATGTTTTTGAAAAATATTGAACTTAATATTTGTTTGTACACTTTTGATCCCACAGTAATAAAGTACAGTCTTTAAAATACATTTTTTTATCTTTTATTTCCCCCATGGAGACAAAATATTTTTTTCTTATTTTGTCTCCGTGGGTTTGTCTCCCAGCTAGGTTTTAATAGAAATATATACTCATTGTTTGTGTATTGTTTTGCAGATATGGCCGAGTGCAGAGTGTTAAGTTACTGCCAAGGGTGCCCGAGGAGAAGGCGAGCGAGGTCTCGATGGCGTGCACGGTGGCGTTCATGGACATTAAAAGTGCGTCCAAGGCCCACAACGCCGAGCTCAAAATCGACGACCGTACTCTGAACACGGAGTACTACGAACCTGCTGCCATTCCGTCCGCGGCGACGGCCGCCTCCCCCCAGGGCACGCCCCCATCCTATTCTACCTCTCCGGGTACCAACAGGTTCCCCAACGGCCATGCGTAAGTACCATTATTTATTTCAACTCCCTTAAATAGTCTGATTAAATACTTGTTGGTAATCCAGCAAACCTACCTAATATACGATTTATTACATATGACTATTCTACCTCTTCGGCTACCCACAACGTAAGTACCGTTTATTCTAATCCCCTTAGATAGTCTGGGAAATATTTGGTACCCTAGCAAAGGTACCTAATATGTGAGATGTGAGTTTTATTATGTTATGTTGCTCTTTGCAGCATATTCTGAAAACTGTACCATAAAGGTGCGTACAGATCTGACGAGACGAGAGCCATCCATTTTTTGAGACGTCTACCACGAACCATGCAAACTGTGTATAGCATGCACTGATATCTCGCAGTCGAGCGAGCCTACCATGAACTCGTCCAGGCTGTGCCGCGAGATTTCTTCGATCGGCTGTCGAAAAACCGATAGAGGACGGGTAGTAGTACCACAGATTAGGTATACTATATGTATACAGATAAAAATCTTATCCCTAATTCGTGGTACGAAAATTGTTTTTTATGACGATGTGCAAACGAGTAAAATTTCCTGTGCGCAAAAATAAACTCGCGTAAAATAACAATAAACAGCGTAATAGAGAGATATCGCTAAACCGAATAGCGTGCATGGACGTTAACAAGGCCAGGTGTTATTTCCTTTACGTGAGGTGGTATTAACTCTCTCCATTTATAGTTATCGGAGCGGAAAGAATTCTGTTCGCGTCGCGTCCGCTATTTAAACTTAACCTAACTTTGAATTTAAAACTTTGAAATTGTTTTGAAAAACTTTGAAAAAGTTTTAATTCAAAAATTCGTATCCCCCACCCCACCGTTTTTGAGAAACTCAAAAAAATTGGATTCGATTTCCTGTCTGAACCGTAGGTCCCACAGAACATTTTATGTAACAAAAAGTGAAGAGAATTCTTTACATTTTCATCTTTATGTAACAAACCTTACTTTACTAACTAAAACCTACGGGGTCAAAGTTAAAGGGCGTCAAAGTCACTCAAAGGTAGCTTTTTCATTTTTCCTTGTGAAACCATTTTTTTACTGTCGCAAAGTTTGTAGAATTAAGGAGCATAAAAAACCTAATAACTTGATATGTAACTTCTTTTTTACGTTTCATTTTTTATGAGATAAAACGTTGCCAATGTCGCGGGCTGCTGCGCTTATTTCGAGGACGCAGCTGCTGCTCGGCCTTGTGTCCCTCCCTCTGGTTCGCATTCCAGCACTAACTAGTCAATCAGCTGACGTCTTTCGGCAATGTAGATGCGAGGGTTTTGACGTAGTAAGCAATTTTTTCGTGTGTGGAGTAAAAACTTTGTCCCGGTAGGTTTTACAGCTTTGCGTATTGCTAATGCTAACACCTCGCTAATTTTATTGATGATTTTTTTAAGAATGATCTGCTATTTTATGTTGCAGAATGTAGAATGTTTAGGAGGGGAGTGAATCACAGCGACCTTACAGATCTATTGTGTGTTCCCCTTTGTTACTCATCATACAGTCTCAGGGCTTTAACAAAAGCCAGTATCTGAGACGGCTCCACGGAGGCCAGCTCTCCATCCTCGACATCAGCCGTACCAAAATTCATGGCACGAATGGTCGTCGACTCGGCGCATTCAGTGATAAGGTGTTCTGGTGTTTCCCCATTTTCCTACAGAATCTGCATTCGCCGTTGTTTCTCAGCTTCAGCCTACTGAGCTGTTCGTTGAGGAGACAGTGTCCTGTTAGAAACCCCGTGACAATCCGAAAATTGTTTTTACTTAAATCAAGGAAAACCTTTGATTTTTCTCGGTCGTAGGTTCTGAGGAACTTTTTCGAGTGTCTTAGACCGTTGGAGGACGTTAGTGGAGTGTTCGCTCCTTTTCCAGCTAGATCATTTGCTTTTTCATTGCCTTCTATCCCTTGATGAGTAGGCACCCAGAGTAGGAGGACTTTATTTTATCTATTTTATGTTACATAGGCTTTGTTTTAACAATTTTCCATTTTCCAAACTCACTCTAATGTATGGCGACCTTGAAACTCACTGTTTTTCTCGAGGTTTTTCTATTACAACTCAATGAAAAAATAGATAATGTAGCTATGTATTTTTATTCTATTTGGATTTAAAACAATGTTTTTAATGTAAATATATCTAAACAATAAATCGACGCGACGTTGATCAACAAATTCTAAAAAAAACTTATTGAATGAATTGTGTACCGTCTAGACTTTTACTGCATTAGTAAGTTTTTGATTTAAAGTAGTTTAAAGTGAATAATTAAATCTTCTATTATTGTTTTGTCTGTAAATAAAAGACATTGTGAAAATTCAGCGTTCTGTATACATTTTAAAATAGTTCTATAGTTCTTGTAACTGTAGATTTTTGATTAATTTCGAGAAATATTATTACGGGTGCTAATTTCACGTCACAATTTCACATGAGACTGTATGATGAGTTATAACTCATAAAGGTGACACACAATTTTTTCCTTTTTCTGTTCCACAATTTGTTATGTTTCGAGATATTTTATCACCAAATAATGGCTCAAAATATATATTTTATTAATAAAATATGATATTTTATGTTTTTGAGCCATTATTTCGTGATAAAATATAAAAAAATTGTGGATAATATCATATACGATTTGAAGTTGAACTTAACCCTTTAATAACTTACAAACGAGTCGATTAAATGAAAATCCATATCAGACCTTTTTTGAAGACTGTTGAGTTTCCTAGAAGAAGATGTATTGATTTTTACAAAACGCTGATTTGTGATATATAAAAAAATAAAATTCCAAAGAAAAAAATGTTCCCCGTGTTATTTAAATGAGAAATAGAAAAATCACGATGAGACACCTCTTAATATTAATATTAAAAGCTCAAATTTTACCATAATTTTTTTTCGTCATCCTGGACGATATTTTCATGGGAACTAAAAAGATTTTTTTTTGGTGCACTCTACTGTCTATAGTTATAGCACTATAAGAGTTTTATAAAATGTTCTGATTGAATTATTGAGGTATATTACAAAAAAATGAGTGCTATTTCTAATTCTAACCAAACTTTGGTAGTGATAGAAGACCAAGACCAAGATCCCTTCGTCTTGGTCTTCTGCTTAATAAATAAGTAGTCTTGGTCAAGTAGGGTCCAGTCTAGGTCATGGTCTTGCTGCAAGACTATTGCAAATCTATCCAGAATTTTTAATAATCATCTTGTTTTATCAAAAAAGAGACAACTGAGTAAAATAGAGAAGTTGGTATATTAACTTAATAAATGAAAGTTTTTTCCGAACGTTCAAAAGGAGAGCATCTTTTTTTTAGAAATAGGATATTAAAGGTTTTGGAGTAACATAAACAAATAACAAAATATCGGGTGCGTCTCAAAAGTGGCTCACCCCTATAACTTTTTTATTATTTCAGATAAAGAAACGAGATTTGGTATGTTAGTATATGATATAAATTATTTTCCGTCACTTCCTGTTTCACCGGAAATGACTACAACTTTTGAATTTTAAATGGCACCCTCAGTATTTTTTTACTTTATTCGATAGACGATAGATTAAATGACTGAATAGAATGACAAATCATATGTCAACTTTTGACATTCTCGCTTAATAAAAAATCGTATTTTAAAATTCAATATAGAGTTCCATGGCTATGTTAAAAACAATAATTCTTAATCAAGGAGCCTTGGACAAATAGATTTGATCGTCTAATGTTTTTAGTGTCTTGTCCTGGCCAGTTAGAAAATGCTCAAATCGTTTTTTTAATCATATCTCAATTTTTTCAAATGGAACGAGGGTGGCTCATTAGCATATTTGGAAAAAGCATTTTTTTACGAATGATTTGATACCACACACTTGGTATTTCCAGTCAAATTTTCGTTACGAACCGCAAGTTACAATTTCAAATAAACCATGTGCGAAAATGTCAAAAGTTCGCATATGATATGTCATTCTATTCAGGGTGTTATTTTCTATCGAATAAAGTAAAAAAATACAGAGGGTGCCATTAAAAATCAAAAGTTGTAGTCATTTCCGGTGAAACAGGAAGCGACCAAAAACAATTGAATACGTCAATCAATCAAACATACCAAATCTCGTTTTTTTTTAACTGAAAAATAAAAAAGTTATAGGGGTGAGCCATTTTTGAGATGCACCCGGTATATTACCTACTGTATATTAAAATTCCATAACTGACTGGACTAGTTTGCATCTAAAGTACTGGCTACGAGAATATTGGGGCCAAAATTTCTTCAAAAATTTATATCAAGAGATTTCCCCTTTTTCCTCCATTTCTGTACGGACGTCCTATATACACCATAATTCCCCTTTTTTACCCCATTTTCCTTGTTCCCCAATCTCTTGCATCGTAAAGTTCGGACCCAGGTTCTGTTCTTTCTCCACCCTTTCTTTTTCTGACCGGTAGGGGACACGAAAATCGCATTTAGGGAATAACATAACAAATGATATATGGCTCCGAGGCAGGGTTGGGTTACTTACTATCACAATCTTTTTTTATCCTTTAATGCATTCGACATAAAAAAATGTTTTAGATAGATGGCCCTTTTGGATGTCCTATCGAAAGCTTGTCATTTGGAATTTTAAACTATTACTACCTACTATAGCATAGTATCGTGTGATGGAAAAAAAAAACGGTGTCAAAGACAGATGGGGAATGACAGTCTCAGACAGTCGATAATCATTTTTGGGAGGTGATCATCTCTAGTCGTTATTTGACATAAAACTTCAACAACATTAACGCTAATTATAAAAAAATTAAAAATAGGGTCAAACGTTTCCAGAAAACTTCCAAAAAAATGATTTTTTGCTTAAATTTTGAGAACCATTGGATCTTTTCTGTGTTTTCTTTCTTGTAAATTTAATCTACTACCTATGTTGCCATATTATCAACAAATTATGTTTTTAAACTAAAAAAAAATTCTACTACCCCCAAAATATGTATATTTGCACTCATTTAAGACTCACCCTGTATATAGCATTCTGGAATCGATGAAGAAAATTCTGGAATGTTGCAAAATCAGTTATCAGCGTGACATATAAATAAATCTGGCATTCTTTCACTAATTGGTATTTATAACATTATCGGACAAAATCACCAGAATTGCATGTTTCTTGCAACGAGTTGTGTCTGAAGGCGATTTATTTTCTTGCAAAACAGATTGCAACGGGCTTTGAAAATAAGCAATGTCCGTAGTTTAATACATTTTTATTTCTAAATAATACTATAAAAGGAATATTTATCTAGTACCCTTGTAGTACGAAAAATACAATTTTTTTCCTGGTGAAAGTGATTTACTTTTATCAGTGAAAAATATTAGTGATGGGAAAAACCGATTCATTTCAATAATCGAGTACTCGAGTATCAAGCTATTGCAATAACCGAGTGATCACTCGAGCGAAATATCACTCGTATTTAAAAATACGGTTTTCATTCGCATGTTGTAAGTACTCGTTAACGCCAAGCGCCAAGCAGTAAGTTGCGAGCGCAGGGCACATATTCTTTTGGTAATGAACGGTAAGTAGTAAGCGGCGAGCGATTCGCTTGATCGCTTGATTTAGTTTATTTCGGAGCATTGTCGATGTAGGTCGTAAAATTTTGTCCCTCAGATACGCAACGGATAAATATACCGGATGCGTCTCAAAAGTGGCTCACCCCTTTTTTATTTTTTCAGATAAAACAACGAGATTTGATATGTTAGTATATGACATAAATTAGGATTGATTGACATATTCAAATGTTTTCGGTCACTTCGGGTTTCACCGGAAATGATTACAATTAGTGATGGGATAACTACTCGATTATTGAAATAACCGACATCGCTCTATTATGAACAAGCGATGCAAGTGACGAGTACCAAGCGACGAACGCAAGCGATCCTAGAATGAAATAAATTGAAATCCGATTTTAATGTGACCTACTCGATAAAAAGCCGAGCGATTTTTCTACATACATTGCAGGTAGCAAATTTATACGACGCCGTATATACCGGGTGCGTCTCAAAAGTGGCTCACCCCTATTACTTTTTTATTTTTATAGATAAAAAAATGAGATTTGGTATGTTAGTATATGACATAAATTAGGATTGACTGACGTATTCAATTGTTTTCTGTCACTACCTGTTTCACCGGAAATGACTACAATTTTTGATTTTTAAATGGCACCCGCGGTATTTTTTTGACTTTATTCGATAGAAAATGACATTCTAAATAGAATGACGTATCATATGTCAACTTTTGAGATATTCAGTTAAAAACAAATTGTATTTTAAATTTCAATCTAGAGTGTCATGGCTGTGTTAAAAACACTAATTTTTAATTAAGGAGCCTTGGAAAAATCGATTTGATCGTCTAATGTTTTTAGTGTTTTGCCCTGGCCGGTTAAAAGATGCCCAAATCGTATTTTTGATCGTATCTCAATTTTTTTCAAATGGAACGAGGGTGGATCATTAGCATATTTCGAAAAAGAATTTTTTTACGAATAATTTGATACCACAAACTTGGTACTTCTAATTATAACTAATTTATGTCATATACTAACATACCAAATCTCATTTTTTTATCTAAAAAAATAAAAAAGTTATAGGGGTGAGCCACTTTGGTATATCGGCGTCGTAAAAATTTGCTACCTGCAATGTATGTAGAAAATTCGTTCGGCTTTTTATCGAGTACCTATGTCACATTAAAATCGGATTTCAATTTATTTCATTCTAGGATCGCTTGCGTTCGTCGCTTGGTACTCGTCACTTGCATCGCTCGTGCATAATCGAGCGATGTCGGTTATTTCAATAATCGAGTACTCGAGCGAATTTTCGCTCGAGTCACTAAAAATATAAAACACAAGAAGTTTTAAAGTTTAAACTTATTTCCTCGCTATTTCCTTTTAAAACTCGTACTGTTATTAAAAATTTGAAAAAAATCGATTTTTGAGCAAAAAAAAATTTTTCGATATGCGGTGCCGTTTAAAAAAATTTCCAAGCTTATAATTTCATTGAAAATTGAATGAGGAATTCAAAAAATAATAGTTTCATATTTTTTCGGTTATCGTAATATGGTTAAAAATTAAAATTAAGGATAAAACCTCGTTTTTTTTTCAAAAAACTACCATCATGCCCCAAAACATATCCGGTCGCTAGATCATTTGATTCACAAGAAACTGAGAATAACGATTTTTACTGATTTTTAGTATTTTTCGATTTATTCAGAAAGGGTTATAAAAATAAGATAGTAAGTAAAGATTTCAGTTAATGTCTCCTTTTTGCTGCCAGGGCAAATCTGGACGGGGCCTACTTTGTTTTGGACAACAGCACGATACAGGGTTTCGAACCGGTCACCCTTCCATCCACTAGTATCGCCTTACGTCGCTTAACTTCTTAGAAAGGGTTATAGATAAAATCTGAAACTTGTTGTATCGAAGTATTTTATAGGTACAAATATTTCCTGAAATTATGAGCTCGATTCCTTTCTGGGGCCGATTCGGTATTCTTATCGTCCCAGGGCTTTATTAAGAATGATAATCCCATAATAATTTTTTAAAATTTATATTCGACAATACCCTTTTTGTATATGAAGTTTGTACCCTATCTGGCGCCCCCTCCTTAACAGTTATTATAACTCTCTTTTTCCTTCACTCCTGTACTTTAACTACAAACTAAGCATATTTATGCTACTTTAACAATAAATTTTCACTTAAAGATACTTCAAAATTCTTCTCTTCGTTCAATTTTAGTCTGCGATTGTTGTTTTTTCTACACCGGTCTCGAAAGTGACTCACTCTTATAATTTTTTTAATTTTTTTAGATAAAAAAACGAGTTTTGGTATGTTAGTATATATTAGGTTCATAGACTTAGAATAAAATATAGACTGAGCATCTCATTCATAAATAGCTGGAAGATGCGGACAGACAACGTCTTGTTATTGTTGTGTTATTGTTTTTGGCTCTAACGAGTGCGACACGAGCGATAGATAGGCTGTCTCCGTCGTAACGGTCGTTTCCTGACGGCTCTGCCGCCCAACGCAACACTGTCTTTTGTTTCTTCAGTGCACCTGCACTCTCCGTATCATAGGCGGGTATTTTTTTTTTATTTTAATGAAGCTATAATTCAATTAAAAATATATCGTATTTAAACTTTTATATTATTAAGATTTAGGATAAAAAAAATAGTTTAATATAAAGCAAAGTTTAGGACTTAGAAAAAAATACGTCTTAGAGTCTAAAAACGATAAAAATAATAAAGTACGTGTTATAGAAGAAATTTTAATAATCGAAATTATTTAATTTTTGAAATTGATGATAAATTATTAATTTAATAAAATATTAATTTTAGTCAAACATTTACAACTCTAATATTAATCAAAACAGGATCTATTCTATAGATATAATAGAACAGAAAGAGAAAAAACTTTATAATTGTTTAATTTTTTTTTCCGGTAAAAGTGATGTCTTATTATGTAAATTAGAAAAAACAGGAATCTGTTCCATTAAAGCAAGCTTTTAGGAAGTGAATAAAATGAAAACTACATTTATTTAACTCGTTACTGTCTTTATTATAGAGTAAGTATAATAATGGTAATGGTGACTATACTTTATTCAATGGAAATATGCACCAAATTCAAACAAATATAAAAGGCATGAGTATAAACAGTATTACTACAGTAATATTGAACATTGGTTCAAAAATATTACATTAATATAATACAATATTACTGTAGGTATTACTGTCAACGTGCAAGCTTGTTTGAAGCTTGATGTATTTGTATGCGCTTGGTACATCTTGGCGTTGGAAAATGTATAGAAAATTATTAAGAAAAACTAGTACGTAATGGGGGATATCTTGATATACAGAGTGGTCGGAATTGTATTCAGGAAACTTTGGCAGCATAATCTGCAAATAAAATCAGTAAAAAAAATAGTATAAATTTATGTCCTAAAATGCTTCGTTTCAGAGATACAGAGTGTAGAAATTTCATTTTTATTTCGCTTTTTTCCAAATAATTTATGAAGAATGTATTGATTAATTCGTTTCCAAATATCTTGAGAACTATACTTGTGGCGAGTGTCAACAAGAGACCTTATTAAGTAAAAAACGTTGGAAATGTAAATTTTTCTCAGTAGTTTTATATAGATACAGACAAAAAGTATTACTCTTCAAATAACTTAAAAAATATGTAGGTGGCGCCCCCTATTAGTAAAAGTCAAATTGACATCTAAATCTAATTTTTCATGTCAAAAAACTCCCAAACGCCAATTTTCGTCCAAATATTGACGTCACTTCAGAAATTATTTGGAAAAAAATCGAAATAAAAATGAAACTTCTACACCCTGTATCTCCGAAACGAAGCATTTTAAAAACTTACAAGTTCATTTTTTTAGAAAGCCAATGCAACATTTCTGAGTTTCAAATAAAGATAAAAAACAGTAAAACATATAATAATAATATGTAAATTATTTTCTTGGATACATACATATATGGCAAATAATAACAGATTGTTTTATTAAAGATTTACGTTTTGGTTAATTCTAAAACTATCTTCAGATTATATGTGATATTACTTAAGTGATATTACATTATAAAAGAAAAAATGAAAATTATACCTTATAATCGAAAAAAAACGGCGTCAGCGATGGCTATGAAATGAAGATCGCTGTCATTTTATATGTAAAATTATATGGAGTATGTATCGATGGTTTTTTCCAAGCCAACTGGACGCCGTTTTTTTCGATCATACGGTATTACAAATTAATAATAGATTAACAGTCGAGAAAAAAAAAGAAAAAACTCTAGGTAAGTACTGGATAAATTTTAAAATGGCATATTTATTTTATCTTTGTTTAATATAAAAAAAACGAAATATCTACCTGGTTTACATAACCCTGTATAATTTGTGAAATAATAATGGACAAAAATGCAAGCGGTAAGAAAAATATTTACAAAAAATATGTACTTGTTTACATTTCTGGACCATTGTTCGTCATTTTTGTTATCATAATGGTGACCCTATCATAAAAACGTAGTTATTTCTATACCTGATGTGAAACTATAGGGAAAAAGTAATGTTTGTAAAATATTTTAGTCTTGAAAAAAAATAAGGAATGTTTGGTATTTTAAAATGTTTGGTAGCTTGTAATTTTTTCGACTTTCTCGATTGTTTATAGTTTATAATAAGCCTTAAAAATTGTTGTTTCATAATGGAATATCATTCTGGAATTCCTGTATGTTATTTTAGATTCTAAGGATGGTTTTAGAATAAAAAGAAACACATTTTTCATAAAAAAAAGCATTAAATTAACCAATGCCCAAGAAAATAATGTGTCTACTTCTTATGTACTTAATAATGTATCTACTCGTTATATTAATAACGAGGTTAGTAAGAACCTTTACGTAAATGATAAATATAAAAAATACAGATTTTCCAGGGTTTATAATTTACTAAATTATTATCTAAATAAGCGCCTTTCTACAACGCCACTGACGCCAAAATAGTAAATTTGACTTACCTGTGGAATGTTGTTCCAGGACTTAAATAGTCCAATTTCTTACAAATTTGGCACCGACGAACCATGTTTTATAGTTTTTAAATAAAAAGTAATCAAAATAAACACTAAACCGACACTATAAACTAAGAAAATCAAAAAAATAATAAACACTAAATAAATCATTACAAACTAAGAAAATCCAAAAAGTAAATAAAATAAACACTAAATAAATCACTACACACTAAGAAAATCGAATCCAAAAAAATACAAAATCAAAACATCCAATAAAAACAATAAAATAGCCATGGAGAAACTGTGACAACAAGGTTTTGCGACACGTGCTTTACTCTACTATGGCTCTACTACGAGAGAATAAAGAATGAACAGGCGACCCGGCGATTGATGGGTGTTGCCAAATTGTAAAGAATTTGTCATTTTAAATAGTCTCCGACTTATAATTTAGTAGTATAGGGACTATTTAATACATCTTTCTGCTATTAAACACTACTTTATTAAAATACAGTTTTAAGACGTGACAACATAGGCTGGAGGCGAAAGACTCAGACGGCCGAGGTCAGCTGCACCCAGGAGTAAACATGTTTACAAAAATTAATATTTGACCGCGCTTAAATGTAAATAGTGTAGTCTATATTTTATTCTAAGTCTATGATTAGGTTTGATTGACGTACTCAATGATTTTTAGTTTTTAGTCACTTCCTGTTTGACCGGAAATGACTTAAACTTTTGATTTTTAAATGCACCCTCGGTATATTTCTACTTTATTCCAAAAGAAAATGACATTCTGAGTAGAATGGCACATCATATGTCAACTTTTGACATTTTCGCTTAAAAAAATCGTATTTTAAATTTTAATCTATAGTGCCAGGGCTGTGTTAAAAATAAACAAATTATAGGGGGAGAAACTTCTGAGACGCACTCGGTATATAGAAGAAATAGAACTTCGGCAGTCTCGTTCTGGTATAAGTGATCTGTGAAAAGATAACAGTATTGTTGCGAGCCGGTGTGGACTCGACCTATCCTCACAATATGACCCGCCCTCGGATGACCTTAACATCGCATAGACACCGCAATGATTCATTCGTTCGAGAAGAATCGAGACCCACTAGAATGGACTAGTACATACGAGAACATTCGAAAACCTTCTCTATGCGCCTAACGATCTATGGACTATTCTAGATTTCTTTTGCTGTAGGTATAAAAGCCGGCGGCAGTGGCCTAGAGAGGGCAGTTATAAATACATATACAGTTGACGCGCTAAAATTCAAAATAAATTCTTAGTTATAAATCGTTTGTAAATAGTTCTATAAGTCTTTTATCTTTATTATTTTTGTTAATTAGTGTTAAATAAATAGTGTTTAAATAAATTGTGACTTTCTATCCACACGGAACCGACGAAAAACGTAACAGTATTTAATTGAAAGCAGTTGCATTATTTTTTATTATATTTTATTATTAAGAATTTAAGAAAATGTTTCTTTCTTTTTCACAAATAATTACATATTTAGTGCAGAATCAGTATTATGATCAGACAGTTTTGTCGGCTGCAAAATGAGGATCAGCCAATTCATTTCTTTCTGAGAAATTTTTCTTTGTTTGAGAAAATTCTACGATTTTGCTACCATTTTCAGTGTATTACTACATATTATATTCAATCCGGAACAATCAAAATCACCAAAAGAATGATATATTTCCCACTACTATTAATAAATTTAATTAATGAGGCAAACTTATAAGTTTTTTTTTTTGATAATAAGGATATCGGGATCCTCTTCAGCTTCTTGCGAATGAATATTTGCCGCATATAACTTTAGGGCATATCAGCCATTAATAACAAATAAAGGGTGTAGATAGTAGAAAAAGTGCAATTTTGAGCGGTCAGTCTAAAACTGTTAATTTTGCTGGCTCTTGACCCAAAACAGTTTGTTTAGAAATTTATAAAAACGAGAATTATAGAAAGAAGGATTATTTACAAAAAGTTGTTAGCTTTTGAGTTATAAAAATGCCACGAACAAATCCGATTTATATTTTTTTATTTAATTTTGTTTAATATTCTTTCACGAAAATTAATTCGCAAATCCCAGTTTCGGATAGAGCACTCAAAAAACATATAGAATAGAAGAAATCAAAACTATCCCAAAGCTTTCGTGCTAAGGATTTTTTTATCATAATTTCAGTATGTATAAGTAAACTATAATAGGATACATCTAGGATATAGTATAGTGTTTATAATGTTTAGTCAGATATTGTGATAAGTTTAGTCAGCTAATGTATTAATGTGGAAATTGACAGTACCGATTAATTATTGAACTGGATATTCGTTACTATTTGTTTAGATTACTGTTTTTAAATATTTTAGTTGCTGTCGTGGCGCCCCTCGTTTCCGGCGCCCCGCATCAGTATACTAGTATACTACTGAGCAAACGTTTCTCAATTCTTTTTATTGCTCATTACTACGTTGAGGTGTTTCTCAAAGTTGTAAAGGAGTTGGAAGAGTGGAATTTTCCTTTTGAGGGTGTTTAAAGTACCTTAAAAACTGACATAGTAATTTATATATAAATATAAAAAACACCACAATAATAAATAAAAGTATGTTTCTTTTTGTTTTTAACTACGATTTATTTAAAAGTAAGTTGTTTTTTGTATTCATTCATTTTTATTACTCGCTGACGAGTATTTGACACGCATGAAAAGATGGTTACGCAAGGCGTTTTCTTTCATGAGCTTTTCTGTGAGTGAAAAGCCCGATACGTGATGTATATGTCTGCCGCACTCCGGACATTCATAAATCTCATTGCTTTGTTGCCTCTTACTTTTTGGTTGTCGTTGTTAACTGAGTTTACAATTCTCCTCCATTGCGTTCTATTGTGCGCTGCTTCCTCCCACTGATGCTGCATACTCATCATACTTATCCCCTTCAAGTTTTCATGGAAAATATTCTTGTATCTTTTGAGTTATCTACCCGGTTTCCTCGTACCATCTATAAGCTCACCGTAAAGAAGAGATTTCGGTAGGCGGTTTTCTTGCATCCTGCATACGTGACGAATCCATCTTAAGCGGCATTTAGTAATCGTGACTTCAACGCCCTCGCACCTTGCTTTTTCAAGGACTGATACGTTTGAGACATGGTGGTACCACTAAATTGAGAGATTGTGAGACATTGTTTTTTGTATAACAGTTTCATATCAGACAATTTCTCTACAACATTATAACCAAAATAACACTAATTTATACTCCAGTACACCAAAACACTTTATTTTGAATACTGGAGCGCCAACAGCAGATTAAAATTTCAACTTGTGATTTTTTAATAATCTTTAATAATTAATAACAACATATTATTAAATATCTGTTAATTCTCTATAAACCCAACCCTAGTTGGTGTGCGAAATATTTATAAAGGAAGACGAGAAGATAAAAAAAGTCTTATCGAGTTCCTTGCCATCGATCACACGAGGGGACGATTATTATGATGGAAAAAACGACGCTCTTATCCAATTTCGCGACGACGACGCTTTTGTTTAAATAAAAACTATGATTAATTTGACGTCGCTGTGAAAGAGGATACCTGAAGGGAACAAAAATAAAGACTGTCTTTATTTGATGGTGATTTGAGTTTCCGAACAAAGTAGAGGGTACATATTTTTAACACGGTTTCCTTAGCTTACACTTTAGAGTAGGGTAGAGAGGTGGTGGTACTTCTTTTATCCTTATAGAATACAGTAATTTTCACAAATGGGAATTATAGCTAGTACTATTTTATGTAAAAAAGGTGCTCTTCGTTTAGTTCGAAACGGTGAACGGTTTTCAGGATATTTGCGTTTAAAGGTTTCAGTGCATAGATTTTAGTATTAGCGAAATCAGGAGATTAATTTGTTAAAATTTCTTTACGTTTTATCATTTCACTAATCGTGAAAAAATAAATTAACATCGTAACTTTTAAACGCTAATATCTCGAAAACCGTTCCACGTTTCAAACTAAACGAAGAGCACCTTTTTTAGGTAAATAAGTTTTAGCTTTTATGTCATTTATAGAAATTACTATAAAAGAAGTACCATCAGTAGTACTCTCTACCCTATTGGAAACTAACCCTTTCAGGGCTGTTACGGAATTTTACACTACCACCATTCCCTTTGGCATTAAAATGTGTGTAATACTACTAAATTTCAAGAAAAACGGTTTACCTGTGTGTTCTTAAAAATAAATAAAATATATTATTTTAATCTACGACAATGTCATTATGACACATTTAACATTGTCATTTGGATGTCATTATGGCTTTCATAATAGCACTAGTGCTATTATGATTTCATAATAACACGCAAATTTTAAAGTAAGAAACAAGCACAAAAAAGGTTCCTAAATACGTTTATTTATTGTAAATATTAATTATAATATCAGTACAATTGGTTAAATTAATTCCAGACGATGACAGGTGAGTTGAATTTTTAGAAAGTAAATTTATTTCCTGAGTGCTTGAACTTGTTGAAGACCCATCATTGCCAGAAATGTTACCCAAAATATTACATGACACTTTTCGTATTTTCTTTGGAATTTTCTATATAGCTCTCTGCCACTGTGTTAGAGCGCCAACCACCATGTCTTTTAACAGTTAATAAATCCACTCCTGAATCTGCAAGCAACGACGCAGACGATCTACGGAAACAATGTCCAGTGTATTGTTGTGGATTTGGAAGACTTAGGAACAATGCTATTTTATACGACATTTTCCAAAAAGAGTTATTCAATGGGCTCCCCAGGGCAGAAGAAGAAGAGGTAGACCTAGAAAATCCTGGAACGGAACGGTTACGGAAGCAATAGAAGCTCGTAACCTAGAAGCTGATGACGCTCTAAATCGAGATGTGTGGCGTAGGGTAACGGGAAGGCAGCAATAGGCTGTAGTTGGAAATGAGTATTAAATACTTAAACCAAATTCCGCTTATATAATAATGACATGAATGCATTGTCCTTCATCTTTAACATTTTGCAGCTGCTTTTGCAATCCTTCCCTTCCGGCTCCCGTAAGTCTCACTATCAATGAAAGTTTTGTCAGGAAATAAGTTTTATCATCAGCTTCCAACAAAAAACGAGTTATGTCTTCTTTTCTTAAAATTCTCGATTTTTTTGACCGAAATCCTTCCGATTTTCTTTTTAGAAATGCAATTAAATGGACGTACTTACTAATATCTGTATTTTTCTTCACTGATATACCCAAAGTGATGAAGCCTTCCTATGCTTTGAAAGATGTTCAAAATATGCCAGGAGAACCTTTTCGTTACTACTATTCTTGATTCCTTTCCCTTTACACCAATCTTCAACTTTTACAGAGGCTTGCTCGTACGTTTGTCTTGATTTTTCGGGAAGTAGGGAATCGACAACGCTTTGCGCAATGCCTTCAATATCCGAAGGGACAATTTCAGAATCAGAATCACCCATATTAATATTATTTTTTGCTAAAACTGAACGTTTAACACAAAATTGAACATCAATAATTGAGTTGTCAAAGTCAAAATGGAAACAATCAACAAGCTCGGTTACCACGGCGTCGACTAATATGGGCGCCTGATAATTTTGAATTTTAATTTTTATGAGGATATCTCTGATATTTTAAATTAAATCAAATCTGTTTGGATCGTCCCTCGTGTCGCGTCGTAGATTAAATTTTGAATGATACACGTTCGATACGAACTTTTTAACGAAATGAATCATTATGATGTGCGTATCGAACTTGTATCATTAATAACTATTATTTATCCTTTCAAGGGTTGTAACTTTTTGGGGAATCATTTTAGTGCATATGTTCATAGGAACTTTTTGTTTTATTTTTATCTATAGAATAAATCACAGCGAAGTTATATACATTATCTTTTTGACACCCTGTATAGTATCTTGCATTATTTCTAAGAAGTAATAGAAATAAATTAATTAAATATTGTTTTAGCTCTCAGCATTGAAAGCTGCTTAGATCATAAAACTTTTTGATCGTACGGTACTTTGGACATGGTTACATTAACAGTTGCGCAGCTTTTCGATTGCAGATAAACACTTTGCGATTATAATTTTTTAACCGTAGTATAGATATATCTTAACAATATTTAGGTTAATAATAAACACACATCCACGTTTAAGTAATTTGAAAATTTTCATTTAATAAATTGCATCGTCAAGACCCGTTAGGTTGAATAAAAACAAATTTCAAATTTTATGACAACCTACCGAGAAATTGCATTCGTATTTTTGAAAACGTTCAGCTAATCGCCATCAAGTTTTTGTTGCGCTTTGTAGCGCCACATTCTATTTTGCCAGATAATGATACTTGGAACGGTGAATTTTTGCTCTACGCTAGTTGATTATTAACATAACCGTGAAATAATGAGTCTATTGTAATACTTATCGCCGTATTAAAACAGCAATTAACTGTTTGTGCGATTGTAAGAATTTATACTTACTATTATTTTATAAAACACCAAATTCACCACAATACACCAAAACACTTTACTAAAATAATCATCTGCTGACGATGCTAACATGGTTAGCGAAACGCGCGTCCAGTGCAAAACTAAAAGTTTTTGGTGTATTTTGGTGAATTAGTGTTTTATTTTGCTGTTTTAACACCAAATGTTCCAGCTCTCAACTGTAATATTGCTTTATGTAGTGTAGAAATAAATGTTTAATGTAAGCACGATATGGTGAAACAATTTAAAAATGTTTTTTTAAATAAATAATATCAAAAACCTGAAAGACCTAGATATTCCAAATCAAGATTTGCTTTATTAACCGATATACTAGGGTCGGTATTTTTGGCCTTTAGTGCCGGTTTTCGTGTGTATGAAGTGTACGGTCATACTACATACATACTACCATTACTCCCTGACGAGTATTTGACACGCATCAGAAGATGGTCAACGCAAGGCTTCTTCTTTCATGATCTTTTCTGCGACTGAAAAGCCCGATACGTGATGTTATCTGTCTACCGCACTCCGGACATTCAAAAATCTCAAAAAATTGTTTTCTTGCCTCTTTTCTTTTTGGTTGTCGCTGTTAACTGAGTTTACAATTCTTTTCCATTCCGTTGTGTTGTGAGTTGCTTCTTCCCACTCCTTCTGTATGTTGATTCCATTTAAGTTTTCGTGGAAAATATCTTTGTACCTTTTGAGTTGTCCACCCGGCTTCCTCTTACCGCCTACAAGCTCACCGTAAAACAGAGATTTTGGTATGCGGTTTTCTTGCATTCTGCATACGTGACCAGCCCATCTTAAGCGGGATTTTGTAACCATGCCATCAATACTTTCGCAGTTAGCTTTTTCAAGGACCTATACGTTTGAGACATGATGGAACCATTTGATTCTTAAGAGTTGTCTAAGGTGTCTCTGTCGCAACTTGTTTAATGTGTTCATGTGTCGGCGGTACGGTACCCAGGTTTCGCTTCCATATAACATGGTGGGGATTATTATTGCTCGGTATACTGCAAGTTTCGTTTTTGTGCTCAAGTCATGATTGTAGAAAACCCTGTCTTTTAATTTCCAGAATGCTCTTATGGCGCTGCTAATTCTGTGCTGAATTTCAGAGTCGATATTGGCCTTTTCCGAAATCAAACTGCCAAGGTAATTGAATTCCGCTACATATTCCAATAGTTCTTCTCTGATTTTTATAGCATCCTTGTGATCAGCGTATTGAAGTTCTGTGATGAATTTTTACGTGTTTTTGCCCTGAGTCTTTTTATGTTGGACAGACCGCCGTCGTATCTGTATCTAATGCCCAATCCTCTCTCCTGCAATTTGCTGTCCACTATAATGGAGAGCGCTGCCAGGAATATGTTGAATAGGAGCCTAACCTCCTGTATTTGTTAGGAAGGGATCGCTCAGTGATCCATGATGGTGACACCCTTGAATTGTTGTTGTTATGGAGGTTTTTACACACTGCAAGAAATTTGTTGGGTACTCCGAACTTTTTCATAATTGCCCAAAGTGCATCTCTGTTCACAAAGTCGAAGGCTTTTGTTAGGTCGATGAATGCAACATAAAGTTTAGACTGCTGCTCTTTTGCTTTTACTTGTAGTTGGCGGATGGAGAATATGGAATCGACAGTGCCGCGGTTGGTGCGAAAACCCGTCTGCGATTCTGGAAGGACTTTTCCTATACGTGGGTGCAGGCGGTTTGATATAATTTTTGCAAGGAACAATTAATTTTCCCAATTAAATGGAATCTAGCGTCAGATTACGTGGTTATGTTTAGGATATGCACCATTATAAATTATGCAATATCTGTATAACATTTTTTCATATCTTCGTTCATAACAACAACGATATTGTATTTCTTCACACTAATGGGCCACCCTGTGTATATTTTCTTGCTACGTTTGTTTCAAATCCTTCTTTTGTATTTTTTAAAAGTTGTCTCGATTTCATATGCCCGCTGTTCCGCAATATTCAAATTGGCTGTCAAATATTTAATTATGGGCTAAAGCCGCGATGTCTTATTAGCACCGTAGTGGTAAAACTTGATTTCTTGAAGTTGTTTACAGTTAGAATTAAACAATAATTCACGGGGGTCATGACTTCTCAAGATATTGTATAAATTTTCTGCTATTTAGGACGCCTATCGTAACTATCTTTATACAGGGTGACGCTGTTTTATAATACAACCGGATTTTGCTTTAATATATATATATATATATATATATTATATATATATATATATATATATATATAATATATATATATATATATATATATATATATATACATATATATATGTTTATTTATATATATATATATATATATATATATATATATATATATATATATATATATATATATATATATATATATATATATATATATATATATATATAATAATATACATATATATATAATAATATATATATATATATATATAGTATATATATATATATATATATAATATATATATATATATATATATATATATATATATAATAATATATATACATATATATGTTCTTGTTTATATATATATATATATATACATATATATGTTCTTGTTTATATATATATATATATATATATATATATGTATATATATATATATATATATATATATATATATATATATATATATATATATATATATAATATATATATATATATATATATATATATATATATATATATATATATATATATATATATATATATATATATATATATATATATATATAATATATATATATATATATATATATATGTATTATATATATATATATATATATATTATATATATATATATATATATATATATATATATATATATATATATATATATATATATATATATATATATATTAAAGCAAAATCGGTTGTATTATAAAACAGCGTCACCCTGTATAAAGATAGTTACGATAGGCGTCCTAAATAGCAGAAAATTTATACAATATCTTGAGAAGTCATGACCCCCGTGAATTATTGTTTAATTCTAACTGTAAACAACTTCAAGAAATCAAGTTTTACCACTACGGTGCTAATAAGACATCGCGGCTTTAGCCCATAATTAAATATTTGACAGCCAATTTGAATATTGCGGAACAGCGGGCATATGAAATCGAGACAACTTTTAAAAATACAAAAAGAAGGATTTGAAACAAACGTAGCAAGAAAATATACACAGGGTGGCCCATTAGTGTGAAGAAATACAATATCGTTGTTGTTATGAACGAAGATATGAAAAATGTTATACAGATATTGCATAATTTATAATGGTGCATATCCTAAACATAACCACGTAATCTGACGCTAGATTCCATTTAATTGGGAAAATTAATTGTTCCTTGCAAAAATTATATCAAACCGCCTGCACCCACGTATAGGAAAAGTCCTTCCAGAATCGCAGACGGGTTTCGCACCAACAGCGGCACTGTCGATTCCATATTCTCCATCCGCCAACTACAAGTAAAAGCAAAGAGCAGCAGTCTAAACTTTATGTTGCATTCATCGACCTAACAAAAGCCTTCGACTTTGTGAACAGAGATGCACTTTGGGCAATTATGAAAAAGTTCGGAGTACCCAACAAATTTCTTGCAGTGTGTAAAAACCTCCATAACAACAACAATTCAAGGGTGTCACCATCATGGATCACTGAGCGATCCCTTCCTAACAAATACAGGAGGTTAGGCTCCTATTCAACATATTCCTGGCAGCGCTCTCCATTATAGTGGACAGCAAATTGCAGGAGAGAGGATTGGGCATTAGATACAGATACGACGGCGGTCTGTCCAACATAAAAAAGACTCAGGGGCAAAACACGTAAAAATTCATCACAGAACTTCAATACGCTGATCACAAGGATGCTATAAAATCAGAGAAGAACTATTGGAATATGTAGCGGAATTCAATTACCTTGGCAGTTTGATTTCGGAAAAGGCCAATATCGACTCTGAAATTCAGCACAGAATTAGCAGCGCCATAAGAGCATTCTGGAAATTAAAAGACAGGGTTTTCTACAATCATGACTTGAGCACAAAAACGAAACTTGCAGTATACCGAGCAATAATAATCCCCACCATGTTATATGGAAGCGAAACCTGGGTACCGTACCGCCGACACATGAACACATTAAACAAGTTGCGACAGAGACACCTTAGACAACTCTTAAGAATCAAATGGTTCCATCATGTCTCAAACGTATAGGTCCTTGAAAAAGCTAACTGCGAAAGTATTGATGTCATGGTTACAAAATCCCGCTTAAGATGGGCTGGTCACGTATGCAGAATGCAAGAAAACCGCATACCAAAATCTCTGTTTTACGGTGAGCTTGTAGGCGGTAAGAGGACCAGGTGGACAACTCAAAAGGTACAAAGATATTTTCACGAAAACTTAAATGGAATCAACATACAGAAGGGTGGGAAGAAGCAACTCACAACACAACGGAATGGAAAAAATTGTAAACTCAGTTAACAGCGACAACCAAAAGAAAGAGGCAGAAAACAATTTTTGAGATTTTGAATGTCCGGAGTGCGGTAGACAGATAACATCACGTATCGGGCTTTTCAGTCGCAGAAAAGATCATGAAAGAAGAAGCCTTGCGTTGACCATCTTCTGATGCGTGTCAAATACTCGTCAGGGAGTAATGGTAGTATGTATGTAGTATGACCGTACACTTCATACACACGAAACCGGCACTAAAGGCCAAAAATACCGACCCTAGTATATCGGTTAATAAAGCAAATCTTGATTTGGAATATCTAGGTCTTTCAGGTTTTGATATTATTTATTTAAAAAACATTTTTAAATTGTTTCACCATATCGTGCTTACATTAAACATTTATTTCTACACTACATAAAGCAATATTACAGTTGAGAGCTGGAACATTTGGTGTTAAAACAGCAAAATAAAACACTAATTCACCAAAATACACCAAAAACTTTTAGTTTTGCACTGGACGCGCGTTTCGCTAACCATGTTAGCATCGTCAGCAGATGATTATTTTAGTAAAGTGTTTTGGTGTATTGTGGTGAATTTGGTGTTTTATAAAATAATAGTAAGTATAAATTCTTACAATCGCACAAACAGTTAATTGCTGTTTTAATACGGCGATAAGTATTACAATAGACTGATTATTTCACGGTTATGTTAATAATCAACTAGCGTAGAGCAAAAATTCACCGTTCCAAGTATCATTATCTGGCAAAATAGAATGTGGCGCTACAAAGCGCAACAAAAACTTGATGGCGATTAGCTGAACGTTTTCAAAAATACGAATGCAATTTCTCGGTAGGTTGTCATAAAATTTGAAATTTGTTTTTATTCAACCTAACGGGTCTTTGACGATGCAATTTATTAAATGAAAATTTTCAAATTACTTAAACGTGGATGTGTGTTTATTATTAACCTAAATATTGTTAAGATATATCTATACTACGGTTAAAAAATTATAATCGCAAAGTGTTTATCTGCAATCGAAAAGCTGCGCAACTGTTAATGTAACCATGTCCAAAGTACCGTACGATCAAAAAGTTTTATGATCTAAGCAGCTTTCAATGCTGAGAGCTAAAACAATATTTAATTAATTTATTTCTATTACTTCTTAGAAATAATGCAAGATACTATACAGGGTGTCAAAAGATAATGTATATAACTTCGCTGTGATTTATTCTATAGATAAAAATAAAACAAAAGTTCCTATGAACATATGCACTAAAATGATTCCCCAAAAAGTTACAACCCTTGAAAGGATAAATAATAGTTATTAATGATACAAGTTCGACGCACATCATAATGATTCATTTCGTTAAAAAGTTCGTATCGAACGTGTATCATTCAAAATTTAATCTACGACGCGACACGAGGGACGATCCAAACAGATTTAATTTAATTTAAAATATCAGAGATATCCTCATAAAAATTAAAATTCAAAATTATCAGGCGCCCATATTAGTCGACGCCGTGGTAACCGAGCTTGTTGATTGTTTCCATTTGACTTTGACAACTCAATTATTGATGTTC
This sequence comes from Sitophilus oryzae, assembly GCF_002938485.1. Classification (NCBI taxonomy): domain Eukaryota; kingdom Metazoa; phylum Arthropoda; class Insecta; order Coleoptera; family Curculionidae; genus Sitophilus; species Sitophilus oryzae. Next base: position 4,591,604 of record NW_022145920.1, on the reverse strand, counting down.
AATTTTGTGTTAAACGTTCAGTTTTAGCAAAAATAATATTAATATGGGTGATTCTGATTCTGAAATTGTCCCTTCGGATATTGAAGGCATTGCGCAAAGCGTTGTCGATTCCTACTTCCCGAAAAATCAAGACAAACGTACGAGCAAGCCTCTGTAAAAGTTGAAGATTGGTGTAAAGGAAAGGAATCAAGAATAGTAGTAACGAAAAGGTTCTCCTGGCATATTTTGAACATCTTTCAAAGCATAGGAAGGCTTCATCACTTTGGGTATATCAGTGAAGAAAAATACAGATATTAGTAAGTACGTCCATTTAATTGCATTTCTAAAAAGAAAATCGGAAGGATTTCGGTCAAAAAAATCGAGAATTTTAAGAAAGAAGACATAACTCGTTTTTGTTGGAAGCTGATGATAAAACTTATTTCCTGACAAAACTTTCATTGATAGTGAGACTTACGGGAGCCGGAAGGGGAAGGATTGCAAAAGCAGCTGCAATGTTAAAGATGAAGGACAATGCATTCATGTCATTATATTATATAAGCGGAATTTGGTTTAAGTATTTAATACTCATTTCCAACTACAGCCTATTGCTGCCTTCCCGTTACCCTACGCCACACATCTCGATTTAGAGCGTCATCAGCTTCTAGGTTACGAGCTTCTATTGCTTCCGTAACCGTTCCGTTCCAGGATTTTCTAGGTCTACCTCTTCTTCTTCTGCCCTGGGGAGCCCATTGAATAACTCTTTTTGGTCACCTGTTCTCCGGCATACGCAGAACATGTCCAAACCATTTTAAGCTGGATTTTTCGATTCGATCTAGTACTGTTTCCTCCGATGCATTCATGATACGCCTGACCTCGATGTTTGTCTTTTTTTCCATCCTAGATATACCTGCACTTCTTCTAAGGTAGTCCATTTCAACAACTTGGATTTTGCGCTTCGCGTCTGCACTCAGAGTCCATAGCTCTGAACCATAGCAAAGAACTGACTCTACCAATGTTCTCCAAGTCTCTTTTTAGTTGTTGCAGACAAGTTTCGGTCCCACCAGAGGCTGTTAAGACAGCCAATAACTTGTTTGCTCTTCTGAATTCGGGTTTGTTTTTCTACTTTGCCCAAACCCTCGTTGTTGATAGTAGCACCCAGGTATTTATGGTTGTTGTTGAATCTGGACGTTATCATTAATGAAGACTTCAAAACAAGCGTTGGAATTGACAGCTAAGTATTCGGTCTTCTTTAGACTAACCTGAAGTCCCCATTTGTTGTATTCTTGATAAAGCCTCTTAGTCATAAACTCTAGATCGTATGAGTCTTGCGCAATCACGACCTGATCGTCTGCAAAGCTCAGGGTAAATAGTGTGTTGTCCCCAATGGGTATTCCCATACCTTGACATTTCGTCTTGCATTCCCTAAGGGCTACTTCGACGTAAGCGTTGAAGATCAGAGGAGATAAGCTGCATCCTTGTTGCAACCCTTTTGTGGTGTTAATTGGATTAGATAGCCTGTGTCCTATCTTATTCTTTATATAGCTCTTTTATTATCTTAAGCAAAGGTCTATCTACTTCTAAGATATTCAAGACTTCCCATATCTTGCTGCGGGGAATAGAGTCGTACGCTTTCTCCAAATCAATAAATGCTAGATGGACTTCTTGATCTACTGCTATCTTTTTTTCCATCACCTGCTGCAGGACAAAAAGGTTATCTGTGCAAGATTGTGCAATAAGACAAGTTGTAAATAAGACATCTGTGCAATCTTTCACAGATGTCTTATTTACAACTTATAAACTATTTGAATATAATTAATGGCAATTTTTCTATTGTTAATCTTAACGGTTTATTTTCTTTCTTCTTTTTTATTTCGTATAGAGGTTTCTATTTGTGTCATTCATTATGGTATTAAAATATTTAGTGAGACTTTAATACAGTAGATTAGTAATAAATGGCATTCAGATATTGAAATGTTACCAGTTGTTTCTTAATAGAACTTATCTATATTCGATGCCAATTAAACTTTTAGTTACGTAATCGAGAGTGCAATTTTTAAATTCATTGTTGGACATACTCGGCGCCGGCTGACTAACTGGAACTAAAATTTCCCGCTGGCGATTCAGGTGGCAGCTCTGTTGTAAAAAAATGTCAAGTTGCCACATTTCTTTATTTATTTCCTTACATTGTCATTCGTTTTGACATTTTAGTTTTGTATTACGTTACGAGTTTTTTATTTAAATGAATTGTATTTTGATATTTCAAGCTTAATTTTTTTTACCAGCCGACCTTTCAGTCGAACATTGTTCTTTTTAGAACCTTTTTTAGTGCGAAATGTACAAGATGGCTTAATAGCCGTAAAAAACTTATCGCAACTTTATTAGAATAATTTGAACGGAAAAGCGGTAGTAATGACAATGACCCTTTATGTCCCTAAATTGCTGTTAAGAAGGTGAGTTTTGTTAAAGTAAATAATAACTGTTTATATATTTATAACTAATTTATCTTTATTTTCTAAAATATTTTGATTAAAAAAAAATATGTAAAAGTGGGCAATGATGTGCCGGTCAAGCTTATCACGTGACTAAAAGTTTATTTGATATGAATGCTATGAACGGACACTTAGTTTGGAAAACTGTCATAAAGATTTGCTTACTAATATGCTTAACCTTAAGATTATTAAACTACTTTGATCGATAAAATAAGTAAGTATTAATAAGGGTTTTGAATCTAACGATTCCAACTCATTTGTTAGGTCTTCAAATGTGCTTGATGAAGTATTTAATAGATCAATGATGAGACGGCAAATTCTACCTCATTATTTTTGAATATACCTTGAAAAAAATCAAATATCAAATATAAACATGGCAAATCGTTTAAGGTCGATAAGTGTTCTTCGAACAATTATCTTGCTTTTCGTTCATTATATATTTTATTTTTTCTTCTTTTTCGAAACTGGTCGGTAATGTCTCCTCTTCTTCAACATGCAACGGTGTTATTAAATATTACTTAAAATCTTGATAGCTGGTGAGGAGGGAGGATACAACGTACAGCCATTACGGACTTGTTCTAATTGTGCTGGGAACATCGGATCCAGTGGCGGCTCTTGGTAAAAAATGTGAAATGCTTTTTGTAAATTTTACAGAAAAATTAAAAACTTACTTATTTGTTATAAACTAGGGCTATCCTACGTTCTTAGCTGTTCGCAAATTTTGTTATCACTTAGTTATTAAAATTAAAATATTATTTTGGTCTAAACCCAAAAATTCGCAGGGAAAAGAGTAGAAAGCAGTTTTTTTTTATATCTACAAATCCATTTATTTTTTAAATAAATGTACTAAATCTATACGTATATTATTTCCCTCTTCTTCTTTCTCAGCCTGGTTCCATCCAATGTTGGAGATAGGCCTCTTCTTGGTTTTTCCATTCTATGCGATCTCTAGCCAATCTCATCCATTGTCTTCCTGCCACTGTTTTAGCGCCATCGACTTATCTCTTTTTTGGTTGGCGCCCACTTCTTGTAGTTCCCCTTGGTGTTAGGTTAGGTTAAGTTGCTGGGGTTTGGGATCCTGTTTGACCCCTCACTCGGAGGCCTTGGGCCCATTGCGATACACCTGTGTTATCAATTAAACTTTCCTCTCATTCTTTCCTTGCGTTAAAGCACTTCCAGCCCTTTACAAAGTTCGCTATGTCGCTGATGTTGGTTTCTGCTTCTTCCTCTAGTACCTACAAAAACCGTGCCCTAAAGTTTTATAGCTTCTAGGTTTTATAGCTTATAGATTTTCCAGTGCCAGACAGTGGCACAGCAGGTGCTCTATGGTTTCTTCTTACTCTCCGCATTCTCTGCAGGAGTCGTCGTTGGAAATCTCCCATCTGACGAGGTTTACCCCCGTGGAGCAGTTTTCATTGACGACTCTTCTCTGGTGTACCAGGCCCTTTTTGTGCTCTAGTAGTTGTTTTATCTTTTTGCTATCTACCACTGACCACATTTTTCGAGCTGTAGCGCAGTCCTCACGGTGTTGCCACGTCTCTTGCTGCTTGGCCTTGATGGTAGTTCCTATTAGCTTCTTTCAGTTTCAGTGTGTTGATCGTCACAAGTGGTGGGTCACGACCTCTCTCCTGGCCCCCTCTTTGTCCCGTTGGTGTCCATAGTCTGACTTTTTGGGGCCATCGTTTGTTCGCTTATGTGTGGGTGTTTTGTCCGTATTTTTTCTCTCAAGGTGACCCCTAACATGAACTCGTAGTTGTTCTGCTGCTTTCCAGGTTATTGCATTATTTCGGGTAATTTCCCTCTAGATACTAACAATGTCAATGCCTTACTAATGTAATATCTGATAATGCCTTACTCTTTAATTCTAACATTTCTTTGCAGGAATATTTATAAAGTGAACATTAAATAAATTATTGACCACTTCCATGATGCACAGTTAATGATATTGCTAGCAATACACAATAACAATTACACACAATCATATAACTTCTATGTAGGTGGTCTATTATGAGTATTCTCAGGTTAATAATGATTGGTAGTTTCCGAATAATATAATCACATGGATTACGCCGACGCGACGCATCCATTAAATTATTACTTACTTACTGCCATTACTCGTTGACGAGTATTCCACACGCATCGATGCATCAGAAAGTGGTTACGCAAGGCGTTTTCTTTCATGAACTTTTCTGTGACCGAAAAACCCGATACGCGATGTTATCTCTCTTTCGCACTTCTGACATTTAAAAATCTCATTACTTTGTTGCCTCTTGAGTTTTTAGTTGTCGTTGTTAACTGATTAGTTAAGTTTACAATTCTTCTCCATAGTAGTATAGCTAGCGGGATACTAAATCAATTTTTGCTCGATGGCATGTTTTCCATCAGCATAGATCCATAAGCCGAAGAAGTATTGACCTTGATTAATTTGAAGGTTATTTATAAAAAGAAATAATTCTTGTGTGGTTAGTTCTTGTAAATTTACCAGAGGCTGTTGCAAAGGGCCTTAATGTAGTGGTTCGGGGTAGGTTTTTAAGGGTAAAAAGGAGGGTATTCCAAATGCTGCTTTGTCAGATCTGAATCAGTAGTTTTAGGGAGTTTGGATATATCCGATGTTAAAAGATTTATATAGGTTGGGGTGCTATAGTCGAGTAATTTCCCTAAATCTACTGATTTAGATCTGGCAAGGCAGCATTTGGAGTACCCTCCTTTTTACCTTTAAAACCTACCCCGAACCATTACATTAAGGCCCCTTTCAACAGCCTCTGGCAAATTTACAAGATCTACCCACACAAGAATTATTTCTTTATAAATAACCTTCAAATTAATCAAGGTCAATATTTCTTCGGCTCATGGATCGATGCTGATGGAAAACATGCCATCAACCAAAAATTGATTTAGTATCCCGCTCGCTATACTACTCTCCAAAGCGTTCTAGCGTGCGCTGTTCCTCCCACTGATTCTGGTACGTAATGTCTGCTTATCCCCTTTAAGTTTTCATGGAAAATATCCTTGTGAGCATCTTTTGAGTTGTCCACCCGGTTTCCTCTTACCGTCTACAAACTCACCGTAAATTGAGATTTCGGTAGGCCGTTCTCTTGCATCCTGCGTACATGACCAGCCTATCTTAAGCGGGATTTAGTAGAAAATTTAGTAAAAAAGATACATTTTTATTTCTTAAAAATACTCTCTGATAAATACCAATCATTTTGCTTCTAACATGAAGCAACCCCTGTGGAGCAGTTTTGATGCAAGCACAGATAATATATGCAAGGCTGTAATTGTGTCTCGACTATCTTTTCTTCTTCTTACAGTGCCATACTCTATATAGAGCATCGGCTACTTCTTGCATATACCTGAGATGTGTGTCATCAGTGTTTCACAAGTACACGGGACAATTATTATATCGCCGATTCCGAACGGCACTATTTGAGAGGCTGTACAAGGCAAATATACTCAAGGTGGTTTACCATTGCCTTCCTTGGGGTGGCGGCTCGCTGGTCGCTCTATTTAGATAAATAAATATTTTTATTTAAATAAACAAAGCGACCGTACTGGCTGAGGATCGAACCCAGTAGACAACCCTTATTATGAAGTAATGCGAGAGCAGTCCAGTTCAAGGTCCAGTTCGCCCGGATCTATATCATTTTAACCTTTAATTTTAAATTAACTAAATTTTGTTTTGCATGAAGCAATCCGCGTTGAAAAGTTTTGTAGTCCGCTAGGGAAATCAGATGTTTGCGTTTTGCAAATTTATGACATGAGGCAAAACATTAAGAATTTTACATACTAATTAATACAAGATAGTCGTCTTGACAGTCGATAGTGTGTGGCCGCACGTAGCGCAAGCATAGCAGTAGTGTGTCGATCTGCGGTGCGAGAGATGGGATGGGGAAAGTTTTGAAAGTTTTGCCGGTTATTCATAAAAGGTAATCGATAGTCTTCCCATCTCGGACACTCAAACATTGTATGGCACACTCAGTATTGGCACTTATCAGATTCTCTCCTGCGAAACTTGAATAAGTAGGCATTGAAACATCCGTGACCGGTGAGTGTCTGCGTAAGAAAGTAGTCCGGTTCTCCATGGGTCCTCTCTGTCCATTTTCTGAGGTTCGGGATTAGTTTCCTCAACTGCTCTCCTTTTATTCCATTTTTATCCCATCTGATTTGCCACTGCCTCATAACCTCATTCTCTAACTCTAGACTTCCTTGTCCTACGTATCTCTTGGCTCTCTCTTTGATTTTTAGGTCAATCGGCGAGGTGCCCGCCAATACTCCGGCCGCTAGTTCCGATACTGTCCTGTAAGCACTACAAATGCGCAGATTTACTTGCCTTTGCATTGAGGCGAACTTTTGCGTAAGCTTTCTGTTTTTGGTGACTGTGTGCCAGATTGGCGCACCGTAGAGCATCTGCGAATGTATGACCGATGCCAGTATTCTTCTCTTTGAGGCTCTGGGACCTCCGATATTCGGCATTATGCCGTTTAACGCGCTTAAAGTTTTTCCAGCCTTTTCCAAAGTTCTACTAGTATGCTCTGCAAAAGTGAGCTTTGTGTCTAGCCAAATACCGAGGTACTTGATGGAATTTTTGAGTCGTACAATAACTCCCTGAATTTTGAATTCGACTGGCGTCATCTTCCTTTTCCTGGTGAGGAGTATTGCTTCTGTCTTCTCAGGAGCCAATGTTAAGCCATTTGTCTGCATCCAGTTAGATACCCTTATTAGAGCGGGGTTTGCTTTGTCCATCAGTTCTTGTTTTGCCGTTACAACGGCGGCAACATCATCAGCAAACCCGATCAGTTTGACATCATCTGGCATATCTGTTTCCAACAGACCATCGTACATTACATTCCACAGAGTAGGTCCCAGTACAGACCCTTGGGGCACACCGCTGTTTATGGTCAGAGTAGTAGTCACTCCTTCGGCCTCTATAGGCGAACTGGACCCTGGGGCGCTATTCTGTACAATCGTCCGTATCGGCAAGTTACCGACAGCTATCGGTACGTACGGCCAATGAGCGTCGTGTTGATTGTTGTTATCATAGTTTCCGATCGGCCCTATGACAGATATCGCAAATTTGTACCGACGACTCTCGGTATCTCTACCGTGCCCTTGTCAACCTCACGGTAGAGATACCGATCCTCGTCGGTACAAATTTGCGATTCTGATCGGTAACTATGACAACAACAATTAACACATTTTTACTATATACAAATACGTATCGAGAGCTGTCGTAACTTACCGATACCGACAATTGTCGATGCCGTGTACAGAATAGCGCCCCTGGATGTAGGTCCATGAAGCTCGATGTAACTCCGGATCCGACTCTATTAAAATACCGGATCTACCCATCTCTACCAGTTTGATAGCGGTAGTCAAAAGCTTATTGCATTAGTCAACTTTACCGGCTGCTAAGAAGACTATATCGTGCATTTCCAGAGTGCATCTTTACATCGTTTTAATTACCCGCTTGTTTGAGATAATAGAACACAATTTAGAGTATATTATTAATGTTGTGATTTTTTTTACCATACCAGCCGCCACTGGTCGTTCCCCTACTAATGGAGCTCTGGTCGTATTTACAAAGGCCTGGAGGCAGGTTGGAACAACCGACAAAAAAGAAAACATACGAGAAAAAAAAACTAGAATAAGACAAAACGATCTGTTTGAAAGGTCTGTGCACTTTTGACGAGGTGAATTGTTGTTGGCGTCGAAGCGTTGTATGAGTGTGTGTACTCGTCTTAATGGTGTATATAGGGTATTTTTCAAAAAAACGAGACTCGGTATGTTAGTATATTATGACATAAATCAGGATTAATGGTTAAGTTTTTAATATTTTTACTACATAACCTACTTTGGTAAGGGGGATCTTCAAAAAATGCTTTTTAAATAAACGACGTCAACATGGCTTGGAAATGACGATTAGTGACATTTCCGATTTTGCATATAAAATAACAGCGATCTTTATTTCAGTGCCGAGTTGGCACTGAAATAAAGATCGCTAATCGATAAAGTGACTCCGCGCCGAATGATTTTTAAATTGATTTAACAATTGAAGGGGTGGCTGCAATAACCTGACAGCTCCACTTTTTTTCGAAAATGAGATTTTTAATGAATTTAAAAAAGTTGGCCGATCGTTTCCTGCAATAATCAGTTCTCTCAATATAACTGTACATCAATAGCGACGTTAGTTATAGCTGCCTTGCTCTGGGTTTGCAGCAAGAACCGAGCAGCTTTTTTTCCATTTCCCACAAATTTATTAAAATGGAGCTGCCTGGATATTGCAGCCACCAGGGTGATGATTTAAAAAAAATGATTTTTTTAAAAAAAAATCAAAAATTTAAAAATCATGATTTTTTTAAAAATCAAAAAATCGATTTTTTAAATTTTAATCAGATTTTGTTTATTTTAATTAATTTTCTATTTAAAGTACTAATTCTAAATGGCTAAATCTGTAATTCTGCCCGATATTGACAATATTAACATTTCTACGGCGCGTATCGTTTTTCCACATCAGTCACCGATATATTTTATTCTGCAAACTTTGCTGATGCCCCTCTTTCCTCAAAAAAAAATCGGCCGCTTAGATCAAAGGGATTTTTTTGGAAATAGTCATGGCTGTCTTAAGTCGGAGAATAAAATTAGTACGATCTAATATTCAAAGTGCAAAGTGCTTATTGCAGAACAAAATGTCGGTAGAATGGAATGAACTAGAAGATAAATTAGGGCAGGCGGATCAAAAAGTTGCTCAGCTGTTTCAAAAAAGGTATAAAACAGCCTTGACTCCAGCTTATCTTTTGCCATTGATTAGTTCTCGGGAATAAAAATATAACCTGACATCAGAAGAAACTACCGTATGATCGAAAAAAAACGGAGTCCAGTTGGCTGAGAAATGAACATCAATGACATTTCCCATATAAATTTACATATAAAATGACAGCGATCTTCATTCCATAGCCATCGCTGACGCCGTTTTTTCTCGATCATACGGTAGTTCTGCACTAGAGTTTGTGAATGAAATGTATTCAAATACCGGATTTCTGGCACTTCACAATTTCAAAATAAATCTCTGTCATTTAGAAGTGTAATGGATTCATACGAAATAAATCAATCCAACATTTTCTTCAAAAATCGGTCCAATATTTTCATAGACATTTCACAATTATTTTTCGATCTATTAAAGTATTTAAATGTCCTCCAACAGCAAGTGTAACTTTGTAGGTACTTATTTGATGAATAGATATAGGGTATGTTTGATATAGGAATACTTTTTATAGCTTTATAGGAAAAGTTTTTATAATTTTTACAGTTATCTTTCGATTTATCATCAAGTTTTTAAACAAGTTGATTTTTTTTATTTAAATCCATGATTCAATTAAAAAATCTGTTGATTTAAATCAAGTTGATTTAAATCATCGCACCTTGGCAGCCACCCTTTCAATTTTTTGCCCACCTTGTCTTTTGCCAAACTTTATAGTACGTAGAACTAATACGATTTTTTTTATAAAAATTCAAAATATAAACCTTTACAAGGATAATTATTATCATCATCATCATTATTTTTTAGCTTATTCATATATTCAGCTTCTAGGTAAAAGCTGAATATATGAATTAACTGGAAATAGAACCTTCTAGGTCTCTTAATTCCTCTTGAGTACCATGCTGTAATTGTTGTAGTCCATCTGTTATCCGGCCTTTTTGCCAGGTGTTCTGCCCTTTATTCTGTGGATAACATCTATTACCTGGGTCTTTTGTCGTATCCACTCTTTCTTGGTTATTCCTGGCATATTTCGTTCTATTGCGCGTTGTGCGACTTCCAGTTTCCTTATAATGTCCGTTTTAAGTGTCCAGGTTTCGCATGCATAGGACATGACTGGTAGTACACCTTGATCGAATGTTTTCTTCTTTAGATAAAGGGACAGATATCCATAAGTACTCCATACTATCTTAATTCTTCTGTATATTTGTGATAGTAGAGATCCCGAACTGTGTATTATTTGTCCCAATATATTCTTCTACTATTTCCAGTGTTGTGTTATTTATTAGAATGCCTCTTCTGTTTATTATATGAGTATTATAATTATGCTATTAGGTCCATCCGGGAGTCACGCTGTATTAAATACCTTAGTTTGATTTAACAGATAAATGTTTTAAAATTTCAAGGAATCTGTTGCTAGTATAATTATTTGGTCCCACTTTTGTTCATTTTGTCCCACCAGCCACCAGTTAACTAAGGAATTGTTTAACTTCCATAGTTGCTATAACAATTACAGTTATTTTAAACATTAAACTAAACATTTCTGTAGTTTAATTGCACTGATTTAGGTATTTGTTTAAATGCACAATTTGTGGGCTTCAGTTAAATCTTAAAACGTTCGTGCAGTAAAATGGTTGGAGATTGTAACAACGTGTTACTGATAATAATTTTCATATTTCGCTATTTGTTATTTTGTTTACTGCTTCCGGAAATCGAAAATTCGTCAGAGTAGCGGAATTCCGCAACGGTTGGCTATAATGATCACAGATCACAGGAAACCGAAATTTATGTGTTCCTGTTGGAATTGTTTTAATCTGTTGACCGGTTCCAAACGTACTCATTCATTGGAAACCGCCTTAGTGCGTGGCTAAGTCATCATAAAATCGTAAATAATAAAATTTAAATATGTACCTCAACGTAAAATAATTTTGGATACACGTTGTTAAGACGAAACACCAGAACAACAGGAGTGGACATAAAAAACATATTTAATACATAGCAAAATATTACATTAAGCACCTCTTCTTTCACCTCCTCTTCTTTCGCTCCTCTTCTTAAGCACCTGATTCCATCCGTTGTTATACAGGGTGTCTCAGATTTTAATCGGGAAAATTTAACAGACGATAGAACTTGCAAAAATAAAACAAAAAGTTCATATCAACTTGTAAGATTTAAAGCTTCCTTTTCGAGATACAGGGTGTTAAAGTTACTTAAAAAAGAAAAAAAAAAGATATTTGAAAAACTATTCAATCGATTTTGATATAACTTGACCCGTTTAAAATACTTACTATGGGACTTAATTTGATGTAATTAGATTTAAGTTTAATGGCCAGGGGCGGCGGCGGGGCATCACTGTTAAATTATTTTAAAGGAAAAATAGTTTAATATTATTTTTGGATTTAGTAATTAAAAATATTATTTTTTTGTCTCCTGACTTTTTTGTCTTGCTTACTTCTTGCGAAAAAAATTAAATTCTAATTGGTAATTAATATTATAATTGGTATTCTAATAGTACCCTATATCTCGAAAAAGAAGCTTTAAATCATACAAGTTGATAGGAACTTTTTGTTTTATTTTTGCAAGTTCTATCGTCTATTAAATTTTCCCGATTAAAATCTGAGACATTCTGTATATAAAGCTCTTCTAGATTTTTCCATGCTATACGATCTCTAGCCAATCTCATCCATTGTCTTCCTGACTCTATTTTAACGTCATCGATCCATCTGTTTTTTTACTCGGGCAACACTTCTTGTAGTATCTCCATATAGTTTTCTCCATAGTATGACTTTGGGGTCATCGGTCGGAATTCTGTAGCGCTACATGTCCGATCCATTGCTTCTACAGGCTTGCCATTCTTTTAACATCTATTACTTTAGTTTTTTAACGTATATGGGTTAGGTTATGTTAGGTTAGTTCCATTTTTTTTCTCAGGGTGGTTCCTAACATTATTCTCTCCATGGCTCTTTGTGCAACTCGTAGTTATTCTGCTATTTTTAGGGTAATTTTGTCAATCTATAGTCTAGTACAGTCAGCAAGTCAGCATCTCAACGTGTAGTGTGAAAAGATCGCTATCGATTTGGTCTTAAGATCTAAACTGTACGATTTGGCATGCAGATCAAATCGGTGCGTGTAGGGCCCCTTGTAGGATGCAGCTGTGGAATATTTGCTTTCAGAATTGGTTCAAGCGGATGCAAACATGCATTTCCCTTCGTGGAGAATACTTCAAGAAACAACAGTCTTTAAATGTTATCTACGGGTTTTTTTCCTACCTCTATATGCAAAATTAAAAAACAACCTTCGTATTTTTCCGTTCTAGTTTCTTAAAGATTCGGAATTTTGAAGAGATGGTATCTTTGCCTCAAGCTCTTGCTAAATGGTATTTTTTTTTCTATTTTCAGATTATCCAATTTAATGTGGAAGGTTGTACTATTCTAGATATTCTTAATAATGAAATAATAACTGGAATCGATTCAGTATCTAGAATCGATTTAGCACCTCATGTTTGAAAATTAAGAGATGGTGAACAAATCTCCATCTCTCTCATTTTGATTCCTCCTCCAATTTTCCGATATGTATTCCTGGTAGTATTTTTTATTTTTAAAATATTACCAATTACTAATTTTCCATCTGTTCCCCTGTATTCTATCCGTTCCAGCTCGGCTGCGTGAAAAGAAAATAGGATTCAACGGAACGACTTCACCGCCTTTTGTTGTATGGCGTCGATTTATATTTTTCACGACCACGTCGTCGGTCATATAGACGTCCGCGTAGACCGTAGAAACTGCGCTTGCGACTTCCTGCGTGCTTTATGTACTGGAACTAGTTTTCGTGGAAGCAAACTGGCTCCCAAGGCAATGACGGCGCGCACTGCATTAAGACAAGGGACAATTTCAATCCAGAGATTTATTCTTATGGGTAATTCCATTTTATCCGATGCAATTTTTATAGGGTTGCAAATTCAGAAGGTTCATTGGCCCGGAGCTATTCAGCATTGACCCGGAGATTCAACTTCTTAAGAAATCATAAAAAAGCTGCTTTACCTAATGCTATATCATATTTATTTATTCCATTTATTTTTAGCTGTGATCGTATACAGGGTCCGGCAATAATGCGTCGGGCATCTGTAGTTCCTAGAACAAAAAAACTTGGGAATTTTGTTTAAGAGCAAACCTATAGTATGAACTAGGTTGTATTTTAAGAAAATATTCTATAGGGTGGCTCAAAAAAGTGTGAGTGGATCGGGATGATTTTTTCAGGATGGAACACCCTATATATTATTGCATTTTGGGCTTTCTTTGAGATCATTTTACATAATCCTAAGATAAGTGTAAATATATTTCGATAGTTTCAGAGATATTAATAAATAAATAAAAAAAATATATATTTTTCAGCCTTTCTTACATTTTTTTTTAAAATACAAGAATTGCCTTGAAATCAAAACTATATAAGGTATTTACTTTAGATGGTTTGTTCTTACTTTGCTATAAATATGGTAATCGTAAATCATACAAGATGTTGAAAATTCTACCCCAAGCTTTTTAAAATATAAAATATTTTTCTTCGTTTTTTAAATGGAACACCCTGTATATTATTTGTTTCATTATCATATTATTTTACGTTGTGTAACAAAATATATCTTAACAAAACTTAAATCGATCTTAAAACCCTAATAGCCGACACTGGTGCGGTCAGTATCTGAGAATATTTTTATTGTCCTATACAAGCAACCCTATTGTTCGCGACAAACGTACTGGATGTGTCCATCTACAAACGTGTTAAAGCTGGCTGAATTTCATTGGAACATATACCCTTGAAATGAAATTGGTCCCATCTTTTGGCATGTCACTCTGTACGCAACAAAACGTCTTTTGCATTTATAATGAAGGTCTTGTGCTATCAAGCTTTTAGAAATAGACTTTAGTGGCGCTCACCACCGCTTTGTGCGAGTTCATAGACACATCCAACAAAAAAGCTTTATAAAATATTTTATTTTTAATATTTATTTTGTTGCATTTTTTATAAAAAAAATGCTCTCTTGATACAGGAACAGTGTTAAATGCATTCAGTTTCTTGTTGCATAATTGTGTTGAACGATCTACAAAATGTGGGTCAGCTGCGTTTTGCGGGGATACACTTTCGGGTGGGCATGATCCTCATAGATTGTGTATCTCAAGAATCGGCGAATTGGTTGGTGGAAATCGCACACCTAAGCTTAAAAATTGGCAGGGGCCGGAACTAGTTGCAGTGAAGGGAGAAAACATCCCTAAAGGGGCGGCCATCACGGTCTTTCTGCTGAGGAGCAAGGGGGAAAACACCACCTACCTGCTGAGCCTTATCCAGGGTCAAAACTTCAATGTAAGGACATCGAGTTGGCGAGTCATCAGGGTCCGTATTCTGTAACTTTGAAAACGCTAAGCGCTTTTAGACGCTCAGCGTATATGATGTTAATTTTCGCTGAGCGCGCACTTAATTAATGATTTCGGTATTCTCGTCTGATGCGCTTAGCGTCTTTACTGATTGTGCTGAGCGCTGTAAAAACGGTTGCCATAAAGGATCGTTTTGCTTGTCGAACTGTCAGTGAAAATCGAGAAAATTGTGATTTTGTGCGTTATCTTGCTCTTTAGTGAAAATTACTACTTCTTCTATAAATTCTTCAATAAGTAATTGATAATTTACGACTTGGCAGCTATAAATATTGTTCAAAACATCGAAAATGCTGAGAAGAGTCTTCAACACTTCCCTCGTTTAATAAGAATAATGACATATCCATAGAAAAATAGCTTGACATAACTCAACAATAGGTTATGAAATTCACGTAACATTGACATTTTTCATTGTTACATCCGTCAGTTATCAACTTTTGATTATTAGCGACAAAGTTAGCGACTTAGAAATTGTGATGTTGCCAATATGTGCTCAACGCGTATCCAGAACACGATTCGCATGGCAACGAGAATACCAAAATCGACTGCCTTGCGTTTGGCTGATCGAATACTTGCGCTAACCGCTTTGAAAGCGTAACGTTTTTATGTCAAAGTTACAGAATACGGGCCCAGGTCCTCTCAATAGGAATTGAAAAATCCAAGGAGGCAATAGAGAAAGAGGGACATATCCTCTATTATAGATACGGGACAAAACCGGTATCAGGACTGAAGGGAGACCAAGTTAAACAGGTGGAGAAAATGGAGACAGATCCTCCAGCCTCCACCTCACGGGTTCCTCAGCCGGAGGCAAGCTCCTCGATTGTGAAGGGCGGCACGGAGGGCCAAACTCCAATCGTGGAAGGGTGTGTACCCACGGAGGAAGAACTGTTGTCAGAGGAGGATGGGAAATACCCTGTCCCGGTCCACAACCCATCATACCCTGTACAACAGGGGTATGATGGGTTGTGGACTGTGTGATGACTCAAGGAAGGGGAGCACAATAGATCTTTAAGGTCGCAGTGATTAACCCCCCATCTTACTCATTCTACATTCTACATTGTGTTGAACGTCATACATAGCATGTAGCTTCTACATTATCTTTGATCAAATAAAAGACACTCGAAAACTCGAGATCAGTATTGATATCCGAGAAAATCTCATTGCTTTTCTTTGAAGTCCAATCATTTTTTTTAGAAGAAGAAAAAACTTTTTTTTGTATTTCTTTTAATATTAACATTGTTTTCTTTTCAACTAAACAGCACGCCATTGGAAACTGATACAGATATACAGTAAATCCTACGTGGTCATGTATTTTGTCTCGTATTCCGCTACAAATCATTCCACTCAGTTTCGCTTTGCTCTAGATGCATTTTATTTATATGGTCGACGATTTCTATTGCTATTGTCCACGTGTTTATTTATATGCATGTGTGTGTTTGCGACTGTGTGAGTGGGACGAAAGGAAAAACTTTTCGACGACGATTTATTGTCCTCTATTGAAGAAAAAACAGGGATTTAAGACCTACGCTCTTGATGGCATTGTCAATGATCTAGTTTTAGTACGGGTGGGAAAAAATAGAATTAATTTCAAGTGACAGTACAGTGCAGTTTGAATGAGTAACAGAAACATAGACACACCATTAATTATTAACAACTTGTTGTAAAAATACGAATTTATGAATTTTGTCTCGCTGTTTTATAGTTTTATTAGCAGGGTGCATAAAATCAAGATTTATAAAAAATTGCAAAAAATTTTAAATTATTTTTTTTTTATTTTAATCAGGTTATTTTGATTTTAATAGGATTTTTTATTATTTTGATCAATTTTTTATTTAAATCGGACCAACTTCTGCAGGACAGTCGTTCTGCAGTCAACGCATAAAACAGTTATTTTCTCTAATTCGGCCAGCGAAGGTATATCGAAGAAGGTGTGGATTTGAAAGCGACAGTGTTCCCATATTAAAATGTGTAATATACGTTTGACGAAAATATTTTTGGATGAAAAATCCGCGTTTATGTATTGAAAATTTATTCGTGTTAAACATGGGATAAACGACAAAAATAAAACTTCATTTATAGGAATGAAGCTGAATATGTCGTATGATCGAAAAAAGTCGTTTAGTTGGCTTGGAAATGACGATTATTGACATTTACCATACTATTTTACATATGGAGTAATAGCCATCTTCATTTTAAGCCAACGCCGTTCTTTGTTTAATCATATAATATTATATTAAATTGTTTAATGACAGAAAATCCGTATTATTAACGTTCTGTACCCAAAATCCGTAAATCTACGGATTAGTCACTAGTTCTGACAACACTGTCTCCGGCAACAACTCACTCTGTCGATTGAAAGCAGAACTACGGTCTGCTGCGGTACAGTATTCTTTATCCGCTGTGCTCTAAACGATTATCAGCGCGCAGCGGCGCAGAGCTTAACTAAATCTCGGAATCCTCGGACAGGCTGACGGTAATGCCAGCTACATCTCGGATAGGTTTTGTGCCACAAAATGGCCCATAAGGTTGCGCATCTTCTTATTTCTGCAATCAACGGTTAAAGTCATATCCTAAATAGCTAAATCTTCAAAATATTAATATTTCTACTCTGCGTGTATTTTCCACATCGGTCACCGACATATTTTATTCTGTAAAGGTAGAATGTTTTACCACAGTTTTTTTACTTTGCGATACTGCGACATGCGACAACGACGTGCGACACTGCGGTGTGCCGTAAATTTAATCTAGCACTAATCAAATTAGTATGTTGTTTAATTTATCGACTTGCGGCAGCGATATGGCGACATCGCAGATGTCGCTGCGGCACGTCGCGTCGCGCGTAATCGAGAAAAATAAAATCTTTTCTGAACGACATCGCAGCTAGTAATTTTGTAGCATCCACCGCATCGGCGTCGGTCTATTTGGAATTTTTGGCGGTTAAATTATTTGTTTTTTTTTCTGCCATGTCACAAACATGGGATGATGACTTCGACGAACGTATAGTAGATTGTGTACGTACATTTCCAGTTTTCTGGGAGATGAAAAGAAACTCATATAAGGATAAGGTGGCCAAAAGCAACGCATGGAAAAATATCTCGGAGTATATGTCAGTATGAAGAGGTTCAGGAGCGTGAAGTAGTAGAGCTAAATTGTCTTCTTCTTCGTCATAAAGCAACAGAACCGCAGCAATATTACGACGAATAGAGTTCATTTTAATAAACTGCACTGCTTCGAACGACTTGCTGAACTAGTGTCGCATGGTAAGAAAACACGTTTGTCGCAAACCCGCAATCCGCGTCGCCACAGTTTATCGCACGTCGTTATCGCATGTCGCAGTGTCGGAAAGTAAAATATCCTACCTTTAACTTTCTCAATGCTTCTATTTCCTCTAAAAAAATTGCCGGCTTAGAGCAAAGGGATTTTGATTGGAAATAGCCATTACTGTCTTAAGTCGAGAATAAAATTAGTACCATCTAATCAATACCACTTCACATTTTAATGAAATGCAGGGTGTCCCAGAAATAAGTGCAAATATTTTAAGGGGTGGTAGATCTCGATAAAAGAAACATTTTTTCTCTTTATCGTTTTTCAAATAAGTCCAAAATAACGGAGTTATTTTACTTTGAAAATTTCCAAAAAAATGATGTTTTGCTAAAATTTTGAGAGCCACTGGATCTTTTCTGATTTTTTTTTTCTTGTAAATTTAATCTAATACCTATGTTGTCATATTATCAAGAAATTATGTTTTTTAACTAAAAACTAAAAAAAATTCCAAAAAAATTTCGAATTTTCAAAAAAAAATTTTCGCGAAAAAAACCTCATTGGCGTGTTTCTGTGGTTGAACTATACTACCAGTTAAAATACTTGCACTTATTTCTGGGACACCCTTATGTATATCTTGGGCGTGTAAACTAGACGTATTTCATGACATAATTTGTAATCACGTCTCAAAAATGAATTAAAGAATCATTAAAGATAAAATATAAATGCACTGGAAATAATTTTCAACTGATCATTAAAGTCATTGCCCAATTCACTCATTAACACAACAATGGGTAATTTTCCATTTTCATTCGTTAAGGTTTATGTACACCGTTAAATTTAGAAATCACAAATTGGCTTAAACTGGTCATCAGCCATTGATTTTGTAATATCAAGTCAACGTTCGTTGAAAATTACGATCTTTTACAGTTAAGAAAGTTCTAGTTTAGTTTGAAACGGGACAAAATTAAAGTAATTGTTATAAATAAATCAAATATTTCTCTATGTTACCTTTTGCTCTTATTTATTATAAACGTTATACTATGCATGCTAATTGCTTAGGTCTTAGACAATTCAGTGATGTTCTATTTTTTTTTCTATTTGTTTATAATTATAATTTGTTTTATGCAATATGCATAAATCTGGAAAGATATTGTATCAGGCCAGTGATACCAACTCGTGGGAAATTTCCCGATTGGAACTTTCCCGATGGAACTTTCGAATAGGGAAAAGGGAAATTTTAACCCTAAACACCATATTCGTGGAAAATTATAAAGTTCAATGGCATTATTCGAAAAATTAGTTATCGTATACATATATGTATTCAGCAGATCATCAATAATATAATGTATTCAGCAAATTGAGTAAAGTGCACCTTTTATAATGATAATTCGGTAAAAATAAAATTTCGCGCATCGCCTACCTAAAAAAACTTAAAACTGTACTCCTAAAAACCTATATATTACGAAAAAGAGTAGTTGGGTAACATCACCCTGTGTCACTTAGAGGTCCAAAATAGGCATGAATGTCGTCTTTTTATCATTTTTTTTTTTGGTTTGTTTGGAGACAAGTAGCGGCTTCTAAGTCTGTTTCGAATATACGATTAGTTACTTTGGTCTTTTCCCTAGAAGGTAGTACTACATAGAAGAAGTATCCGTTATGGTAGGATACAAATAATGTTTTTTCTTAATTTTTTTGTTAACTAATTGAATAGTTTTTGGATAATATAATATATACTATAACAACTAGGTACTTCCAGAAGCATTAGCGTAACTAGAAATTTATCCTGGAGTGGGCCTGGGGTTGAGCCCAGGGGGGCCTAGGGCTTTTGTTTCTTTAAAAATGAAAAATAATTTAAAAAAATACATTTTTGAATAAAACGTTTACATAAATTTCTCTATCAATAAATTTCATAGACATGGTTATCAAACCCTGTTCCCGTAGCTTACTTAATACCTACAAATTTTCTAAAAAAATAAAAATTAACACATTTTTTGAACACAACAAAATAATGTTAACTAAACAAAACTAGAAAACGTCATTTTTACTGCATCACAAGCAAATAAAAATTAATACGTAGCCAAGAGTCATAATTCAGGATTTCTCTGGGGGGTGCCAGCAGTACCAGGGGGGGCCCGGCACCCTCGGGCAGCCCTGTAGTTACCCCAATGTCCAGAAGCCTATCAATGACTACTAAAGAATTACAAGATCTAAACTGGGAATTTTTGCATTATTATGTTTATGAGATCTCTTAATTATAAAATATTTTTAAATAAAATTATAAAATATTTTTAAATAATAAAAAAATATTTTCAATATGGCAGTACTTCTGGAAATACTGGAAGTTTTGATATCAAATTATCTACATGTATTTAAAAGCTCATATTGGTTGACATTTAGTGTCAAATGTATTTCAAATATCTGTATCTCTCATCATCTTAAAGTTGTTCTTAATCGAGACATCTCATTGCGTAACATTAGTCTGCAAAAAGCTGTAATCTAGATATTGTAGTTTTCTAGAAACTACTAATGCAAGCTCAGTCAGGGACACGCTGTATACCGATCTACCGATCATGCATTCGATATCGAATAAACAACGTGAAAACGGTAACTTTTTAACAGTAAACATGTATAACCCGGTTTGCGACCTATTCCTACGAATCGCTCGGTGTTGATACACTGAGAAAAATATCAACTGTTATTTTCCTTTATAGGATTTACAGAAAAAGAAAGAAAATCATTATTGTTCCCTGAAACTTGCGATAATATAAAATATCAAATAATATAAGTAAAATAATAAATGTTTTTAAAAAAATAACACTCTGAATAAAAAAAGGACTAAAGGACTCTGAATTCTGAATGGTTGCTATTCAGAATTCAGAGTCCTTTACAAAAATACAATACTAAACACAAGAAAGACCTATTCTATTGATTTCTGTGCGCGGGGTTACATTTAATTATATGTAAAGTAAAAACTGCCGATAGCTCTTAGTTAAGTGGACCGGTCGAAGTCGATTCAGTCACTTGTGTCTAGCCCTAGCAGGCAACTGTTAAGCCCGACCAATCACGTTAGAGTTTTTGACACACAAATGAATTAACACACTCCAAATAACCACGCTAATCAACCTGATTGGTCAAGCTTAATAGTTGACTGCTAGGACTAGACACTTCTATTCAGTCCATTTCACTAGTCCGAAAAAGTAGCAAAATAAGCGTGCGCATTTAACGTTTTATGTCAAACTGGCTAGGTATTTTTACACAAATGAAGAAGGAAATTAAAGATAAAGGTTTATACTATATCCGTATTGTAGCACACTTTTAGACAACTGTATTTTTAGGTATTTGATGGTCAAACATCAACAAAATATTCCTTATGTTTGGACTAAAATTTGTCGAAAATAAAGACATAATTTAAAATTCCGTTACAATACGGAAATAGATTGAAGTTTTATGATTACAGTGATGTATAATTTATATGGTTTTGTAACAAATTGCTCGCTATTTTATGGCAAATGCTGAACCTCCGCAAACCTTAATCGAAACACGTGTGTATGGTATAGGGAATGTAATTCCGCACCAAAATCTCAATCCCGCAAACCCGCGGGATTAAAGCAATCAATCCCGCGGGATCCGCAAAATTGCGGGATTGTAAACAATAAATGCTCCTCTTTGTACTTAACCTATTAAACTTGCTAATATAATGGTTTTATGCAATTAATCGAAAAACTATGTACGACTAATCTGTATTGAAATTGGAAAAAAAACCAATTTGGTGGGTTTTTTTAAATTTTTTGTTTTAAAGAAAATACGAGGTTTTTTGGAAAAATATGCATTTATAGTCATACATTTGGTCCTAAATGGTACAAAAGGCATTGTACATTTTGCATAGGCCCACAATATATTGATATAGCGTGTATCTTAAACTAGCTGTACAGAAATTTGGATTGATGTATACAAGGTGTTCAAAGAATATATTTAATATTAAATAAACTTATTTATTATAATTTATCTACTTATTTTATAAATAAAAATATTATTCTGATGTTGAAGTTTTTTTTTTAACTTGTGTTAGTTATCTGCTTTTAGATACACTCTATGTCAATAATTTTTTGGCATATGCAGAATGTACAAAGTTTTTTGTACCATTTAGGACTAAAAATGCATATTTTTCGAAAAAACGTCGTATTTTCCTTAAAACAAAAAAAAATAAAAAACCGATCAAATTGTTTTTTCTAATTTCAATACAGATTAGTCGTACTGTCGTACTTGGTAAAAATTTTGATTTTTTAAGAATTGTAAATTTGCGGTAAAAAAGATTCTTGACCAAATTTTCACACTCTTATAAAACACCCTGTATACGATAAATCGCTAAATATGTTTTCGAAAACCACATAGCATCTTAGTCACAATAGATGCATTTAAAACCTGGTCCCAACCACATCCCAAAATCTTTTTTAGTTCAAGTAAATTTACCTTAAAATTTTGCTTGTCCCGATAATTATGTCCGGCAGTTTATTTGACGAAATTGTCCACAAGTACTAGTTAAACACTTTTCTTCACTTACGCTGCTTACGCACATACGCCAGAAAGAAATCTGACAACTAACGTACTTGTTTTTAATGGCCAAGGCGTAAGGGGATTTAAGTATTCGGTTACCCAGTAGTAATGTGTCAATCCCGCAGATCCCGCACGGTAAATCCCGCAACTTTGATCCCGCGGAATCTCAGCGGGATCCCGCATTTGCGGGATTGCATTCCTTAGTATGGTATTTTGGGTGTGGTTTAACGCGACACGATCGGGATAAACTTTAGTCAGATTTCTGAAATATAATATACAGGGTGGTCCGAACTGTATTCCGGAAACTTCGGCAGCATATTCTGCAGATAACAATAAGTAAAAAAGTTCGTATAAATGTATGTCCTAAAATGTTTACTTTTAGAGATACAGGGTGTAGAAGTTTCATTTTTATTTCGATTTTTTCTAAATAATTTCTGAAGTAACGTCAATATTTGGAAGAAAATTGGTGTCTGGTAGTTTTTTGAAATGAGAAATTTGATTTTGATGTCAATATGACTCCTACTAGTAGAGGGCGCCATCTACAAGTATTTTAACTGTCTTTGAAGCGTAATAACTTTTTGTCCGTACCTGTATAAAACTACCGAGCGAAAAAATATACATCTCTGACTTTTTACGTAAAAAATATCTTTGTAAAAAGCGCTAAGAGCAACCGTTCTTAAGATATTTAGAATGGAAATAGACAATACATGTCATTATTGAAAAATAAACAGGTTGAGTAGATAGTTATTTCACTGAAATAATAAATTTGGAATTTTTTTATATTAATCATAAATTTTTCTGCAAAAAATGATGATAAAACAGTTTCTGTTGAACTTTTGGCACAAAAACATTTCAAATTTTGATTTCAGTCTAATAACTATTTAGTCAACATGTTTAATTTTTATGTTAATGATGTCAGGTATTGATAATTTCGATTCCAAATATCTCGAAAACCATTATTCGTAGCGATTTCTACCAAGAGATCTTTTTCACGTAAAAAACGTCGTAAATGTATTTTTTTTTACTCAGTAGTTTTATACAGGTACGAACGAAAAGTTATTACTTTCAAACCAGTTAAAAAATAAGTAGGTGGCGCCCTCTACTAGTAGGAGACATATTGACATCAAAATCAAATTTCTCATGTCAAAAAACTCCCAAACACCAATTTTCATCCAAATATTGACGTTACTTCCGAAATTATTTGAAAAAAATCGAAATAAAAATGAAACTTCTACATCCTGTATCTCCGAAACTATGTATTTTAGGACATACGTTTATACGAATTTCTTTACTTATTTTTATCTGCAGAATATGCTGCCGAAGTTTCCGGAATACAGTTCGGACCACCCTGTATTTTTCCTTCGGCCACACACCCGTTTTAGCCGACCCCTGAGAGCGACCCGAACAGTACAGCGTAATAGCAGAGTAAGTAGATCGCCGAGTAGCGACAGAAGCCGTCGGCTCTTTTGATGTGGTGGGACCAAATGTTTTTTCTCTCTCTTTTGACGTGTTTGACAGATAGACCAAGTATTTAACTGCTCAACTTATGAAGTGGTCCTATAAACATGGTATACACTGCTCATAATAATTTGAAGTGGAATTAATTATACAGTTTTATAAGTACATATTTTTTTTGTTTTGTTTTATCCTTATTTCTAAATTTGAATGTATAAAATATCTTACAGCTAATAAATAATTAAAAAAATGATTTGTTGCTTGAGGCATACTTGAAATAAAGTATACATAATATAGAGATATTTGATAAATGGCAACAGTGGCAACTTCGCTTCTTCATATGACAGATAGACTACTTATTTCGCGCAGCCGCAAAGAAAATTGAAAACGGGACTGTCGCTACTCGTCGGTTTACTTCAAATACGTTTAAAATAAAGTATACAGAGGGTACCGCTTAAATTCTTGTCCCGATGTTGAAGGATGGCTATAGAATTTCAATGCATCTCCTACATAAGTCTATCCTTGTGTTGTAGCAGGTTTGACTAAACAAGGATGAACCTATGTCTTGAAACCATTCGACTCGATTTTCTGTCCTCCTTCAATACTGGGACGTAAATCCTCTCATTGCTCTTATGGGGAGGCCGTCGTATATTTTATTTAAACGTATTTGGTTTACTTACTCTGGTAATAGACTCTTAAAATATTTCTCTATGTGTACCAGATTGGGCTCTCGGAGCCGATGATGATCGACATTATTTATTTTCGAAACGGTGGTACCGAACGAGTTCTGGGCGTAGCGGCAAAGAGCCCTTGGGCTATCGCGATCCATACGAATTTCTGTCTGAATCGGGAGTACCGTAACGGTACAAACTACACGTACCGCACACAGGGCCGGACTAATCGAAGTTGCCGCCCAGGGCCAAAAAAAAATTGCATTAACATTTTTTTTTAATTAAAAGAATTACGGATATAAAAAAAATTACAGGACCAACAATAGAATAGACCGACAGAACAGATTAACACAGAACATAACATAGATATTAAAATATTCATATAAAATAAATAAACGAACAACAAAACTATAAGGTTTGCTTATATGCCTATAAAGGTCTCCTACGTACTTTTTTGTTCGCAAAATTATCAATTACTTCATCGTAATTGATAGTTTTTAAAAGATCGGACTCAATATGTAAAACTGCAAATGATTTAAACGTTCTGTTTCCATAGTGGACCGTAAATAAGTTTTAATATGTTTCAGTGCAGAAAACGAGCGTTCAGCAGAACAGTTAGTAATAAAAGTACATGTGAAGATGAAAGTATTTGGAAACAGGTCTTGAGCGTTTTTTTCATAAATTACTTTAAGAAGCTCTCTAGCAGATGGTTTTGCTGACTTAATGCATTTTATAAATTCACGAAAATGTATTAATTCATTAGGCATTGACTCATCTAAATCATTTGGATAACAGGTTACAGGTTATTAAATGTCTGGACTTATCGGTAATGTCATCAATACTTAAAGTAGATAAATCACTAAAGAAACCAAATTTGGTTGAAAAGTCATTGTAGGCACTTTTCCTGTAGGAAATTTCAAGGATTAATTTATCAATAATAACATTAAATACATCTATCCTAAAATCGTCCCTAGCGTTAAATAGAGTTTCATTATCACTGGTTTCATCAAATTGTCGTTTCCGTTTCGCTTTTCTCTTTTTATCTGCCGCATATTCTTTCTCACCGAACAATTCTATGGTCCTTCTTTCATATTCCTCAAATGATTTAGTATTATCTAGATTTCTAATTTCAGAAAAATATTTTTCCAATGAGCTATATAAATCTGCAGCAAGTTGTAGATCAATATCCACCATTTGAAGCTTTTTATTGACCACATCTAATCTATTTAAAACGTCTGTCCAAAATACCGCCATAAAACCAATTTCTAGGCTTTTGAATTGTTTAACGAGACTAGAAGCATCTAATCGGGTTTTAGGTTTTTCGCTGTCGTCTTCAGAAATTGACTCCAACGTGGATTTTATTTCATTGGAAGACAATAGTGATTGGCAAGCTTCATTTCGTGCAGACCAACGTGTTTTTGATAATTTTTTTAATGTTCTTGAATTTATTTTTTTATATTCGAGGTATTTGTATTTATTAACTGGATGCATGGCGCAATGCAGTAAAAAATAACCCAAGCGAATTATATATTTAAACAATAATAGTAGTTAAATAAATAAATATGTAATCGGCTAAGGCTATATTCGAAATATTTTATGAACAAATAAAAGTTAAAAAAAAGATAAATATTTTGGTATGCTCAAAATTTGCCGCCCCTAAAAATTTGCCGCCCCAGGCCCGGGCCTAGTTGGCCTAGGCTTAAGTCCGGCACTGACCGCACAAGACCTGGACTTGTGCGTATAACTGTGCTCACAGTTGTCGGTTAATCAATCTACACACTTCTTATTGAAAAATTTATTGGGTGTTGAAATAAAAATAGTGGATTTGTTAAATTAAAATCTTATTAACAATTACAAACTGATTATCGCCGGCTATTGGATGGTTTTATATATTTTTTATTAACATAAATGCCGCCGAACAACGAGGTAAATTTTTTACGGCGGTTTTTTTACTCCTATATTCCACGGCCTCACAGAAAGCGAGTTTTGCGATTTTTGCGTGAAGCGTCTTTAGCGACTAAAACAAAATAATAGGATTATACAGGGTGTCCCAGAAATAAGTGCAAATATTTTAAGGGGTGGTAGATCTCGATAAAAGAAACATATTTTCTCTTTATCGGTTTTCAAGTCCAAAATAACGGAGTTATTTTACTTTGAAAATTTCCAAAAAAATTATTTTTTGCTAAAATTTTGAGAACCACTGGATCTTTTCTGGATTTTCTTTCTTGTAAATTTAATCTACATACATACATACCGCCATTACTCGCTGACGAGTATTTGACACGCATCAGAAGATGGTCACGCAAGGCGTTTTCTTTCATGAGCTTTTCTGTGACTGAAAAGCCCGATACGTGATGTTATCTGTCTACCGCACTCCAGACATTCAAAAATTACATTGCTTTGTTGCCTCTTTACTTTTTGGTTGTCGCTGTTAACTGACTTTACAATTCTTCTCCATTCCGTTCTATTGTGAGCTGCCTCTTCCCACTCACTCTGCTTGTTAATTCCCTTTAAGTTTTCGTTCCCTTTAAATTTAATCTAATACCTATGTTGCCATATTATCAAGAAATTATGTTTTTTCAACTAAAAACTAAAGAAAATTCCGAATTTTCAATTTTTTTTTTCGCGAAAAAAACCTCATACGCGTGTTTCTGGGTTTGAACTATACTACCAGTTAAAATACTTGCACTTATTTCTGGGACACCCTATATAGGAGTGGCCCGACCAAAAACGTGTAGCGTTCGGCGTGTCTCGCAAAAGACGAAAATGAAAACAAATCAGTTTGTTTTCTGTAGCGTCTTTAGCGATTTCTAAGATGAGCTCTCGTCATAGGCGGACGTAATATCTAATAATACAATAAAAATAAATTAAATAGTATGCATTTTTTTTTCATTTTAGGGTATTTTTAGGGTAACATCTACTGTTTAGGAAGATTCTATTAAATTGTAGAATTTGAAGGACATGTTTGAAAAAGTAATAAATAAAAAAAAAATATTTTTTTATTCGTAAAAAGTGTTTTTACACGTAAAAAATATTCTTTTTTTTGCGTAAAAAATATTTTTTACGAGTAACAAATATTTTTATACGTGTAAAAATAGTTTTTTTACGTCTAACAAATAGTTTTTTACGCGTAAAAATAGTTCTTTTGCTTAAAAAAAAGTCTTCTTACGAGTAACAGATAGTTTTTTACGAGTAACAGTTTTATTCGCGTAAAATAAAAATAAAAATAGTTTTTTACGTGTAACAAAGGGTTTTTACACGTAATAAATTCTCTTTTACAAAATTTGTATTAAATTATCAATAATCTTGACAAACACGTGGACTTCTCACAAATACACGTCGCGTCACTGCGTATTTCTAAGCCGTTATCACTTTTGGTTACCAGTTACCACTAGTTCGTGTGTCAGGGCCGTCTCGCAAATGACAAATAATAATTATTATTTTTACACACACCACTGGCACTAGCAGTAGATTGCGTTTTTCGTCGAATATCCAGCCCGTTCAACGCTCGATCGGAGCCTATCTTTCATCTTCGTCTTTTCAACGCTAACCGTGCCGACCTATCTCTTTCTCAAAGAATTGAATGTTGAACGGGCTGGGAAATCCAAGAGTTTTTAGGTTACTAATCGAATGCTTGATAGAAACTGGAGACCTGCCGCTTCTTTTACGTGTTTTTAATGAACACAAATGAAAAAGCTTCAAACGGTAAAATCGCAAAAACGCTTCACACGCAAAAAACGCTTTCTGTGGGGCCGTGGGCTAATCCTGTTATTTTGTTTTTGTCTTCACACAAAAATCGCTTTCTGTGTGGCCGCGGGCTTACACGGTACACTTACTTTTTTACCCTTCTTTAAAAAACAGAAATACCACCGTTATTTTACATCATTATTTTTATCTTTTTCAGATCATCCGACGAGCATGGTTTTTCATCGTCAGACCCGGCCGTCCCCTCGTCGGCCGCCTCCCGCTTCTACGAGCGGTCGTCGTCCACCACGTCGACGGCGGGGGGCGGCCAAGGAGGAGGGGGCGGCGGCAGGACGCCCTCGGAAGCCGCCTCCGAGGCCGCGCGACGCGGTACCGTCACCACGCCCGTTCCAGAGACCGCCACCGGTACGTGCAGGGGCGGCCGGAACCGCGACCGGTTTAGGGGCGGCGGCGGAGTGGCGGGGAGCGGCGGTGGGGGCGGCGGAGTCGGTGGTGGAGGCGGACATCGGGGGAGCGGCAGTTGGATATCCGGATACGAGTCGTCCAGGTGAGTTTGCTTATATTCATTTAGATCTGTCCATTTTTCGGACATTTCAAGGTAAGGTGGAAAAAAATCATAATTTAAAAAAATATAAAAAAAAATATATTTTTTTATTTTAATCAGATTTTTTTTATTATAATCGGATTTTTTTTATTTTTATTCCTAAATGGCTAAATTTAGGACGTGAAATACCCTGTTCCCCTACAACAGGAACATGCCCATGAATGATGTGTTATAGACTGTATGATGAGTTATAACTCAAGAAAGGAGGACACAATAAATCTTTAAGGTCGCAGTAATAAATCCCCATATCACTCATTCTACATTCCACATCTTCCATCTTAAAACTTTGATGAACAGTATTGAAATCTATAAGCCAGAAACACGTTTCTGCGGTTATCTATACTATGTATTTTATTTATTCTTTGGATTATTTTCCTGCAGTATTGTTTCTTTTAAATATATTATTTATTGAAGCATATTTATAATATTCTCATGACGATTATTATCTGCTTTTACCTTCACTGCCGGAGAGAGCCTTTTTCAGGTATCCTGAACTTTAAACAACCCAATAACTCCACAATTCAGCCGCAAGGAAATTGAAGGGAAATGATATATTGAGGAAGTAGGGCATTTTTTGAGATTGAATATTACCAATACGGGGCAAATGGAAAAGGAAATTGTCGCGACGATCGAGTCTCGAGTTAGTGAATAGAAATAAAATTGAATTGAGTGTGGAGAACGATCAACAAATTTTTAATAATTTGAAATGGCATAATTGTAATAAGTGATTTATCCCATTGTCCCAGCCGTCTTTGGCGCCTTTTTTTCGGTCGCATGGTATATATATTTATTTGAAGTCAAATAACAATATGAATATTGTCTTCTTTAGGGGACTTTTTTATACGGCATCTAAATGGATGGAGGATTGATTAATATTTATAAGAATTTAAAAGGCAAGAAATTTTGTCATTTGATTAATAGAATATTAATTGATGTAATTAAAATCACTAATGACCGATCACACTTCTTTATTATTAGATTATTAGATATTATTCCAAACCGAGGTCCATACACATTTTAAAACACTTTCCTATTTAGTTTTAATAACAGGAAGTCATCACATCGTTAGATACACATGTATATTGGTGGAAAATACAACACTTTCTATATAAGTACTTATATATCCCCATAATATCCATATGTCTTGTTTTATTTGGACCGATATATTGTTTACGACTATTATGTTTTTAATATAGAGGGAGAAAACGCTTAATTTGAATTAACTAAAAACAAATAAAACCAACAGAAAATTATAAACCTACGTTGGCGTAGGCATTCTAATTGCTTCATTAGAAATTTTGCTAGAAACAAGTTCCATTCAAGTACTCTCTCAAAATATAAGTTCTGGCATATAATAGAAAATCTTACGATCAAAGATACTTTCTTTATATGATAGGTAATTATTCTTATTGGAACATTTTTAGAACATTTTCATTATTAGGTAAATGTAGTTGTTAGCTTTTACCCTCGCTTTTACCATCTTTTACCTTCTTTTACCTTGTCAAAAATATCAAATTTTAAATAAACAATGGCGAACCTTTAAGCTCCATGTGTCAGAATTTTGAAAAATCGAAACATATTTTTCGTGGCGTGTCACACATCACAAAAATAAAGACAAAGAGTGAAATATTTATAATTTTTGTTAAGTTAATTAAAGTTTGTAATCTACATATATAAAATGCTAATGTTTATCTGTGTCGTCTCTACTGAAGTAACGACTTGCTCTAGAAAGTTGCTTTTTTTACTAAACGATAGCTAATTGGCTCTTCTAAAAACTGTCGTCGCCGGATTTTTTGTTTTTCATTTAATTAAAAAAAAAATAAGTATATGGCGGATGCGCCAGGCTTCAACTAGATTATTATATATGTTATACGTAATAATATTATTATTAATAACCAACTCTGGCCGTTATGAGGGACAAATATTTGAATTATGATTTTTTTATCTTTAAAGACGCCTGTCACCTAAAATAAGCTCGCGTATCAGCACCGAGACGCGTGTCATAGGTTTGCCATCACTGCTTTAAAGTGTCTGGTCTGTAGGTATATACATACATATTTTGTTGATTATTAAGATTTATTAAAACAAGATTGCTAACATCTACAGATGCATATTTTGCTAATACACTTATTTTTTTGCAGCAATCAGTTAATTCACTAAAATTTTGGCATTATTCCAGTAATTAATTTTATGGCTCGTGTCCCATGAATTTTGACAAATTATAAATTTGCGAAAATCCGTAATATTTATGTTCTTTAATTCGAACATTTAAATACCTTCATGTTTTACTAATATGATTTTTTTACGTTCACTGGGATTTTAATATATTTTGGTTGATATTCTATGTCTGTGAGATCTGTGTGAGTCGATATGAATATAAGTACATATATTTTAGGTTTTAAATAATAATTAATGCTGTTGTAATAATTTCCTAAATTTCTGAAAAAAAATAATTTTTATAAGTATACAGAGTAGTATAGTAAAAAATATGGTAGTGAGTATTGTTGTATTTTGGGTCCTAGAGATTCTTCTGGTTGTTAGTTTTGACATTGTCTCCCTATAGTGTGTTTTGTGTTATATTTTAAGTGTCTGTGTTATTTTAATAATTTGATTCTGAACATATGCTTGGTTAGCTCTTATTGCCTATTATATCTACATAAACGCTATCTGGAAAAACGACCTTAAGCAGCAAAAGAATTGCGGGCAAAAATGCGGCAGTTGTACCTCCAGTTTTAAACCCCTCCATGGAAATAGTTGAAATATGTACTAGTCGTAGTATTTATTTATATATTCAGTGGCGATGTTATTATATTGTATTTTCTACCTTTAACTTGATTTGTGCACATTATAAGGTTTGTTCCAACACAGATATTTGTATCGGCCTAAAACGGTAATTTAATTGGGATCGCCGACATTGGATTTGTACGTATGTGTCGACTTGCGGGCAGTTCTGTGACTATACCAAAATTAAATGCGGATTGGAACGGTTTTTGAACTGATTTTAGAATCAAATTCACAACCTAATTTTTAATTATTAATATCGGTTAGATACAACATTTATTGCAAAAAAACCTCAGCGATGGCTATGAAATGAAGGTTGCTGTCATTTGATATGTAAAATTATATGGGGAATGGCATTTCCAAGTTTCAAACCAACGACGCCGTTTTTATATCATACGGTATTTTCGATATAAATTGCGTATTTTATTGAATTTATTTACAGTTTACAGATTATTGAATTTATTTTTTTTAATTAATACGAAATCACCTTTGCTTTATTTAATTAACAAAGTTTCAAATCATCTTCAGTGGTATCCTCATACTCAGTATCATTGTCCTCTTCGTCACTCATCATATTTAGTACAAAAATATAAATTAATTTATTTAAATATATGTAAAAAACGATAAATATCAAATAAAACATGAGGAATCACCAATTGAAAAGCAGAAAGTAATCAAAGAAATAAAGAAAACAATAATCAGTTGACAAACAGTCTTGAATTTGCAGGTCAGTTCTTTTGATTCTTGCTTCTGATTCTTGCGTAACCGTACCAGGAACGGTTCTTTGCTATGTTGGAAAATTTAGATAGGAAACGGGAAATAGCGGGAAACTATCGGAAACAGGAAATAGACATTTTATCTGGTAGTCAAGAAGCACTAAAAGCAATCAACTCAGTAACCATCAATTATTCGAAGTTGGTCAAATAATGTCTAGAGAAGGTGAACAAATTAGGCAAAGAAAATAAAGTCCTCCTAATCTGGGTCCCAGCTCTCCCAAGGGATAGAAGGTAATGAAAAAAGAAACGATCTAGCTAGAAAAGGAGCTAACATTCCACTAACTGGACCAGAACCGTCCTGCTTGCCAAGTGGAAACCAACTTAAAGCGGAACTCAAGAACCTGGAATGGGAATCCTCCAACGGTCTAAGACACTCGAAGAAATTCCTCAGAACTTACGACCGAGAAAAATCAAAGATCAAAGATTTTTCTTGGTTTAAGTAAGAAGAATCTACGGATTGTCGCAGGGTTTCTAAGAGGTTCGTTTCTCAACGAACACCTCAGTAGATTGAAGCTAAGAAACAACGGCGAATGCAGGTCCTGTGGGGAAAATGGGAAAACACCAGAAAACCTTATCATTGAGTGCACCGAGACGACAACCATTCGTGCCATAAACTTTGGTACGACTGATATCGGAGATGGAGAACTAGCCTCTGTGAAGCCATCTCAGTTATTGTTTTTTTGTCAAAGCCCTGATTTTTTTTCACAACAAGGGGCCGTCCTCTGCCGGAAACACTACGACCTGTGTGGCCTATTGTGTTTGTCCCCTTTCTGTATCTGCACCCATTCTCCTATCCCTGTGCCCTGCACTAACTTATCCAGGTCCTTGATAGGATGGGAACATAGTTCCTCCGGTTCTAGCCTAGCTTTCCCAAATAAAAAGTGTCGCTTGCGATCCAGAGCCTCGCAGTGACATATTATGTGCTCCGCTGTTTCAGGATCTTTATCGCAGAGTCTGTAGCAAAGACTTCCTTGATACAGTTTGAGCTTCTTCAGGTAACACTTGACAGCCATGTGTCCTGTCAAAAGGCCTGTTGTAATCCGCAATTTATTCCTGCAAAGCATTAGCAGTTCTTTTGCGGTTTTAGAGCTAGGTCCTTGGATAAAAGTCTTGCTGTGCCTTTACCCCTGTCTGTTTCTCCAGTGGACATTCTGCTTTTCCCCGATCCAGAGTTTAAGTGCACTACGGGCCATACATTTGGGTATTCCCAGTACTGGCTCTGGACCAAGATAGGATGCCGATGATCCTTGCCTAGCTAGCTCATCGGCTTTTTCGTTGCCTTGGATGCCGCTGTGGCCCGGCACCCAGAATAATTTAACTCTGTTCCTTCGAGCCAGATCTCCCAGTTCACCTAGGCATTCCCAGACGAGTCTCGACGATACCTGACGGGCTCATAAGCGACGCAGGTGCCGCCTGACTGTCTGAGCATATATTGATGAGCTTATCTGAATAAGCTCTTCTATTGTTGTCTCTCGCACATTGATACTGTATTCCAACTGATACTAAGCCCTGATGTATGATGAGTTATAACTGGTTATAACTCAAGAAATGGAGATACACTATAGATTTGTAAGGTCGCAGTGACTAACCCCCCTCCCAAACATTCTACATTCTATGTTGGAACAAATCTTCGGCCATGTTTTCAGAGAACTGCGTTTCCCTCATCCTTGCCCCGTTGTTCCAGATCCATTTGTCAGTCTGTATCTTGGTAGTGTTGCAAGGAAATTTTGCCGACAAAATAAATTCCCCGACTGAAGGATAACAATGAGCCGATAAAAAAGAGAAAAATAGCTTTATAACTGTCTGCAATAAATCAGTTGACAATAACCGTAAACATTAAAGCAGATAACGCAATCTAATTACAAAAATAAACAGGCGATAGTTTAATGGCTCGATAGTTTATTGCTACCGCATAAAACCGAACCTCTGCTGCTTTCTGGCTTACATCCTGTTAAAAATGTAAATGTTTCATAAAAGCCTTTTATGATTCATTATATCGTTTGCGGTTAAACTTATCGAGCGTTGTTGTCGGCGTGTAAAATTTCTGTAACGTTTGTTAATGTGTTTAAAGGAGAACGCACCTTTCGTTTTACATTATCTTTAACACTTCGCCGTTTTTTCTCTTTTTTTACAAAAATAGGTCGCTTCTCCGTATTATTTGGTTGTTTTTGTAAAGTACGAACGAGTTTTCGTTCATTAGCAGCTCTCTTATTTTGCACGAACCTTAAACATAATGGATATCAGTGGCGTACACACACGGGAATTGTAAAATTTATCCCATCAAAAACATAGAATGTAAAAAAATGCCAAGTCTCAAAGCACAATTCTTTCACTATAAAAAGTTGTGAGATCTCAAAACCAAGTCGTTTTATTTTATTTAGTTTCTTTTTAAGCACCTATTCAACAATTTTGTTATAAATTGTTACTATCAATATTAGACCTCTTTATTTCTGTAATAATTGTAACAACTTGACAATTGCACGACATATACCTATACATACATATACATACGCTGACGAGTATTCGACACGCATCAGAAGATGGTCACGCAAGGCGTTTTCTTTCATGAGCTTTTCTGTGACTGAAAAGCCCGATACGTGATGTTATCTGCCTACCGCACTACGGACATTCAAAAAACTCATTGCTTTGTTGCCTTCTCCATTGAGTTCTATTGTGAGCTGCTTCTTCCCACTCATTCTGCATGTTAAACCCCTTTAAGTTTTCGTGGAAAATGTCCTTGTACCTTTTCAGTTGTCCACCCGGCCTCCTCTTACCGTCTACAAGCTCACCGTAAAGCAGAGATTTTGGTATGCGGTTTTCTTGCATTCTGCATACGTAACCAGCCCATCTTAAGCGGGATTTTGTCACCATGACTCCAATACTCTCGCAGTTAGCTTTTTCAAGGACCGATACGTTTGAGACATGATGGAACCACCTGATTCTTAAGGTTAGTCTAAGGTGTCTCTGTTGCAACTTGTTTAATGCGTTCATGTGTCGGCGGTACGGCACCCAGGTTTCGCTCCCATATAACATGGTGGGGATTATAATTGCTTCGTTTTTGTACTCAAGTTGTGATTGTAGAAAACCCTGTCTTTTAATTTCCAGAATGCTCTTGAGGCGCTGCTAATCCTGGGCTGAATCTCAGAGTCAATGTTGGCCTTTTCCGAAATCAAACTGCAGAGGTAATTGAATTCCGCCACATATTCCAATAGTTCTTCTCCGATTTTTATAGCATTGTTGTGATGATTTTGGTTTTGTCAATGTTTAGCAAGGCCCAAAGCCTCGTATTCCCAGGTATATGTGTTCAACATTTATTATGTATTGAAGTTCTGTGATGAATTTTGTATGTGTTTTTGCCCTGAGTCTTTTTATGTTGAACAGACCGCCGTCGTATCTGTATCTAATGCCCAATCCTCTCTCCTGCAGTTTGCTATCCACTATAATGGAGAGCGCTGCCATGAATATGCATTGCACGACACCATAATTATAAAAGAATATTCTACCATTTCGATTACTAAGTAAATCTAAACAGTGCACTTAAGAATAAAGTTTTTTTAATTAGTATAGTATATCATATCACATGCCAAGTCAATCATCAATTGCCAAGTCATTATAATTATTACAGAAATAAATATGTCTATTATTAATAGTAACAATTTATAATAAAATTCTTCAAGTGAAACTAAATAAAACAAACTGACTTGGTTTTACATGAACTCTCACAACTTTTTATACTGGAAGAATTGTGTTGTGAGACTTGGCATTTTTTACATTCTATGTTATTGATGGGATCTCATTTCTTTTTGTAGGTTATCCTCTTCCTTCTTTGGGGGGTAATATAGCATTCAAAATAATATTAAAGAGGTTTGAATAGCAATAATTCATAAACTCTGAATTATTGTATATAATCAGATAATATCAAATTGATTAATTTTAGTTTTTCAACGACTTTTGTTTTCAACTTTCGTTATATACCCAAATTTCAACTTCATGATTTTACTAATGCTTAAGCTTGATTTTCATGCATCCGTTATACGTTGATACGGGTCCGACGGTGCTCTGATTGGCCATAGTGTTTTCGCGCCACTTTTCCTCAATATTTTACTTCAGCTCGTCAACGGATCCGTTCATATGCCGTTCATACGATAACGGACGTTTTGACACTTTTTTGACAAATTTAATCTAGCCTTAACAGAATAAAAATATAAGTAAAATAGCAAAATCGTTATGGAAACGATAAAAATAATCTTTTTACGTCAAGCAGTTTAAGCAGAATCGTGGTTAAGAAATTACCCAACTTTTTGGATCACCCTGTATGATTTTTTAAAAAATTTCAAAATATGTAAGAAACCAAATAAATTATGCTTGTCCAAGCGTTTTCCTGAAAGACTAACCGTTTTTTAAATAACAAATATTGTAATATTTGAGGGGCGTTTTCACCCTCTTGGTATTTGAGATTCGAGAAACCCCTCCTTATCGAACCTCTACATCCCACAGTCAATCCGTTTACCAAAATCAGCTTTAAACGTCAAGCAGTTTAAGCAGAATCGTGATTACTCAATGGTCATATTTTATGAAACACCCGGTATAAATTTATAAAAAATCTTAAAATATGTAAAACAACAAAATAAAATATACGTGTTTAAGAGTTTTTCCGAAAAACTCACCGGTTTTTAAATAAAAAATATTTTAATATTTCAGGGATAGTTTCATTCGAGTTTCGAAAAATCCCTGCTTATCGAACCTCTACACCCTAAAGTCAATCTGTTTTCCAAAAATCAGCTTTTTACGTCAAGCGCTTTAAGCAGGATCATGATTAATCAATGACCAGATTTTTCGAAACACCCTGTATACATTTTTAAAAAATCTTAAAATATGTAAAAAACAAAATAAAATATACGTGTTTAAGCGTTTTTTTCGGAAACTTGACCGTTTTTTAAATAAAAAATATTGTAATATTTGAGGGGTGGTTTCACCCTCTTGGAACTGGAATTTCGAAATATCCCTTCTTATCGAACCTCTACACACCTCAAACCTAGAATCAACCTGTATGCCAAAATTGAGCTTCTTACGTTGAGTGGTTTGAGCAGGATCGTAATTAATCAGTATGTCAGTCACTTAAGGATTTTATATATTAGTATAGATTCTAATAGGGGTGGTTTGGTTTGGTCTAATAACGGTCTAATAAGTGGAAATATGTTCAGGACTGGTAGATCTCGATTAAAGAAACATATTTTCTCTTTTCCGTTTTTCAAACAAGTCCAAAATAACCGAGATATTTTGCTTTTTAAAAATTAAAAAAAAATCGCTTAAATTTTGAGAACCTTTGAGAATCCTTTTTGGTTTTTTTTTCTTATAAATTTAATCTACTATCTATGTTACCATATTATGTTTTTTAACTAAAAATTAAGAAAAAGCTAAACATTTTTTTCAAAAAATTTCAATTTTTCAAAAAAAATTCGGATCGAAATATACTCCCCCTAAAATATTTGCACTTATTTAAGATTCACCCTGTATAACTACATTAGATAAAGACGGATATTAGTATAGAAGTCTAATGCCCATGAAAATGGGATCAAAAAAGTTGAAAAAGTTAAATTCTTTGTTAATATCAATGGATTAAAATATTCTTTTTTGTTTTCAGGTATAATAATAGTAACGAAAGAAGTCAGTCGGAAACAACAGGGTATAACTCAGCACCGTCGGATACAAACGAACGGCGGAATTCCGAAAACGTGCGGAAAAAAACCAAGTCTAGATCCGGTTCAAGGTCACCGACACCAAACGGGAGCACTAGCAGCAGATCTCCATCAAGGTAAGCGCATCTTTTCCAGCTTTTAACAAAGTTCTATAAATCATGAAAACATAGAATCAATTGGGAATGCTGGGTGTAGCATTGACATTCTTCATTCGTTTCTATTGGTCACGTTCTTCTTCCGGCTTAAATTTTCCAGATTTCTAAAATGCTTTCCCCCGTTTCTGGCTCTACTGTGACGGTTTCTGAGTATCCATTCTTTGTAAACTTCTTTCGCTGGAACTAAACTGGGAGCCTGCTCACCAAGGCAATGAAAAAGCAAATAATCTAGCTAGAAAAGGAGCGAACACACCACTAATTGGATCAGAAGCGTTCTGTTTTCCAAGCGGGAACCAACTGAAAGCAGAACTGAAGAATCTGGAAGACTCCATCCGTAACCTGGAATGGGTGTCCTCCAACGGTCTAAGACACTCGAGAACTTACGACCGAGAAAAATCAAAGATTTTCCTTGATTTAAGTAAAAACAATCTTCGAATTGTCACGGGGTTTCTAACAGGACACTGTCTCCTCGATGAACACCTCAGTAGGCTGAAGCTGAGAAACAACGGCGAACGCAGATTCTGTGGGGAAACACCAGAACACCTGATCACTGAGTGCACCGAGTCGACGACCGTTTGTGCCATGAACTTTGGCGATGGAGAGCTGGCCTCTGACTTCGACGATGGAGAGCTGGCCTCTGTGGAGCCGTCTCAGATACTGGCTTTTGTTAAAGCCCTGAGACTGTATGATGAGTTATAACTCGTTATAACTTAAGAAAGAGAAACACATTTGTAAGTTCGCGGTGATTAATTCCCCTCCTAAACATTCTACATTCTACAAGTCCAAAAATCGTTTACGCCGAGAAAAAACACAGTTGTTGTTGCTTAAAATTAATGACTATATTTTAATCCAGAGCAATTCCAGACTAAACAGCAGTTTTAATGTTATATTATTTTGGCTTTTTCTGATGTTACTTTTTCCAAAGGAATAGTCAAGAGAATGAACATCTTTATTCAATGACAAGTTTTGAATAGTTCTATCTTGGTTAGACTATATTTTAATCCAGAGCAATTCCAGACTAAACAGCAGTTTTAATGTTATATTATTTTGGCTTTTTCTGATGTTACTTTTGCAAAAGGAATAGTCTGGAAGAGAATGAACATCTTTATTCAATGCCAAGTTTTGAATAGTTCTATCTTGGTTGTCAGAATGGTTCGACTGAGAATACTGTCCCGTGTGTGTGTAGAGATTCGTGTCTGTATACAGAGGTGAGAGGTCCACTATTTCTACCGACTAGAACATTCAGAAGCAGTAAACCGAATGTTTTCTCTTTCTCAATGGAGTTCTTTTTCATTTCAATTCACAAAATAACTTCTTATATCATCAAAAACATTTGCCTTTGTCCTTATTATTATTTTGCCCCTATGTATTATCTATAATTCTCATCTTTTCAGGTCGCGGTCACAGAGTAGCAGCAGTTCCTCTTCGTCCTCTACGTCGAGGGATACATCGTCTACAACGTCGCGACGTTCACGACGTCACCGTCATCGGAAGAAAGCCGGCCCTGGGACGGGAGATGACCGACGACCATTGGCCATCTGCGTACGGAATTTGCCGGTACGATCTAGCGACACCTCTCTGAAGGATGGACTGTTCCACGAGTACAAAAAACACGGCAAAGTAAGGTGGGTGAAGGTGGTGGGACAAAACGCCGACCGGTACGCCATCGTTTGCTTCAAGAAGCCGGAAGATGCGGAGAAGGCGTTGGAAGTCAGCTACGACAAATTGTTTTTTGGATGCAAGATCGAGGTAGGTATCAGTAAAGTTGAAATATCTAGAATCATTATTTATGCTTTTTGTGATTATGAAGCAGTACTAGTTCGTGGATTAAATCGAAGTTATAATATGGACAAAATACACAATACTGCTAGACTTATATTATTAGATTAGATTAGATTCTTCGAAGTGACTCTCGGGCTGATCCACTGCCACCTTTCTAGATCTACTGTGGTCTGGTCCTCTTCTGATCTTTAGGTTACATTCTCCAGTCCGATACTTTTCAAAAAGTCTAGCAACCTGGAAACTGAACCCTCCATATAGCTCTCTGTCAATGGTCTATCATTTCCTAGATTTATATGATATTCTCCTGCAAGTCCTGCAAGAAGAAAACGGTTTAAAATCGAGTAAAATATAATTAATGTTAATTATATTTTATATTATTTAGTATAGTTACATAAAATTTAATGATAATATACAGGGTGGTCCAAATTGTATTCGGGAAACTTCTGCAGCAAAAATAAGTCAAAAAGTTCGTATAAATTTATGTCCTAAATTGGTTAGTTTCGGAGATTCGATGAAGAAATTCATTTTTATTTCGATTTTTTCCAAAAAATTTGTGAACTATATTTGGATGAAAATTAGTGTCTGGGAGTTTTTGGACATGAAAAATTTGATTTTATGTCAATATGACTCCTGATTGTAGAGGGCGCCACTTACATATTTTTTAACTGGTTGAAAGAGTAATAAATTTTTGTCAGTACCTGTAACTATTGAGCGAAAGAATATACATTAAAAAACAGGCCTCTTTGTAAAAATCACTACGAGTAATGGTTGTCGAGGTACTTGAAATCAAAATAATCAATATATGTCATCATTGACATAAATTAAATATGTTGACTAGATAGGTATTAAACTGAAATAAAAAATTTGAAATGTTTTTGTGCCAATAATATTTATGATTAATATAAAAAAAATAAAAAATTTCCAAATTTATCACTTCAATGAAATAACTCTATACTCAACATGTTTATTTTTTCTCAATAATGACATGTATTGATTATTTCCATTCAAAATTTTTGGAAATTAAATGGAAAGTGACGAAAATTTATATTTCTTCACTCGGTACTTTTATACAGGTACCGACTAGAAGTTATTACTCTGCAAAACAGTTAGAAAACATGTAGGTGACGCCCCCTACAAGTAGGAGTCATATTGACATCGAAATCAAATTTCTTATGTCAAAAAACACCTAGAAAGCATTTTTTATCCATATATCGACTACTCGTATAGTTAAGATATTATTTGTAAATAAACAAAATAAAAATGAAACTTCTACACCGTGTATCTCCGAAACAAAGCATTTTAGGGAGTAAATTTATATGAACTTTTGAAATTTTTTACTTAATTTTATCTGCAGAATATGCTGCCGAAGTTTCTCGAATAGCATTCGGACCGCCCTCTATACATAGTCCTACTATTTACTTAATACCATTTGGATAGCATATTGCGATATACTTTGAAGTGAAAAAGGCGATGTTCTATTAGCTATGCTATTTTCACAAAATACGATTCATACTTTTAGTGTCTAATAGTCATATAATTTGAAAATTCTGAGAGAAGTGTACAGAGATAATACTTTTGAATTAATTCTAGGTGGCCTCTTATGCAGTGTGCGATGTAGACGACGGTGAGTTCCGGTACGAGTCGGAAATCGACGAGTACAACCCGAAAGCTACCCGTACTCTGTTCATTGGTAATCTGGAGAAGGACGTTACGGCATCGGACCTTCGGAAACACTTCGAGCAGTTCGGCGAAATTATTGAAATCGACATCAAGAAGCAGGGAGCCGTAAGCTCTTACGCATTCTGTCAATATGCGGATATCGTCAGCGTGGTAAAAGCTATCAGAAAAATGGACGGCGAACATCTAGGCAACAATCGTGTCAAACTGGGTTTTGGCAAGTCGATGGCGTATAGCTGCGTGTGGGTGGACGGCGTTGCCGAAGCCGTCACCGACAAGTACCTGCGCATACAATTCGAACCCTTTGGTGCCGTCACCCGCTGCGTTATCGATAGAGAAAAGGGTCAATCTCTCGTGTTCTACGAGCATGTAGCGCAGGCGCAGCAAGCGGTTAGCAAGATGCGCGGCTTTATGCTCAAGGGCCAGAAGTTACAGGTGGATTTTGCAAGCCGGGAATGCCAGGAGTGTTTCTTTGAACGTCTGGAAAAACAAGGGGCGACGTTGGATCGTACGCCTTTCGAAGAAAGGAGAGAACCATCATCGAGGGCGTTCGATTCATCAGCTGTTTCCAGATTATCAAGGTAAGTTGCCTCATAATTACCAGTGTGTTCTGAGCAGTCAGGGGTAAACATTCGGTATACTGAAATTTACGGAAATTCCCAAGGTCTTGCATCCGGTATAACGTGCTGGCAACTCTTACTTTTGGGTCGGTATTTACATGTGTGGAAGTAAATCGCATAGGGATTTTATTAAGTCGGAGTGAGAGAAATGCGACGGCGTTGCCACATTTCTCCGGTACGCATTTTTCTATCAAGTAAAGTAAAATCACGATCGCAAACCGCTTATTTTTAACAGACTTTTGTTCGAAAAAATAACTAGATAAAATCATTAGATATGTTTCT
The DNA here is from genome assembly GCF_002938485.1 of Sitophilus oryzae. NCBI lineage: Eukaryota > Metazoa > Arthropoda > Insecta > Coleoptera > Curculionidae > Sitophilus > Sitophilus oryzae. The sequence goes on along the minus strand of NW_022145920.1, from coordinate 4,548,934 downwards.
GAGCATCTAAAATAGAATTATAAGGATATCGTTAGGGTGTCCATTTTTTATAACGATCGAGAAAACATCTGTAATCGCGACAATTTAAAAACTCAACTTTTTAACACAACACGCGATGACTCAAGAAGCACTTTAGTTTATGAAACTTTGGCCTGTTTTTTTTCTATTCAATTTTTTTTTTAAAAACGCATCCATTTTCCTTTTAGTGCATAGCAATTTTTAGCAATCATGTAACTTTTTTATTTATAAGGATTTACACATACTGTCTGCGAAGAAAATATAGCATAAATATTAAAAATGTTTTAAAAAAACTACAATCAAATGTTTCTAATGGATTTCCAGATATCGATTTTTGAATTCAGAGTTATCATAGCGCGACCACTGTCGAACACCAATTCAATTCCACTTATTTTTACCAAAGTTGCACTTGCGCTTAAAAATTTACAAGCTATAGGGAAAATTACAACGACTCGTTAATAAATAAAGAAATAAAGTTTCACTAGAGGTAATTAAATCGTGAAGCTGAACGCATGATGTACACTCTTCCCTAGAATTTTAAGTATTGATATGCTATTGATTGAGTCGACCGCGACAAATCTGCTATATCCCCTTCCACGTCTCTTAGCAATGTGCACAGTTTCTCGGTTTATTTCGTACGTTTGGCAACGTTTTACTGCCCTCTCTTTGTTCAGTACATTATAAACGCATATTGCTCTTCTTACATACGGAAATCTCGACCCAAGACTAACCTTTGGCAGCCCTTAGTATATTTAATAGGTAAATAGTGAATATATTGTACTCAGTATACTTACTTTGTTAATTTAAGGTACAAATTATGCTTTAACAAGTACTTTAACAAAACTGTTATTAACTGGTTTGAATTTTGCAACTAACTGCTCCACGGCAACTTGCATTGGTTGACATACTGCGATTAAAAATTATACCAATGTTTTTGGTGCAATTTAACTCTAAATATTATATTTTTAAGGGGTATCTTGAAAGCAGTAATAAATATTATGAATATTTTAATAGCTTTATGGAATAAAAATATTGTAATAAATCTATTGCAATCGTAATAAAAGTTCGATATAAAAGTTTTGGTCTCTAATATTTTCTGAGTTCTGACAAATTTGGCTTCTGGCTTCTAACCTATTGTATATTTCTTTTTTTTTTAATGGTTACCGAAAGTTATCTTCTTTTGAAGATGATTTACCGGTAGTATTCTACGTCTACGCGTTTTTGTTACATTTGAACCGATAATGCAATCCCTAACAATAAATAATTATGATTTTATTTTGAAAGGTATGACACCCCGACAAGACCGAGAACCTCCAGCTATTCTAGTCGATCTTCGGTGGCGGCCGTGGCCTCACCGGGCACACCGGGAAACGCCACTCCCAGAGCGGGACGAACGCGAGTCGCCAGGTACTACGAGTACGACATGGACTACGCATCCGTGGAAGGAAGGCACGCCACGCATCGCAGCTACGACGAGTACAGCCAAGGATCGGCGGCTTCGCACGAGGATCCCTACGATCCTTACGACCATGGGCAATATTTACACGATAGCCCGGGTCATTTGGATCCGCTGGAGGTTAGTTTAATATGGAAACTGAAATTATACGAGATTTTTGGTTGTAATGATTTTTTATGTATGTATTATGGATAATAGAGGTAAGGAGAAACATCTCTTATGAGACTTGGTTTGAGAAAGTGATTACTTAAAATGGGGAAATAAGGGTTCACTAAATGTCTACAGTGGCGCTAATAAGCAATAAGGGATAGAACTGAACTTAGCGGTTATAAATAAAGTGAAGATAGTCATAAAGAGAGACAACACGCGCTTACAGAAAACGTATATTTATCTATCTTTCTTTAATGGTATTTCCTGTTTTATTTTTTGGCGCTTCTTTCAAATGTAGAACTTTTGCTGCAGCAGCGCCATCTTAATTGTCGCTGTCTTTGATGACCACTTTTCAATACACGAAGATAATTCTTCTTACCTCTACCCTCCATAGTATGTATGTAGAGGAGAATCAATTTTGAGAGAATTTCGAGAATCAATTTTGAGAGAATTTCGAGAATCAATTTTTAGAGAAAAAGGGCTCGCCTTAGAAACAGCATCATAGGTGTCACCCCGGGCTCGCCTATGTTTAGAGCTATCTAATGATTATTACCATAATATTATTTTCACAATAATTAGCTTTACATATTTACAAGCTTTATACTTTTGAAATAGTACACTTTTGTAGTAAAATTCCATGTTTCTTCAATTTCATAACTGTAGGTAAAATTTTCACTGTACAGGGTGTCCCATTTTGGTTGAAATTATATGATATCTTCGATATTAGTGAAGTTAGAAGTACGTCATACGGAAGATGCTGTAAACAAAATGTTCATAGCCCTCTTCGATTGTGAGCTACAGGGTCTTTTTGAATATTTTGCAATTTGGGACACCCCTTCTATTTCTGTTATTGTTAAAGATATTGAAAAGGTGAAAACTGTGTATTGTAGAACTATTTACGTAGAATACAATGGCGTAGTATGTTATTCTATAAAAAGAACATTTTAAAAGATATGAACTAAAGTTGTTTTCTTAAATGGAACACCCTGTATATTTATAAATTATATGATCTGGCTTGCCATAAGCTTCTCAAAAATATATATCACTCTATATTTATTTTCATTATTTACTGCAATATTTAAAAGTTTTTTTATTAAAAGATCATATTTGTTAGTAGGCCATGATTAATAATAAAAGAAACTAAAGAATTATTAAAATTATATATATACTGCTATTTGTCTATTGTTTTATATGATGGCCTCCCTGATTCCCGGATTTGTCCGTTCTTAATTTCTGATGTTGTGGATTTTTGAAATGAAATATATCATGGCAACTACAACAATGTTGAACACCTGGAAAATGCTTTAATAATGCAAGCTTTTAGATATTTGCAAACCCATCCCATTATAATAAATTCCGTTATAAAAAATAAAAATATATTCAGAGATTCAGTGGTAACAGTTCAAAAGTAAAATTTATCAATCCCAAATAAAATTTTGATATGTGTATGACTATTTTAGTACCATTTTGATTTTTTGTTATTTATCAAAAGAAAATGATATATTTTAAATATTCCAGTAAATAATGAAAATAAAATAGAGTGATATATATTTATGAAAAGCTCAAAGCAAGACGGATTATGTGATTTATAAATGTACAGGGTGTTACATTTGAAAAAACCTAATTTTAGTTCATATTCCCCAAAAAAATTATAGAAAAACAAACTACACCACTGTATTCTACGTAAAAAGTTTTACAAGAATCGGTTTTCACTTTCTCGATATCGTCCACAATAACGGAGATACGGGGGCTGTCCCAAATTGCAAAATTTTAAAAGACCCTGTAGCTCAGAAACGAAGAGGGCTATGAAAATTTTGTTTACAGCATCTTCCGTTTGACAAAAAAAGGGACAGGTTTGTGCAAACCGCATCCTCCTATCTTTACTAATAACGGAGATACCGTATGATTTCAACTAAAATGAGACCCTGTATATGCTAGTCTGTAATCCATTTTACCTCACAGGTAAACCTTTATGTCTTGAAATCGAATACTTGGAAGATTTTTTTTTATTTTTAAATGGTCGTTTTACCCCATCTCAAAATTGACATCTCCAGTTAAAAATCACGATCTATATAATCAATTTCCTCGTATACTCGAAATACATGCAACCTTATAACGTACCGTTGTCGTAGTCAAAAGTAATAACCGCTGATTTCTTAAATCAAGTACCCATTCTTACACCACCAGGTGCGTGGTCAGAACCTGGTGGAGCCCGTACCGTACGCTCCGCACGACATCCGCAATCTGCAAAAGGAACGGGTCCATCTTCTGGAACAGCTGGAGGAGTGCCCCAGTTCGGGCGACGAACTGATCAGTCCGAAGAAGCGGCTGAAACTGGACCTGCTGGATACCGCCATCGCGGGTGACGTCATCATCGAGGCGAACCGAGATCACAACAGAAAGGTAAAGGTAGGGCCACGTAGCAGGGAGTGTTTTGTTTGTTTTCTTGTGCTGTGGTGGTGCATAAGGTCGTGGGGCTTACGGAAATAGCTGGCTCTCAAATTTAACAAACTACTAATTCTAAAATAAAATTAGGTCTGCCTAACTTTATTAGAGACACCCATTTGACTAGATTTTTGACATCAAACTGGCTAAATTGCCGCCGGCGGTATAGACAATTTATAGATGGTATAGACGGTATAGACTATAAAATAATTAACTAGAAAGAAGTGTCAACTCTGTGTTAAGTCGTGGAAACACGATACGCCACCGAAAGCCTTCGTTGTCGTCTGGAGAACTAATTTTCCAATTGACAGGTTGACATGATGGCTTCATTTTTATTTCCGTTTCCGGTTATTCAATGGCGGGCACTCTTTCAGTTTAAATGTATTTTGTACTCTTTCTTATCATAAATAAAACAAAATAAAAATTTATTCAAACATATTTATTTGAAATATGAGACAACGTCACTAAATAAATATAAAAAATAAAGAATTGATTGATTTCTATATCAATTACTAAATTATATGCAGTTTTAACGTAAATTAGTAAGGTATAAGCATGACTTAAGTAATTTGTAAATAAATACACGTATTCACAGCTTTCAGGGACAGAAAACGAGGGCAGAAACATGAAAACAGGAGCCTTATATAAAAACCTGAAAACAGAAAAACAATTTTTTTTATACTAAAATAAACGAGGTAAAAATATCAATAGGTACTTATAAAATATAAATATACTATTAAAAAAAAGCGTGCATTATTCCCAAAGAGACCTGGGGCGCTATTCTGTACAATCGTCGGTATCGGTAAGTTACCGACAGCTATCGATATGTATTTGTATATAGTAAACATGTGTTAATTGTTGTTGTTATAGTTACCGATCGGTCCTATGGCAGATATCGCAAATGTGTACCGACGAAAATCGGTATCTCTACCGTGCCCTTGTTAACCTCACGGTAGAGATACCGAGAGTCGTCGGTACAAATTTGCGATATCTGCCATAGGGCCGATCGGTAACTATGACAACAACGATCAACACGACGCTCATTGGGCGTACGTACCGATAGCTGTCGGTAACTTACCGATACCGACGATTGTACAGAATAGCGCCCCTGGTTTATAAATCGAAAAGAAGGAAAAAGAGACTTTAGTCGGATAACAATCAGATTGTATCAGTCAGATTTATTGTATTATTGACAATAAATCGCACATACTGGAGATAACTAATGTTCGCTATAGTTAAAAATGATCTTACCTTGCTGTAAATTGTTTCCATTTTCAAAAAAATCGCCGATCATAAACATATAACAAAATTTTCTTGCATCTAAAAAATATAGAAATAGTGTTTATTTACTACCTATTTTTAATATACATGGGACATACCTAGTACTGCAGAAACTAGTGTTGGGAAAATTCGAATTAAATAATACGACTAATTCGATAGTAAATTAAAACTAACTAATTCGATTATCTTTTTCGATGTAATCGAGATAAAAATTAGTAGCATTTTATATTATATCTGTGGTAACCGAATTACAAATGAACATAAAACATAACCTCTTATGGACGAATATTAGTAATTAGTCAGAGAATTAGTACTATTAGTAGTATTCTTTCGTTCTGAACGAACTGAAAATTTTCACTTAAACTGATTTATAAAGGGAATCGACAAAGAAAGGAACGATCCGATATAGAAAAATCCAGAAATCATTGTTATTTCCTATACCACGTAGGAATAAATCAGTTTATATTTTAATTATCTATCATCACTGATAAAATAAAAAGAAATACGAACCGCACGTAAACAAGGACATACTTATATCGGAATAGGAATTGAAATGTTTATAAAAGGTCATAACAATAACTATCATAAACTCGGCACTTTTAAATTTAAAACTTTAAATTATGGTTTAATTTATTAAACGGCTTCGGCACAGTTAATAGAATACATTGAATAAAGAATATATTTTTTTTATTCTTTATTCATTGATAGAATATAGGTATGGCAATGGTTCAGAATTTGTTTAAAATAGCCCCTAGACGAGCACTAGCTGGGACGAATTTATTTTTAGGTTAAATTTATAATTCTACTAAATAATTCGAATTATTAATTCGATTGTGAAATATAAATTATTACTAATTATTCGATGGTGAAAATAATTCGATTATTCCCATCACTATTTTATGTCTGTCTATAGATCTAGCAATCAAAACACGTTTTTCGTTTTTCTCTGTTGGATTCATGCGCATCCGATTGTTTTGAATATTTTAGAATTTTCTACAAATGTCAAATATTAACGACAGCTCGGTTCTAAATCTATTTCACAGGTGGCACACTTCTCCGTAAGTGTGGTTATCTTATCATCTGTTATGACATGATTGTGTTCTTTGATAAACAGAGACAACTAGATCCTATAATATTAATGCTGTCTAACGCTTTTTTATGTTAATCAAATGTTATAATAAATAAAATAAATTAATAATGCACATTAACTACACCAATAATAACAAATACTTTTGGTAAGAATTAGAAATGTTTACATTAAGAAGTTTGTTAAATAACTTTTTTGAAAAGATTTTACATATTCATTCTATAATTGATAATAATAATTCTAGATGTTAATGGGAATTTGCAGTTAGTATTTTTTTATTAATAAAATAATTTTAATCCTAGGTTGTATCTTTTGTCTCATTTTAGGTCTTTATTTGTTTTTATCTCTTAATTTCTTATAGTGCGAAGATTTTGCATTTTAGAATTTTTCAGTACATATTAGAAATTCCTAAGATTTATTTTTCAATAACGATACATTAAATGAAAAACTTTGAATGTTCACCGACACCTTTTAAAATTGAGCTAAAAATCCTGTCTTCCGGGGATATCTTTTTCTAGGTTATTAGGTTCATTCTAACCCATAAATTCCATAGGTTAGTTTTTTAGGCTCACCCTACTGTACATATACATACTTACTGAAAAATAAATTTAATCAATTGCCACTGGCACTATATTTTTCACTAAATATAATATGATATTAATAATATAATATAATTATTAATATAATGGATAATAATTGGATTGTCCTGAAGAACTTGTAATAGCATAAATACTTTTAAATTAGATCTAAACACAATTGTCACTGTAATATATTATTTCACTGAACATTCTATACTTACCTTTAACAATACCTACAAATTATAATTCATAACTATAACTGAATTGTGCTGAAAACCTTACAATAACACTGTTAGGCTTTGCGCTTGCCGGCAATTTTTAGTCGGCCGACTATTTTGTTTGATTTGTAACCAATGTTCTGTTTTATGGACCCCCGCTCACGCGCTATCAAATAGTCGGCCGATCGGCTCCATAACCGTTTTGTAACTAAATAATGGGCCGACTAAAAATTGCCTGTGCGTAGTCTTAATTTTAAATTGAGTGATTTGTTCTTTATCTTTCAATCCCACAGTATCACTAACTTGTCTTTGCAGGTTATGGATGGTCGAAGATTGTCCGAATCAGCGTTACGTCACCACTCACGAAGACCTTCGGTTGACAACAAATATGGTAACCACTATGTCCCTCACACAGTCGGTTGTAAAAGACGACGAACAGCTGGTAGTGACAATGGTGCAAGAACAGGGGGACATTCGCATTATGTAAGCATACTTTGCTTTTTACTTTTTTTTTTATTTATTATGAATACAGATAAGAAAATTATGATGTAATTTTGAGTTGCAGTTAATTAATTCTCTTATAATAATAAAGCCCAAAAAACTGCTAATCTGTTAGGAGTCTGATCGGTATCGAAATGTAGAGCGTTAATAAAATATCGTCAATGCGGAAGAAGAGCGAGATTTTTGAGATTTATTGCTGTACAAATTAAAAATCATTCAAATTTTATTCTGGAAAACTGTTTATAGTTCCCATAGAAATCACTAGAGTGCGCTGTGAGAAAATGTCCCTTAGTTTGATGCAGCGTATGGGAAAGACCGACACAACTTTAGTTGGCACTCCATAGTTGTATCGTGAACGCCTGCGCGTTGTGAGAAAAAGTGTCACATTTTAAAATAAACAATACGTGAATTATATTAAAGACGGTTTTGTGCATGGTGGACTGAGAAAGAGTGTCACATCTGAAAATAAAACTGTTTTTATATATAGTTTAAAAGAAAATTATTACAGAATTTAATTTTATTACAGAACTGTTTTTTATAACATTTTGTATTTCTTTTTTTTTCTGAAAAAAGTTACTTCTACGACGACAAAAAAAATAAATATTGTTTTATTGTTACATCTCAAAAAAAAAGTTTAGTAAATGAACAATACAGTCATATCTCAAAAGCGGGGGACAAAAAAATATATATTGGGGAATAGATGGAAATTTTTTTATGTTAAAAGCAAGGCAGAACCAAAAGGTTTTTCTTAGTTTAGTTTGGTGGCATGGCAAATGCTAAGTAATGATATTAAGACGATTATCATTTCAGTAAATTTTAAATTGGCCCTTCTGAAAATTGTGTTTTTTTGAGATGTGACGCTCTTCTTCTGCATTGACGATATATCATTTATGGGTAAAATAATTACTTGGACTTGATTATTATTAATCCAGTAAATAAGGACACGAAAAGACCCAAACCTCGGCTTAATTCGTCAACCATGAATTTTTAGGATTTACCTACGACCATGACCTTTTGTGGCCGTGGCCGGCCGTAGCTTCAGCGTTAGTGTGTCGATCTGCGGAGCGGAAGGTACTGGGTTCGATCCCCAGCCAGTACGGTCGCTTTATTTATTTAAATAAAAATATTTATTTATCTAAATAGAGCGACCAACGAGCCGCCACCTCAAGGAAGGCAATGGCAAACCACCTTGAGTATATTTGCCTTGTACAGCTTCTCAAATATAGTGCCGTTCGGATTCGGCGATAAACTGTAGGTCCCGTGTACTTGTGAAACACTGATGACACACATCACAAGTACATGCGAGAGGTAGCCGACGCTCTATATAGAGTATGGCACTGTAAGAAGATGACCTTTTGAGGAGTATAGGGGAAAAATTGTAACATCGTGCATGGCCACTTTGGCCGAAAAAATGGCGCCAAATGCCTGAAAATCAGTTTTTTCGCAAATATCTTCCAAAATATGCAATTTACAAAATTTTTCTTGAATGATAAAAAATGTAGCTTACATCTACAAGAAAGGCTCTGATACTTTTTTTCGTAAAGTCCCATGAGAACGGTTAAAAACGACCCTAAGGGTTAAATAACGGGGTTTTCGCCACTATTGGCCGAAATATGGCATGTAGATGATTTTCATGATCGCCATACGAAAGATTAGCTAAAAATATAATCCTGACACTTCTTTTCGTAAAGTTGTTCGTAAAAAGAAACCAATTCGACTATTCGTTAAGTTACAAATGAAAGTTAAAAGTTACAAATAGTTGTTTTTTTATTAAAATGTGATTAAACAAATTCTTCAAATTTTTTGAGTTGCTTAAAGAGACTTTAAGAACTACTGTTAAAAAAAATATTGCCAAATAAACTACTATTAATGAAAATACGAATAAGTTTAGTAAAAATCTGAAAATTTTTAGACCAAGGAAGATTTAGATTGTCCGTTTTTTCAACCTAACCAAAGGATATACCTAAATCCTTTGAATAAGAAGACTAAGGAAGGAGCATAATGCTATCCATATATTCATGCATGGTGGGCGGAAAAAGGACTCTAGGGTGGGGATCCTTGACAGTTCTGTTTGACTATTCATTTGACACATTTGAATTTGATTTGAAATTTTGTGGATTTGTCAGTCTTTACCATAGATAAAAGAAAATAATCTACTATTGTCTTTACGGAACTTATTTTATGTTATTTATTATTTATTCTACTACTGATAGTTGTATAAAGGTAGTAAATCTAGATGGAAATTGTGGCAGAACTTAAATTAACAGTGACACTATCGCGATTTATCGAAAAAGACTCTAAAATAGTTGGTTGCGTAGCGTGCGGTAGATCTCAGCAAAAATCGAGTGAAATAATGGATCAACTTTTCGCTAGTAAGTTACTATACAGGGTGGCCCATCGAAGACGTTCCGCAAGACATAACGGCCAGGATATTTTTTTTTTTCAAAAAATCTAAAAACACGTCAATTTTGTTTGTGAGGGGGACAACTTTTGCCCCAAAAATGATTGCAAAATCTTCAACCCTCTAAGCGGGGGTGTCATCCTCCAACTTTTTTCAAATGGGAAGGGGGGTCAAGTGGCGCCGCAATGAAAAGAGCTTTCTATTCTCTATATTTCCCCGCTTCGTTTTTGAGAATCAGTCGAGTCATTGAGAAAATATGAAGGATTGAAATTTGAGAAGTTTATTTAAACATTTATCAGAGTAAATGATAAGGATAAATTCCTTCGACCAATTTGCTGTTATTTCTAGATGTTTAGGCATTTTTTCACTTGCCACAAGGTTGAACGATCAGGTGCGGTCTCAATATCGTTAAACTGACCCACAATAGAATTTCCAAAAATACCAGCCCGCCACGATCAAAATCGTCTTCGTTGAGTTCTTGTACCAACTGAATTTTGTACCGGTGGAACTTGTGTTTTTTTAATATCGTTTGGACACTTGTACGATTCACGCCGGTCGCGGTCTCATTGGCTAATTTTCTTGTACTCAGCGTACTACCCATGGCAACTTGGCCCAATACGAATACCTCCATAGCTTCATTTACTACAGGATTTTCCCTTTGCCTCTCTTTATTCATAACGGAACCAGTTTCGTGAAATTTTGCTACTAAATCGCGAACAATTTTGCCCTAAAGGTGTTTGTCAGGATGGCGTTCATTGAATATCTGCGCAAACTGATTGCCACATTCATTATTTTTAAAATAAAGTTCGATTATGTCCACTTTTTCTGCAAGTGAGTACACCATACTTGTTAAAAAGTTTAACGATATTGAGAAGAACTTCAACGCACAAGTCACAGGACAGCTATCTAGCAACTACCGCACCTGATCGTTCAACCTTGTGGCAAGTGAAAAAATGCGTAAACATCTAGAAATAATAAGAAAAAACAGCAAATTGGTCGAAGGAATTTATCCTTATCATTTAGTCTGATAAATGTTTAAATAAACTTTTCAAATTCCAATCCTTCATATTTTATCAATGACTCGACCGATTTTCAATGGGACACCCTGTATAATATACATACGTGTAGTAAACCGATCATTTATGAAATTTATTTAAATTAACTAATTATATATTTTTTCTTGTATTTTTGCTTTTATTTACTACTTGTCAAAGATTAGATGTCAAAGAGTTTAGATACGTCAATTTGAGTTACCTGCTTCAGTAGCGTATCGGATGTTTATGGTTATAAATAATTATTATAACTTATCTATTTTTATTAAAATTTTATATTTTTATAACAATTTTAGGCTCTGGTGCACAATAGGTCCCCACGCATTTAACACTTTTTTGGGATTTTTTTGCAAGATTATCTTAAACTGAATATTTTTAAGCATAAAAATTGTTGGATGAATGTGTTTTATCTTTAAAAAGCGGCAAAAAAACGTATTTTAGGTACAGGCGACGGACAGTAAATATGTTAAATTTTCTACACGGATTCAGTAAAAACATCACATATTAGTACTTTATTACCTTATATAGACGTGGAATGATCTAATTTAAGCACAAAATGTAACGAATCTTCTTTGTAAGCATAAAAATTAAGAAAATATATTTATTTACATCAGCTCAAGCTAGCAATTTTATGACTTTTTTCGATTGACAGTTAATCGATCATCGGTATGTCATCTATGGCCTTCGCATAGAATTTGCGACGTTGTCAATAAAATTACTTTATATGATTTTCTTCTGAAATAAAGTTGTTGTGGAGGGACTTAAAACGGTAAGTTATCACTTTAGTGCAACAAAAATTGAACTGTCTAGTAGCTTATTCGTTAGTGTGGATTATTTTAAAGCAATTTCTGAAATAAAATTTGCGGATTTTTCAGGTTCTACGAAAATATAAGTTTTTTTAATATATACTGTTTTTCGACGCGTAATCAATGAAGTTTTGTCATTAGGCTCAATTAGGTTAGCCTGGTTATTTGGAAGGTGGTAATGCATTGGTTAGCCTGGTTATTTGGAGGGTGTTAATGCAATGGTTAGCCTGGTTATTTGGAGGGTGGTAATGCATTGGTTAGCCTGGTTATTTGGAGGGTGTTAATGCATTGGTTAGCCTGGTTATTTGGGGGTGTTAATGCATTGGTTAGCCTGGTTATTTGGAGGGTGGTAATGCATTGGTTAGCATGGTTATTTGGAGGGTGTTAATGCATTGGTTAGCCTGGTTATTTGGGGGTGTTAATGCATTGGTTAGGTTAGGTTGATAGGCTGGTTATTTGGAGGGTGGTAATGCATTGGTTAGCCTGATTATTTGGAGGGTGTTAATGCATTGGTTAGCCTGGTGATTTGGAGGGTGTTAATGCATTGGTTAGCCTGGTTATTTGGGGGTGTTAATGCATTGGTTAGGTTAGGTTAGATAGGCTGGTTATTTGGAGGTGGTAATGCATTGGTTAGTCTGGTTATTTGGAGGGTGTTAATGCATTGGTTAGCCTGGTTATTTGGGGGTGTTAATGCATTGGTTAGGTTAGGTTGGTGGGGAGTGTTTGGAAGTACGCAGATCACATCGATTTCGGAATCTTACTGAACAAATCCGGGAAAAATATATTTTTAAACAATTGTGCTAAATACTGTGTAATGATTTTATTGTCAATTTATTTTTATAGTGTTTTTGTTTTGCCTCGTTTATTATATTTTTAATTTTTCGTGTTCTTAAAGTGCGTACTAAATGTAAAAAAAATGAATATAAAGTAGAACGTTTTCGTCGATTTTACACAGGGTGAGTATGGCAACACTGTGCATAACCTTGTATTTTACTGTCTTTATGAAGGTTATAATAGGGAGTTTTCGCATTGAAATGTAGTGAAAATTTGGAATTTTCAATTATTTTTTTTCGTAGAAAATGTGGTTCATCCAACAATTTTTTTCTTTTAAACCATTCCATTAACTATGGGATCCACACTAAAAATTAAAAAAACCACGATTTCGTGGGGACCTGTTCTGCACAAGACCCACAATTTTAATAACTACCAACATTTATTCACAACGTAAAATAAAAAAAAAATATTGAGTCTACCCCACGTCAAAATTAGAACGGCACTGATAAACCGGAATTTAAGTCCGCCATATTTGAGGCCCATCGCGGTGGACCTAAGATTTTTGATATGCTCCTTCCTTAGTCTTCTTATTCAAAGCCTAAACCTAACCAAATCCAAAATGTGACAGCTGTTGAATGAACTTTTTAAATGAACTTTGAATCATCAAAAAATATTAAATTTTATCCGAATTATTAAACAATTTGTCCGATCAATGATACGCTTATGAAATATATCTTCGGAGCGTTAAGACTTGGAGAGAAAATTGAGTAATCTTTGAGGCGGAATATCTCGAAAACTACTAATTTTACGTAAAAAATGTTGAGAATTATTTTTGTAGGTAATTACATACATAGCTTTATTTTATATTTCAAGAAAAATGTTGTAAATTGCATATTTTGACAGATATCTGCGAAAAACTGATTTTTCGGCCATTTGGGGCCATTGTTACAATTCTTTTCTCTAACACTATTCCCCAAAAGGTACACAATCCGCCTGAAAAGTCCCGGTCGATGAATTAAGCCGTGGTTTCAACTTTCATTTACTGCACTTTATAGAGTTTAAGAAACATTAAAGGAACTAGACTAGAAAATATCTTCTATTACTGCCAAATATAGACGGATGTATTAATAGTTTTATGGATTAATTGCAGAACGAACATTCGGACGGATCCGAACATCCAGGATCCAGACCTGGTACACCTCTCTGCGACGAGAACCCGGAATTTCCTCCGGGGGAACCACCAAAGAGGACGACCAGGGAACGAGAGGGACCACTAATGTTGCCTCTTCCGAAGTTTGCGGCACAGATTCGAGCGACTCCTGAATTCCAGAGAGGTATGTGACTACGGATTTAAGGATTTAAGATTTAACTAATCGAGGTCTTTAAATTCAACCAATAAAACTAATATCGTATCATCGTATCGTCGGACAACGGATGCATGAAAATCAAGCTTAAGTTGACACATGCGTACAAATCCGATGCCGGCGATCCCAATTACCTTTCTAGAACGGTACAAATTTTTGTGTTGGAACAAACCTTTAATATCACTTAACAAAAAAATCTTAAGCTTTGATTATTATTGTGATTTTATAATTTAAAAATTATTTTACAGGAGCTGTATCTGTAGCGGGTATTAAAGGCCAAAAAGACAACGTAAATCCATTGGCTAGTCCGCCCCCCGCAGCGACGAGCCCTCGAGTTTCTTTGCTCCATGTCCGACCTCCTAGTCCTACGCACGCGGTGCCGCCTCCAGCATCACCGCCACCGCGACCTCCTAGTCTTAGTTCAAATTCCAGTGATAGTAAGTACTCCGTATTATACAGGGTAGCGCACCTCATTCGCCTCCGTTGATTATACAAAAACGGAAAGAGGTAGAAACAAAATATTTTATGGGTGTATGTGGGGAGGTAATGTGTACAATTTATAATTATTTTGGAATATGCAGGGGTTTTCAGAACTAAGATCCATACTAAAGTTATATTTTTTTCTTATTGAACACTCGGTATTTTATTTCATTTTTGGATTCTGGGGCCCAAAAATGTTATTTATTATAGATTTGGTGCATTCTCCGCCGGTGCTGCCACCATGCGAGAATATCGTGAACAATCGATCTATACAAATACACAGGTTTAAATAGCGAGTATACGAAAAATTTATTATTTAATTATTCTAAAAGTGTTAGGAAGTATAATTTGTAAAAATTCTAAAAATAAAAAAGTAAATATTTTGATATCTTCGGAAGGTCTAACTTGTATTATAATTTATTATTCCAGTTAAAAACACTTTTTAGATTAGTTCAACTACGGTAGCGACCATAGTTTTAATTACCGGTTTTGCTAGTGAGGCATAATTGGGGCTATTTTGGCTATAACGAAATTTTTTAAAGGTACATAATTATAATTTTAGAAGATGTTCGTAAAATATTTAATCACTAGTTGATTAAAAAAAGTATACCATTAATATTGCAAATTATATTTTATCCTCTCATAGTATGTCTATTTAATTTTTTGATTATGTAACGAGCACTTTATTTACTCACTTGTTTCGTGGAACTGCTTGAATCTTGGACTTATTTTTGCTTTTAATTAAATTGGTATGAGAAACTATGAACCTATAAAATGTTGTTTCGGAAGAGTTGAATATCCGGAAAAGTTGAGTTATTGAATGTTATTGCATCCAACAACGCTCTAATTACGATCTCCTTTACGCGTTAGCATTTTTTCGGCAATTTTATTAACATTTGAAATTGTCACAACACAACATGACGCCTAGTTCGAATTCTTTTTCACTTATTTTTTACTACCCGAAACAGCGTTACAACACACAAACCTCGTACCTGGGTGTTTTATAGTCTCAATAACTGCACTAGCAAAAAACTAAAATACTTAAATATTATGACAAAACCACAGTTTGAATATTATTTTAATGCGACCAACATGCCGGCGCGCGGCGGCGTGAAGTAGGTACATTATGATCATTTCTGATTTTTGCCGTAGAGTACGCTGCGGTCGGAATTTGTTGAAATCAACTGAAATGAACCAGGCCTATAAGGGTTAAATATGTTTAAAATCTTTGGTTTTTGAGATATTAGTAGAAATAACCTATCAACACTCTGTACATTACGTTTCAGAATTAATTCTTCTCCTGAGTTTAAAGGTAGAGAAATAAACTTTGATGAAAATTTTTATTGCTTTTTTAGATTTATACAGGGGTACTAAAATTTTCTGATATATTTTAAATATGTATTTTACATAAAAGCTTTGTTATTTCGTATGCAACACCCTGTATTTTTTAAGAGCAGATTTCAATGCTCTTTCAAACTATACCGGGTGCGTCTCAAAAGTGGCTCACCCCCTATAACTTTTTTATTTTTTCAGATAAAACAACGATATTTAGTATGTTAGTATATGACATAAATTGAGATTGATTGACGCATTCAATTGTTTTCGGTCACTTCCGGTTTCACCAGAAATGACTACAACTTTTGATTTTTAAATAACACCCTCGGTATTTTTTACTTTATTCGATAGAAAATGACACTCTGAATCGAATGATATATCATATGTCAACTTTTGACATTTTGGCATATGGTTTATTTAAAATTGTAACATTTGGTACATAACGACAATTTGACTCAAAATACCAAGTGTGTGGTATCGAATTATTCGTAAAAGAATGCTTTTTCCAAATATGCTAATGAGCCACCCTCGTTCCGCTTGAAAAAATTGAGATATGATTCAAAATACGATTTGGTCATCTTTTAACTGGCCAGGACAAGACTATCAAATCTATTTTTCCAAGGTTCCTTGATTAAAAATTAGTGTTTTTAACACAGCCATGGCACTCTAGATTGAAATTTAAAATAGAATTTGTTTTTGAGCGACTATGTCAAAAATTGACATATGATATGTCATTCGATTCAGACTATTCAGAGTGTCATTTTCTATCGAATAAAGTAAAAAATACCGAGGATGCCATTTAAAAATCAAAAGTTGTAGTTATTTCCGGTGAAACAGGAAGTGACAGAAAACAATTGAATACGTCAATCAATCCCAATTTATGTCATATACTAACATACCAAATCTCGTTGTTTTATCTGAAAAAATAAAAAAGTCATAGGCGTGAGCCACTTTTGAGATGCACCCGGTATTAGTGTTTCCTATACCTATCTATAGTCTGTCCAACGACAAGATCCTTGACAGTGATAGATGTGTCTGTCATTTTAATTTCAAAGTAGTTTATTTTATTTTACAAAGAAATAAGTTGGTACAACTGGAACGCATAGCAGAAAATTAATACATATATTTAAAATTTGACTGACAAGTGATTACTTCAAAATATTGTGAAAAAACTGTTATAAAACTGAAAAAATGTAATTGAGTTATTTTATTTAACAAAAACGGTATGTGATAATACAAAACAAACAAGACACCACATACCAAAAAAATATAAAAAGAACTATTTCTTACTTTCAAGCTTCATGAAACTTCTCGCATTTCGCATTTATGATTATATTTGTCAATATAACTTATGTACATATACAAATTTGTAATATTCGACAGGAATAAATAAAACAACATAAGTAAAACAAACTATTTTATTAATAATAACACTTACCAAATTTTATACTTTAAAGGTTGATTAATTAACTTTAATCTTAATTTTTTTAAACCAATACCTTTTGACATTATTTTTGTGCAGTACTATCGTGTGATGTCGATATTTTACAGCTACTCCAGTTTTTAGTATGATCCTTCTACCATATACGAGATGCACTTATTGTATCTACGACGAGATTGTATACAAACTTTATCGATGGTAACTTCATTGGTGTATAAGACTTTCTGCCTGGGCAGCGAGTATTAACCATAAACTGTGCTCTGGGTCTACAGTTAATTTTCACTCAATTTTTCCTTCACTTGACTTCAAAAGACATAAAACACACGTAATAATACGAATTAAAATGCATCATCTTCAAGTCATCTTCCAAAACGCAGGTGAACGCAGGGTATTTGATAAAAGTTGACACAAAATTATAACCTATAATTTGGCAAGACTTTGACAAGCGTCAAAAATGACAAAAATCTAAAGGCGAGTTCATACGCATCGGCGTCCGTTTGTCGTTCATCGTTCCGTCAAACCAATAAAATTGAAATACGATCTGTCATTTTTTAAATAAACCAATAAAACTGGTTAAAAACAAAAAGACACAACGCATGACGGATTTGTATTTAAAACCATCCATACTTAACTTAAAAATTATTAGAAACTTTTTTTAGTAAAATAAATAGATTGGTATGGGACGTCATCTGCTTTTCTTCTGTCATCGTTTGTCGAAATCTTACCTGAGAAAAGAAACAGAGTTTAGATACCATTTTTTTGGTGTAATATATCATTTCTTTCAATAGGCGATGTTACAAGTCCGTCTTTAGAAGAAAGGATTCGATCTCTCGATGAAAAATATGAAAAATGGTCTGGTAGCAGAACGCTGAGTGCTGCGGGAAACGATGCTCTGGCTCTTCTTGATGCCAATAGGGAAAAATTTCGACTTAGGCATAAGTTGCTAGAAATTCAAGATTTTAAGGTAATTTCTTAATATTAGACAAACCCAGTGAATAAGATTTAAACGTAAATATCTGGAATTTTCAGGAAGTCCAACCATCGGAAATCGTTAAATCTGTAATGGCGAAACGATCGGTATTCGACGAGGATCTGAAACGGTTAGAGAGTGTGGGTGAGAAATACGAGCCAAAAGATTTTGGAATATACCGACTGCCGACGATATCACCCGCTTCAATGGTTTTCTCACCGCCTCCTGTTTCACCGGCACCATCGTCTATTTCCACTGCTCTAAAATTAACAACTACCACCACGCAGCTACCTAAAACACCCACCATGCTGTCGCCACGGTCTTCAGGTAAGGTATTACTTGAGATGAGTTTTGCAACAAGTCACCACCAGGGCTGCAACAAATGGACAAAGAGAGTCAGTTTTAAAAAGACTTACGTCTTAAGTCTTAAGTCATTTCTAAAATCAAAATGATTTAAGTCTTAAGTCAAATTCAACATAAAGTTCAAATGATTTAAGCTTAAGTCTTTGACTTAAGTCATTTTATTTCAAGTCAAATAATTTTTGTAAAGACTTAAATCAATATAAGGTTATTTAAGTCGTTTTATATCTATATTTTTGACTTAAGTCATGATGATATGCAAGTTAAGTCAGTAAAATGATTTAATATAATTATCCTCTAGTCAAGACCATCAGAATTAAATTTAAGTACCTCTTTTAAATGTTTCTATTATTTTTTTTGTATTACTAATTAGCGATTTTCTTACTAAGTATCATATTATTAATTTATTGTAGATACAGATGAGACTAAAACAACTTAAAATAAAACGGTTAATTTTCAGAACAGCTACAAACAAAGATATGTTTTTTTTTTATAAAATTTAACTGATTTTGTAGTACTTTATATGTATCCATTACAGATAGATGTCATGTCTATTAAAAAGTGGTGATGTGTTTTGATCACTAATAAAATAGAGAGTAATATATCGATGGCATAAGCCTGGAGGATTTTAAGGTACTCTTCAATATATTCAAGACAAATTTCTTTCGTTCATTTTTCGGGCTACATAACGGAGTCGGGGATTCAGTTGAAATATAACAGACTCACTACGCACGCGTAACACGACAAATAATCAAAACCGGTTTCGAAAAACTAATATTTTATTTACTAGTGGTATTGAGCATTGTTTTTTATTCTGCTGTGAATGTATTCTAAAATCTGACTTCAGCCTTTTATAAAAAGACTTAAATCTTTTTAAAGACTTAAGTCTTTTCTAAAAAGACTTAAATCTTTTTCTATTTCAGAATAAAGATTTAAATCATAAATCAATTTGAAAAAGACTTAATTTTTAAGTCTTAAGTCAGCTTTCGAAAAATGACTTAAGTCATTAAAAAGATTTAAATAAAAAAAAGACTTAAGTTTTCTGTCAGCTTGCAGCTCTGGTTACAACTTATTATATCTTCAGAACTAGCCATTACCAATTTTAATAAAATTAATAAAAACATAGTATTCACGATATTTTGCAGTAAGTCTGTGACTTCTTAAATAACTGGTCAATTTTCTGTTTAGGAGGTGGAATAAGCATCCCAGCGACCAGAGGCCTCCAGTACCCTTTTCCCAGCCACCCGCCGGTGCTGATGTCGCCGGCACCGACCAGCAGCTCGACGCCAACTACACCAACAAGTACTACCGTTACTGCGCGGAGCGTGAACCCCGGTGAAAATAGACTGAAACCGACGGTCAGCGTTCCCGGTGACTCACGGACTTCTAGTGTTAAGACTTCTTGTGTAGCGAACGTTAATAGTGGCGGGGCGAAACCGAAAACCGGGGAAAAAGTGTCGTCGCGACGGAATTCCAGTTCGAACACCTCGCCGCGAGCGGACGTCAAAACTCGTCGAAACAGTGACACTAGTGCGCGTCGAATAGAAGAAGTAGCCGCGGAACAAGAGGAGAAAGAACGACTAGAAAAAGAGCGGCGCGAAAAAGAAAACGAACTGGAAAAACAGCGACTGGAAAAAGAACGCATCCAGCGGGAGAAGGCGGAAAAGGCAGAGAAAGAGCGACAAGAACGAGTGCGGCAAGAAAAGGAACGGGCTCGTTTAGAAAAGGAACGGTTAGAGAGAGAACGATTAGAAAGGGAAAGACAGGAGAAAGAACGACAAGAAAGAGAACGTCTTGAGCGGTTAGCTCAGGAACGACTTCAGCAAGAGATAGAAGAGCGAGAACGAAAGGAACGCGAAGAACGAGAAAGGAAAGAAAGGGAAGAGAGCGAACGGAAAGAGAAGGAACGCCGTGAACACGAGGAACGGGAACTACAAGAAAAACTAGATCGTGAGCGGCGGGAACGTGAGGAACATAAAACCAAAGAGGAAGAGCATCGAGTGGTTAAAGAGAAAGAGCGACGGCGCAGCGAAGATCCTACTCGACACAAAGATTCAGACAATCACCACGAACGTCTTAATTCGAAGCATCGTGAGAACCACAGCGAAACCAAACACAAGGAGAACAATTCCCATCACTCTAATGAGAAAGACGAGAATCACCGACGCGAAGGTGATCGTCCTCGACACACCGCCGAGACTCGACATTTATCCATCGATCTAGAAAAGGGACCAGATCCTACAAGAAGAAAAGAGCGCAACAATAGTCTACCAGCGGCCGTAGGTCTTAAACGACGACCTAGTTCACATGAAATCACAGACGGATTAGATGAGGCGAAGAAAATGCGCCTCGCGCACGATCATAGGAAAATATCCGATAGGCGTGATTCGAAAGACAGTGCAAAGAGTGATGAGAAAGTGAAGAAAAACAAACATAAAAATAACTTTTACGAAAAACACAACAGCGGGACGAAAGAAAGCGAAGAACGGCGGCGAGAGCGGGAGCGCGAACGTGAAGAGCGTCACAAAAAGTACAAATTAGATAAACTGAAGGTGAAAAGCAAAAGTCGAGAGAAAGACGCTAAAGAAACATCTTCGACACCACCCGCCTCTCTTACCATCACTGATAAAGACTTTTTAGCGAAACTTAATCTAAAATCTAACGAGGAGATCGAACGTGAAAAACAGAAAAAGGATAAAGAGAGCAAGGATAAGCGCGTTGACGTACGTTTAGAAGACAAACGATGCGACGATAAAATAAAAAAGGAGAAGCATTCTTCATTTGACACCAAAGAGAATATCAAATCACCTCAAGAGGACTTAAAGACCAAAACCGATGATCGGAAGGGACAAGAAAAACATTCGATTTTTGAAGTAGTCAACGAGGAACCGCCTTATATTTCCATGTACGATAAGGTGAAAGCTCGTAGCTGTAAAAATATGCAAAAACAAGAAGAAGAAAAACGGCAAGAGAAAATAAAAGCGAAATTTAGTCAACTGAAAGAACGAAGGGCGCGACGCGAAGAAAAGAAACGTTCCACCTCGTGGGACGAGGATTCTGATTCTGAAAAAGAAATTGAAGTAAAATTGCGTCGTGGCAGGAAAGTACTGGATAGTTCAGACGAAAGTCAGGAAAGGAAAATTCATCACAATCGTAAGGAGGTTTTGCATTCCGATTCGGATAATTTTCTGTTGGTTCGGGCAGTTAAAACAGAGCAATTTGAAACAACCGATGACGAAATCAAAACTAAACATCTACCTTTTAAAACCTCCAAATCCCGTATTGCTAGTGATACTTCCGACGATGAATATGGTAACGCCAAATTTGCTAACAAAATAATATCCAACGATTACCATGACAAAAAAGTTAAAGAAATTTTCTCAGAAAATGAGCCTGAAATTGAAATTAAAACCGAAAAGATTACATCAGTCAAATGTGAAATTGAAAGGCTAGTTAAAAAAGAGCGAAGAAATAGTAAATTTCAAGACCTTGCACCTGAACAGACCATCAACTCCTTACACTCTGATGTTGAAGTGAAATCAGAGAAATTCGATAGTAAACATATTTTTGACAATACAACTGATGATGATATGAATGAAATTAGAAAGGACAAAGCAGAGCGTCGGGAAAAGAAACACAAAAAGAAGCAAAAAAGGCAGAAGCATTCCGTTAGTAGTGAAGAATCTTGCAAACTAGAATCGGAGGTGAGTGTAGGAGAAGAAAAAGAAAAGAAACATCACGAAAAGAAGAAGGATCATTCGAAAAAGGATAAGAAACGCGAAAAAACTAGAGATGGCCGTGAAAGAACAAAAAAATCTAAAAAGAATAAAGCAGAAGATAAGGGAGAGTCCAAGCGGGAAGGCAAAATGGAAAACATTTTTGGATCATTATCGGATGACTCGGAAAGCGGTCATAAGGATCAAATCACATTTTTAACCGACGAAAATGCCCAAGAACCGGTTGTATTTAATACAGATTCTGAGAGAGAACCGGACAATAATGTACACGAAGATCGAGAGACTGAACATAAAAGAAAGAAGGAAAAGAAGCGAAAAGAAAAGGAGCGAAGATTACAAGAGGCCGCAGCCGAAGCGGCTGCAGCTGCCGCCGAAGAACCTCCCAACAGTAACGATAATAGCATGGACTTGGCAGATATGTGTAAGCAGTTGGAAGCTAACATTAAAGATGACACCTCTGAGATGGAATATAAAACTGAAGTGGAGAGCTCAAACTTAGAAACATCTGATAATTTTCCTTTTACTGAACATGATATCAAAAAAGAAAAAGACGAACGGAAAGAAGGAAAAGAAAAAAAGAAAAAGAGAAAAAAGAGCAAAGATGAGAAGAAACATCACCACCATCATCATTCAGAAAAAAGCAAGAATAAGATTATTGAAGTAAAACCAGAAAAGACATTGCAAGTTGACCAATCTGAACTAATACCCGATATTAAAGTAGAACAAGTTGATACGACTGTATTTTCTCCATCTCATCCTACTCATGGCCAAAGTTTACCTAGTCTGCTGGATGTTCAAAGTCCGAAACATGAAAAATCTTCTGACTTTGAAATATCACCTAGTACTCGAGAAATAGCACCACTTATAAGTCCAATTCCTAGTACACCTACTAGCACAAAACCGAAAAAAGAAAAATTAATACCGGGTTTTGGAAGTGAGGTTGATGAAAGTGTGCACGAAAATGCAGTTAAATCTATATGTAGCGAATTTGAACCGGTAATTAAAACAGAAGATGTACCAGTAAAAGAAGAGAGTAAAGAAGTCGTTTTGGAATCGCCAGAGGAAAAGCCTAGGGTAGTAATTTCACAAGAAGAAACAGAAGACGCTGTGGCCGCATTACTTGGTGAGAGTTTTGGAGGTAATCAGTTCGAAGAAAGATATGATGAAGATATTACCTCTACCACAGAAGAGCCTGTACCAGAACTTGTAGAAGAAAGCAATGTTGAAGATGATGAAGAAATGCGAAAGGCTGTTCAGAGTTTAGAAGTAGAAGATGATATTACTAAACCAGACACACCACAAAGTGAACACGAATTGCAAATAGATACAGATACAGAAGAGCAAGATGAGAATAGTCAAACAGCTGAGCTACCACCTAAAACTCCTGAAGTGGCTTCCTTTCGACCGAACAAAACACCAGTTACAACATTTTTTCCCGAAAAAGATCCTATTGCACCATCTGTGGGTAGTTATAAATCGTTGGGTAGTCCGCCTTCTTTAACACCAATAAAGTCCGGAAGTTTTCCAGAAGTAAAGAAAAATCCTGTTACAGATAAGATACCGGTATCAATAGAGAAGCAACAAAAGTCCGTTATTGCACAAACTTGGCCTATTGATAGGAAAGACGTTACTGTATCGGAGGCTGTGACAGAGACCAAATCGCAAGTTATTATTGCCACCTCCTCATCTACTTTGAAGACTTTTGCCGCCCCATCTACAGTAAAAGCTAACGAGCCTAATTATCCTCCATTAGCCAAGTTATCACCTAATATAGATATGAAGATCCAACCATCTAACGCTATTTCCACTTCTACTAAGCCTCCCGTTATGTCGCAACTTCACAATCTTCCTGCTCGATCGCCTGTACAGATTTGCAAACCGGCTACAACTGAGAGCATGCTGCCTTCAAGACCAACTAATATTCACCTTAATCGACTGCCAATTACTCCAGTTATAGTTTCCAAGCCTCTTCAAGCATCAACTATTTACTTATCTCAGCCTAAAGTGGCCCATTCTTCAGAACCACCAAAACTAGTTTCCACTGTCGATCCAAGATCACAAGATCGATCGAGAATGGTTCTTCAAACCTATGAACCATATTCGCCAGGTCAACCTAGAATGTTAATGCCAACAAATATTCGACAGCTACCGCCAAGTGGACTTCTTGTGCCGACTCGTCATTTATCTCCGTCAGGCTATGGTCAGTTTGTCGGTAACATACCTCATGCGACCTGTCCACCTAAAGAAATACATAATATTGAAGGGGCTACCAACACACCTAATAATACAACAGTTGAACAGATTAAATCTACTATAGTACTCGCCGGATCCCATGGTGCTCCTTTAGTCAATTCTAGAACATCTCTTGCTGGTTCTGTTATGATGAACCCACCACAATTGATTCTTACTAGTCCTAAAACAATTCAAAACAATCCTGTTTTAAGTCCCAGATCTTGTCCATCTGCAAAATCGCCTAACTCTAGTCAATCAGTTGTAGCACCATCTACTGAAAAACTAAGTCCAAAACCAATGGAAAGGCAAAGTCCAAAACCAATGGAAAAACTAAGTCCAAAACCAATACCAGTCATAATGGAGAGTACGCAGAATGTTTCAGCGTCTGAACAGCCTGCCTCGGTATCCTTCCCTCCAAAAGTTACTACGCCTGATAACGTAAAAACTAACGATATAAAACCACCTAAAGAATTAATTACTCCATCGGTAGTTATTCCATCTCCAGACTTCAAGACATTCACACCAAGTCCTGTCATTGTTCCCAATCCAGAAATAAAGGTCGAAAATTCTACTTTAGTTCATGCCACTAAATTAGCAATAGAAAAGGTTACTGAAGAGCTTAACTTATCACTTGCGAAGAGAGAAGATGCACTAAATATTAAAGATGATGTGAACAATGAGCAAATTTCAGTAAAGGAAGAAATTAAAGACGCTGGAAACATTAATGATAAACCTAGTGAAGTAATCAATGAAAACACAACAAATTTAACAAACGAATTAACACAACAAAATACACCAAAGGATGAAAATAAATCTGATGTCTCTATCAAGAATGAAATAGCCGAAACAAAGTCAGTTGATACAGTTCAAGGAGATAATAAACCTGATATTACGAATTGCATATTAAAAATGACCAAAGAGGAGGACTCGTTGGAAACGAAAGAAGATAATGAGTTTTGGTCGGCTAAAGATTCAGTTAACATCGATTCTGTAATTAAAACTCTTGGTTCGGCTGATGAACTTTCTGATACAGACCATAAAGAACAGCAGGTGCCTTCTAAAGAAAACGAGAAAGAAGATAAAGAATGTATCAAAGAGCCTGAAATTAAGCAGGAGGAGGACACAAAAGTTGAAGAGGAATCTGATGTTAATGAGGCTGCAATAGAGACAGAAGAAAATTTGAAAGTGGAGCCGTCAGTTACCCGCAGTAGTGCACGAAGGGGGAGAGGTGGACGGCCCCGGGGTGGTAGATCAAAAACTACTGTAGAACGAGGTAGTATTCAAACGCGAAGAGGAAAATTAAAAGAAACTCAACAGTCTAGTATAACAACAAAGAGAGGACGCGGTGGGAAACTTAGAACTGAGAGAAAGTCTAGCAAAAGTGAATCTGACACGACGCCCAATGACGTTTATGAATTCCGAGACGATTCGGATGACAGCAATAAGGAGCAACGACCCCGTTTGGTGCTTACTATTAAATCTACAACCTCTAGTACTAGTAATCATCAAACCACCGCAATTGTCAAGGAAATCACACGTGATGGTGCTAAAGAAATAGGTAAAGATTCATCACCGCCTCCGCCAAAAAATACATCAGATTCTAAAGAAGAATTCACTTCGCCTCAAGCGAATACCAGAAAGTCGAGACGACTCGCCGAGAAAGATATATCGCGTAATACCGTCGATGATACGATTGAAGAAGTTGTGTATTTTTCACGCCCTAAATCGCAACGATTGGCCGACAAAGATGGATCACGTAATAACGTAGATGATACGATCGAAAATGTTGTGTATTCTGGACAACGTGCTCAAACTCCACAAACACGTGCAGCTGCTGCTCAACGCCGTTCTGGGCGTCAGGTTAAAAAGCCGCAGCCGTTAATTGCTGAAAATGATACTCCACGCAAAAGTCCGCGGGGAAGAAAGCCTTTACGACGAGGGTCGGAGGCAGCAGAAACATCGTCTAGTGAAGAAACTAGAGATGATAGACCTCGATCGGCCGAGTTACCCCTTCCGAAATCCCCTGAAAATGTGTCTTCGTCTGATGTAGAACAAACACGTGATACACCATCACAACCTGTTGAACAGAAAAAAATAGATCATTGTAGTTTAAAGATCGCTATGCTAAAGAGATTTAAGGGTGAGATGATCAACTTAGGGAAACCTGAACCTACCAACCTCATTGATCCGGTCACTGGGGTGTTAACACCCATGCGGGAAAGCGAAGAAGGTAAATATATACCCTTACCAGGTAGTTCTCCAGGTGATAAGAAACCAGATCCGCCAACTGCTAAACCTGTTATCGAACCAGTTAAAACAATTGTGGGAACACAACTACATCAAGTAACAGTTGTACAGCAACAAATTCCAAAAGTTCATCCGCTGAAAGCACACGTACTAAGCAGTCAAGCTGCCAAAGCTGTAGTGGGGGAACAAACACCTCAGGTTGCAACTACACAAATTCCATCTGTACCTCAAAATGTTGTAGTAACCAAAATTTCACAAATAACTGGTACCCAAAACACTACTGTATCTACATCTGGAAATATTCAGACAGTGGGACCAATGTCACCGCGTCCTGGAATTCCTGTAGCAGTTACAACAAAGTTTCAAGTTAAACCACCTGTACTGTCTCCAAGTCAGCAACTGTTACAGCAATTCCCTAATCAGAAACATATATTACCAACTCGGGAACATATTAGTCAACAGCAATCCAGTGTTCATGTTAGTTCCTCGATCACTCCGCAGCAAGCGCAGATTGCCATGGCTCAGATGAAACATAACGTGGAACCACAAGTCATTATGGCCGCTAAAGGATCCGTGGGGAAGCCTGCTGCCCTTCAGCATCTGCCAGGACCAATACCAGCTAGTCCTCCAGTTGGCAAGACTCAAGTAGCCAATAGGGCAATGCAAGTACCACCGTTTCAAGCTAATACCAAAGGAGTTATGGAACCTCCAAAGGTAGACGTCAATCTTCCCAATTTGATGATGGGTCGACCAAGTTTGAGCCCTTCCGGCCCTCAAGCTAGGTTGACTGGATTACCAGGTCCTCCATATGAAGCTAGTTTGGTATGTATCTACTTTCTTCTCTAAATAATAAAAAAAATATTACGTGTTTTAAGACTAAATCACTAACAATTTTTTGCTCTCACTAACCATTCAGATGGCTGAGGCTTACTATAACAGGAGTAGGAGTCCTCCCCCCGCCCATCAAAATTCTCCACATTCTCCTAAGGTGATTTTTTGTCAGCCTAAAGAGTTTTTGTTGTTCTTTGTTTTCATTTTTGTTTTTCTTCAGTTTGCATACATTTACAGTTTTTAATAGTCATTGAAATAGAGCTTCAACTCGGTTTAATGAATATATTTTTTTAAATTTATGCTCTTGTTGATTGTATGTATCTGTGTTCTGTGTATGAATTATATAATTCATGATAGAGAATATTAAGTAAAATTTGAAAAATTTATGAAAATTAAGAATGGTTATTTCAATATTTGCGAATGAGTGGTGCCACGGAAAATTGAATCAAAAGTAGTTTATTAGAATCATATCGGTATCATTTACTTGAACGTCAAGTCAATTCATTCAAATCAATAATTTACTTACATTCGAACATACGGTATAATATAAATAATATTAGACCTAATGCAGATTTACACATTACTAGCTCTATTTCAGTGACAACTGTATATTATAGATGATGTTTATTTTTGTGTAATTTGAAATAACTTTTGCATCAAAGCTTTTTGTAAATTGATTTTTATTTTTTGTTTTACTTTATATTGTAATTCTTCATTATACCAAGGGCTGGCAAAGGTTAGTTTTGGGTCGAGATTTCCGTATGTAAGAAGAGTACAATGCGTTTATAATGTACTGAACAAAGAGAACAGTAAACACGTTGCCAAACGTATGAAATAAACCGAGAAACTGCGCACATTGCTAGAGACGTGGAAGGAGATATAGCAACATATAGACCTAATCAGTACCATATCAGTTCTTAAAATTCAAGGAAAGGGTGTACATCATGCGTTCAGCTTCACGATTTAACTACGTCTCGTGATACTTTATTTGCTTATTTATTAACGAGTCGTTGTAATTTTTCCTATAGCTTGTAAATTTTTAAGTACGAGTTAGAAACAATAATTGCACTTTTGGTAAAAATAAGTGGAATTGAGTTCGACAGTGGTCGCGCTATTAGAACTCAAGAATTCAAAGATCGATATCTCGAAATTCATTAGAAATAAGTGATTGTAGTTTTTTCAAAAACTTTCTTAATATTTCTGCTATATGCGTCTTCGCAGACAGCAAGTGAAAATCTTTATAAATAAAAAAGTTACTCGATTGCTGAAAATTGCAATGCACTAAAAGTAAATGGATGGGTTTTTTAAATTTTTGAATGAAAAAAAAACAAGCCTATCGAAATTTTCTTATTTAAACATCTTGTAAAAGATCCGAACATCAAAATAAAAAAAACTTTCAATATCTAAAATAATTAGTTCTTAAATTATCGTGATTACTGACGTTTTCTCGTTATAAAAAAATGGACACCCTAACGATATCCTTATAATTCCATTTCAGAGGCTCAGAAACATATCTAATGATTTCTACAGAAATTGCTCTAATGATTCTAAGCGTTTGCTATTGTGATTTTACTTTACTTGATAGGGAAAGGCGGACAGGAGAAATGTGGCAACGCCGCAACAGCACACCGTCGCATTTCTCTCACTCCGACTTAATAAGATCTCTGTGCGATTTACTTCCACACATGTAAATACCGACCCAAAAGTAAGAGTTGCTAGCACTGTATATATAGAGCTTCTTGCATGCATAACTATTCCTGATTTGGACAGTTGATTGTGTTTTAAGATTGACGCTGTGTCCATATTATTTTATATTAAGTCCGTTTTTTTTTAGTTTTATTAAAAAATATAAACTTTGATTGCGCCGACGAATCATGTCCAACTATAGTGGGAATGGTTTACGTTAGAAGAATTCTGTATATACCTCCTAAAGCGTTATAACATTAATGCCAGTAATAATTAATTAAATATTGTATTTTAGGGTGAACCAGTGACTCATTTCCAACAAGGTCCAAGGCCAGCTTTAAATATTACACATTATATGCAGCAACAAATGATGCAAATGCAGTATCAGTACTTACGACAACAGCAGCAGTTACAACACTTCCAAAGGTATAGTACAATTTTTTCAGCGTAATTTATTTTCAGTGTGTAACTTTATGTTTTAGGCCATCATCAAATTTAGAAAAATCTGGGGAAGAGGGCGAGGAAGCTCCAGTAGGACTTGCTCTCTCTGGTAGAGGTGCCACTGTACCGCACCATTCTCCTCATGATAGAGCTACAGGTAATTATACATTAATATACACTTGAATAGCTAACGAGTAAAAGTACCCTCCCTGCCCAATGCAGTTTTTTCTTAATTTTGTAATATTCTGAACAATAGAAATGTTAAAGTAATAAATAGGTAACATTTAAATTTTGCATATGAATACATTTTTTGTAAACAAATAGATTTGGCTAGAAACCCGCTACTTTGTTATGGCTTAAAAGTTGACCATTATGGAGATATTGCAGTACAAAAATGGTGGGAAAATAATGTTTTTATTTTTATCTTTATCTCTTATCTTTAAATTTTATGGGAGTATTACGTCTCTAAAAACACACTAACTGGATTTTTTTTACTTTTTTAAGCTGATCAGAAATTAGAGGTGGGAATTCTAGTTCTTTGTCAGGAACTAGTTCCTTAGTTCTGTTTCCGCCAGAGGAATAGCTCCTTGAACTAGATCTTTAGATCACATTAGTTCCCGACTAACATTGACATCCCCGTTGGTTGCTCATGGGTTTCGTTATAAGTCCTATTCATAGTATGATCTGTATAATTTTTATATTGTACGAAATATGTATTACGAAACGTGCAATTGTGTATATTAAAAACAATAAGTAAGTTTTATTGCAGATAAGAACAAAAAATTTAAAAAGAAACTCAAATCAGAGTTTGAAAAACTTTATCACAAATCAGTTGGTGCAAATAATAAATAAATAAAAACTTAATACTGACACATGTGGGTGAAGCTAAATTATAAATAGAACGTAAAGTTTTATCTCTTTTCGTCACTTCAAGCTCTTTATTTTTGTCTAAAAAGTCAGAATATCTACTTCGTTTTGACCTAAGGTGAAACATTCCCATAAAATATTCGGAGAACAAACTGAAAATTAAAAACAGTATCCACGACAATTTTCTATGGTAAATGCCGGCCGCAGTCATAGACAAGATTCGGAGACAGATCTTGGAACTGCGGACCGAATAGATTCCCGTGAACTTGTCTTTTAATTAGTTCCTCTCGGTCCGATAACATATGACTAGCACTTCCCACTCTCAACTAGCATTGGTCTACGATCACGCTGGAATAATTGAATATTATTATTATTTCATTATCCTTGATTCGTCGTTGAGGCATTCTGAAGACCAACACCACTAAATTTCCTACTACAGCTTTACAAAGCTTTTCTGTGACAATAAGATTAACAATAAGGGCTAGCCGGACAATTAGCTCTCACCCGATTTAATAACCTAACAGGTCAGGTAGTAAGCGTATATATTTATTACGCATATTAAATTTTACAGCGTCTGACAAATCTAAAGATTTGGGTGTCGCTTATGTTTTTATTGGGGTTTACCTCATCTTGAAGCATTGGCTGACTTCTACATAAGTTCAAAACACTTTTTAATTTCATTTTCACCTATCATCCCTTTGCTTCAGTTTACCTCTGTGAAATTTATAGGACTAGTACTAATGGCTCGCCCTCATTCTTTTCTTAAAAGTAGAATAATCGAATATTATTTAATATTTCATCAACCTTTATTTGTTGTTGAGGCATTCTGAAGACCCAACACCACTAAATTTTCTACTACATCTTTAGAAAGCTTTTCTGTGAATCGACAATAAGGACAGTTAGTTTTCACCCTATTTATTAACCTGACAGGTCAGGTAGTAAGTGGGCGTTTTAATTTCAATATAGTTTTATGACTTAGAGGCGTAAATTCGGCGAATGGACTTTGCCAATAAAGTCTCCACCACTCTGTTATCTACCTAAAGATTTTAAAAAGTATATTTTAGGGCTAAGTAGGGGATGCAGTTGGTTTGTTAAACCAGAAAATTACTGGATGTTTTTATTTAGTTATATGTAGTATTCTAATGTGCCAATTTGTGCAAGTAAAAAAAATATAACTATTTTCAGAATCTCCAGCAATCGGTCAAGTGTATAACACGTTGCCTAATTCTGCTCGTTTTCCACCTTACCATCCCGGAACGCGATACTACGACCAGCAACCTGCGGAACCTCCACCAGCCCACAGGCCTCTGACATCACACGATAGAGCCGGCTTGGCACATATTCCGACACTCGATATGGCCGATCGACCTTTAGGAGCTCACACGACGGCTCATTCCAGTTCACATCTAACCGCAGATAGACCCTCCGCCACTGCACCCGAAAGACCGCTCAGTGCTCATCTGACCCATGATATATCCTCATTAGGAACATCCGAAAGACCACACACAGCCTACGGACATCCAGGTACGTGTATATTAAGATATTCGAACCCCGCGGCGTGCAAACTCATTGTTTGTTTAATAAGAGTTCTGGAAAAAAAACATGATAGGCGCCATTTCACTAATTTTACAGGAGAGCACTCTGGACGGCTCGTGGTTGTCAGGTTCTTTCCCTGTATATATAGTTTTTTTACTAGGCATCATAGGGTTTAACAGCTTATTGCCTGCAGAATTTATACATATTCTAGAGACCAGTTAGACCTACTATAATACTGCAAAACCCTAAAATTAAGAAAATGGCGCTTGTCGTGTTTTCCCCTGGACCCTTCATATTATTTTATTAGCAGTAAAATAGTATCTTGATTCATTAGGAGTAAAAATGATACTTTTTATGGCGAGGCTGTACGTTTGACGTTTAATGCGCAAAAAGTACATTTTTACTCCCAACAGAACATGCTATTTTTTTAAACTTCACAAATAGATTTTTAAACAATTTCAAACGTCCGTCGCAAATATAAAAAGTATTACCTAGTAAGTAACTATATGTCGAGCAACAATGGGTACACTCGTTGAATGTAGAACACACTCGATGTAGTTTAATAATATTAAGGGTCAGGAAAAAAAAGCAGGTTAGTCAGTTTTGTTGCTACATTTAAATATTCTGTGCATTCGGTTCAGAGTGAGTGTAAACATCTTTAGAAACCGCCAAACTGGGAAAAAGTAGCCTTGGTCAGAAATTATGTAGAAATATATAGAAAGTTATACTATAAAGAAAAAAATGCAGACAAGTCATACTATTTTTGTAACGTTTTGAACATTAAGCCTTTTCTCAGTTTGGGGAGAGATTGACTTACCTGCTTTTTTTCCTGACCCTTCATATATTTTTGTACTTTTGTGCTTAGCCGTAAAAGTCCTTTACTTTTATACCTAGGCTTTAAAATAACCTTTTAATATTGTCGATCACGTTGCAACATTTAATACTTTTGTGACGTTGGAAAAAATAAGTGTATTTTGCAATATTGTTCGATATCAGCAAATATATTTAAAGACTGTATAGCCATACAGTCTTTAAATATAATCAGGTTCACAAGTCAGGCACACAAATTGAAGCCAAATTTTTGAGATGGAGCTATACAAAATCCGCATAAGTCGGTCCTTTTCGCGATTATTTTATTATTTATTTTCATACTAAACCAATAGAAGTAGCTTTCAGAGTTTCTATCAACTACGTAAATTAAGTTAGCGTCTTACTGTTCGCGCCTTTGCTTATAGATTTAAATTTAATCTGAAATATTTAAACAAAAACAATAAACGGTTAGATATTTCAAGAATATCTAAAATAACAGGTTGAAATAATGCCATTACGAAAAAAAAATAATGTATTATATATTAAAGTTTAAAACAGTGCCCGGTCACGTGACAGTTTTCAACGATGAAGTAAACGAATCAGATCGTTTTATTTGGGGCGTGCGCATAAAAATCGCGTTGAAGCAAAAGGATAGACTTGATAGGATTATTTAGCTTCACTTTCCACTCATTGTGTCAATGGGCTATTAATCATATAGTCTTTAAATATATTATTTCAATTGTGATTATCTTGGGTATAGGTTTCTCTATTAAAAATTAACTGACTTCTAGGCGTTTTTAAATCATTTATTTACTGACGCTTCGATTTTTCATGTAAATCTTTCTCACGGCATCTAAAATATTTTAAAAAACATTGTAATACGATTACAATTTTTTTAAATATATAACAAACATGTGTACATAGAGTCAAATAT
The DNA here is from genome assembly GCF_002938485.1 of Sitophilus oryzae. Lineage (NCBI taxonomy): Eukaryota > Metazoa > Arthropoda > Insecta > Coleoptera > Curculionidae > Sitophilus > Sitophilus oryzae. The sequence goes on along the minus strand of NW_022145920.1, from coordinate 4,514,896 downwards.
TCTTAATACATAAAAGTATAAAGTAAATTAAAAATCTTTCAAAACAATACACTAAAAATTAACAATATAAATATGAGAAATCTTGAAATTAAAAATTACTATTATATATTGTAGCAGAGCACGTATCTCAGATGTTGTTTCGGCCGTTGAATTCTTATATTAATCGTGAAATTGTGTTTTTTTGGTGTGTTATATTTTATTTTTTGTCTGTATGCGTTTCTTTCTGTATTGCAATACGAGGGTCGGTTGAAAGTACTGGGTTTATGAATGTTGCGTTAGTTTATAAAGTTTACGTATATTCTATTCAGGTTTTGAATATCCTGTCTGTCGTTTACTGACGTTTTTGTTTCTCGCTATATGAATCATTTCCTTTATTTAACACAAACCAAACCAAACCAAACAACAAACGATACTGTATTATGGAATTCCATGTCTAAATTGCGAAAAAATATATATTGGGAAAACATCCCAATATAGTTCGAATAGAATTAATCGACACAAATACAACAAAAACGCCCCTACAGCCCTACACAAACATGAATATAACACCAACCACGAGTTCGACTTTAAAAATTTCAAAATATTAGATCAAGAAAGACGTCATAACAAATTAAACATCAAGGAAATGATTCATATAACAAGAAACAAAAACGCAGTAAACGACAGACAGGATATTCAAAACCTGAGTAAAATATACGTAAACTTTACTGAGTAAAACTAACGCAACATTCATAAACCCAGTACCACAGTTTAAAGAATATAAAATATATTATTTTATATTCTTTAAACTGTGCCAGTACTTTCAACCGACCCTCGTATTGCAATAGGTACAGAAAGAAATGCATACCGACAAAAAATAAAATATAACACAACAAAAAAAACACACACAATATCACGATCAATATAAGAATTCAACGGCATAACCTAACCAAGATAATCACAATTGAAATATTGAATAAAGGTTTAAGAAAAAGAAAGATATTTAAATATATTTGGATATCATTGATACATATTCTAATAAATAATCTATTGAGTATCAACCTTACAGTCTCATTTGTTTATTATTATAGAAGGCATGTTTGACCAAATCACAGATTTTTCTTAAATTAAAAATATGTGACATTTTGTGCAATAAAACACCTTTCTCATTCAGTGATCTTGATAGATGATAGAGATCTTATTCACCAACAAACTTTTTATTTTATTTCCAGAACGTTCTGTGGTTGGCAGTGGTTTAGGCGCAGCTGGAAATCTTATTGAAGCAATGGCTAAACATATAGGCGTAGACGCTCCGGCAAGTCATCGAGGCATTCAAGCAGCCACACCGCCTTTGGCTAGTCAAGTACCACCTCAAGCTGAAAGCTTGTACATGCTTCTAAAGGTTAGTATTTTTACATGACTATTCATCATTATATAAATTAAATAACCCGATACGTGATGTATCTCTCTTCCGCAGTCCAGACATTCAAAAATCTCATTGCTTTGTTGCCTTTTTACTTTTTGGTTGTCGTTGTTAACTGAGTTTACTACACTTCTCTATTGCGTTCTATTGTGCGTTGCTTCCTCCCACTGATTCTACATGCTGGATCAATTCCTTTAAATTTTCATGGAAAATATCATTGTTCATGGAAAATACCTTGTACATGAAATATCCTTGGAGTTGTCCCCCGGTTTCCTTTTACCGTCCGTAAGCTCACCGTAAAGGAGAGATTTTGGTAGGCGTTTTTTTTGTCAAGTTTAAGTGTTTCAAAAGTGTTCAGTGGTCAAACTATTTTTTGTAGGATTTACATATTGTAAATGTTTTTAACTGTGATAATTATGTTCTTTGTAACATAAAATATACTCACTATGCTGGTGGATTCCTCTTAAAAAGAATAAGTGACTTTTACATGGTACCTTTTACTTGTACATACCTTTTTTGATAAGTTGTCAGACAACTTAAATACAGGAGATGCCTGAACACTGATGCAACGCTTTCCTAATCACTCCCATATTAGGGAAACTATGAAAACCATTATACTTTTATTTGTGCATCTTTCGTTTTACAAAAAAGTAGCCAAGCTTTGCGAAAACCGCAAGGTTCTATATTATTTCTTGAGTAAAGTTTGTTTTGAATAAAATTATAAACGTTGACATAAACGATAAAAAATTAAAAGTCTCATATCTTGTTTTTCTTTGTAGCATTATCCACTAATGTGGCAAGGGCTTTTGGCGATAAAGACCGATCAAGCTGCAGTCCAAATGTACTTTGTTTCTGGTAGTGAAGAGGTTGCCAGATGTAGTTTACCAAAAAATATAGATGGATCAACACCTCCTCTACGAATGTTCCAAAGAATGCGATTAGAACAGCAACAAGTTGAAGGGGTTGTTCGAAAGATGCAGGTAATGTAATATTTTTTATATCTGTAAATAACGAATAGCAGTCCTCCCTTCATTACATTAATATCAATTCGTAGGTTAGTGTGATTGTAAAATATGAATAATTTGTTTCAGACGGAAAATGAACATTGTGTGTTACTAGCTTTACCTTGCGGACATGACCCTATGGACGTACTAAAACAATCTACTAATCTTACCGCAGGGTTTATCACTTATCTGCAACTGAAACAAGCTGCAGGAATAATAAATGTCGCTGCTCCAGGAACAACACATCCGGTAAGATATACAACCTTAAATACACTATAGAGATCTGTATATTACCTAGATCGTTTTTTACGTATATTACCTAGATCTGTATATTACCTTAGGCTATAATATAATATACCTAGATCTGTAATTATATTATAGTTATCGTTGCTCATATCGCAACTTCATTGATTCATTGATATACAGGGTGTCCCAGAAATAAGTGCAAGTATTTTAAAGGGTGGTAGATCTCGATAAAAGAAACTTATTTTCTCTTTATCGTTTTTTAACGGAGTTATTTTACTTTGAAAATTTCCAAAAAAATGACTTGCTAAAATTTTGAGAACCACTGGATCTTTTCTGGATTTTCTTTCTTGTAAATTTAATCTAATACCTATATTGCCATATTATCAAGAAATTATGTTTTTAACTAAAAACTAAAAAAAAATCCAAAAAAATTTTCAAAAAATTTCGAATTTTAATTTTTTTTTTCGCGAAAAAACCTCGTAGGCGTGTTTCTGGGGTTGAACTGTACTCCCAGTTAAAATATTTGCACTTATTTCTGTGACACCCTGTATAATAAATTTGAAACTTGGGTAAAATTATACAGTCATCAGTTGAATGTCACTCCTGATTTAGCCGGAAGTGAGCACAAGGAAAGAATGTTAAATGACACGTTGTATATATTTTTACATATTTACATAGAGCTTAACATTTTATTTCAAAGATATATCACAAGTTAGTATTATTTTTGTAAATCGTTTGGCTGTTAACAGTAAATGGCGTCATAGAGCTATTATAATTACAATTTCAATATGAGGAAATTCTGCAGTTTACTAATAGCAATCACGTGAACCCATCCACTGGGTTTGTGTCAAAAAAGATTTTGTTTGCTTTTAATTGGGTTGTCAAAATAAAAAAAATTGTCATGAGATAAAAGCACATTTAGTTTTTGTTTAAAATGTGAAAATAAATCTCAAATTTACTCATTTAGAATAGTGGTCCTATAAAAATACGAAGAATTGAGTATGTATAATTGCATTTAGAAGCAAGTACAATATTAACAGCAATTTTTTTAAAAAGGACAATATTAACAGCAACATCACTTGGAATTTCCAATAGCTAACTAGGATAGTCCAGAGTAAGCTAATAAAATATTCGCACAAAAAATTAAAACCAAAACTCTTTGGGTTAGAAAAAAAAGATTTTGCTAAAGTTTTTTCTCGCTTTTCTGCCAAATTGAATTTGGAATAAAACCGCTCTACAACGCCATTTTAAAAATATTACTAACTTGTGATATATCATTGAAAAGAGAATTGTAAGCTCAGTATGTAAAAATGTAAAAAATATTCAGAATTCCTATAACATTTAATTCTCACATAAAAAAAGTTCAAGCTGGCAATCTCGCTTTGACTTTATAATCGTGCGGCGGCTGCGACGGCCAGACGAGACGGCGCGGTGTATCAAAGGCAAGGTTAAAGGCGAGAAAGAACGAAAGAAATGGAAGCTTAGGGAAGGGGGGAGTGCGGGAACGATTTGAAGTCACTACGGCTGTTTGTTTGGCCGAATATTTTGCCTTCATCGACGGTATCGCCGCCCTGTCGTCGCACTTCCGAACATAGGTCTTTTTGAACACAAAATTTCCCATAAGGTGTCGCATCTGTTTAAGTTAGTTTGTGTATATACTTATATGGATGTTGCCCGCGTCTCATTTTTACTGTTTGTATCAATTGTTTTATCAAACTCGAGTTGGAAGGTTCGTAGCATCCAAGTAAAGGTTGATTCTCACTATACCTTCCGTTTCCGTTCCATATCCGTTCTGTATTTTTTATTGTATATTGACGCTATACGTAAGTTTCCGTTTCAGCAGTCGCTGAAGCGCTTTTAGGGTTTCGGTTTTGCCTGTCGCGATTTGGTCGGTTACTATTGACGTTGGTGCTCCCGTCGCTACGCTACTTTCGAAATAGCGATTTTTGGTATGTACTCGGCATGGTATAAAATAGTGTTGTTTGAAAGATGAAACGCAAAAGCAAATAAAATAAAAATGTTTTATTTGCTTTTATACATTTATATAAGTTTTATTGTTTATATCTATTTTTAAGGTTAGATTAGACAACAAACATTTTTTTTTGACAGATGGTTTGGACTTTGTTCTTGATTTTAACATTAATTATATTATATTGCAATACACATAAATATGAGCCGTTCATTTTATTTAAACGAAAATTGATAAAGAAAAAAAAATAACAAGGAATGTCATCGTTTTTCTAAAAATGAGAGAGATTGGCTATACACAATTATAAACTCGATATTTGGAAAATTAGTGGCGGATAAAAGTTACATTAATCTACAAATATATATAAGTTAGATATATTTTTAGCGAGGACCGCAACACTTTGGAAGTCGGAACCTCGGTTACAAAATCGCGGTATTTTGTCGCGGTATTTTTCTGGAACGGTCGCTATTGTAACGCGAGTCACGTAGAACCGATATTCCCATCACTAGTGAGAATCAACCTTAAGTTGGCAGCAGTCTACTCGACTTGGATAAAGCAGTCTATAACTATAGAAGACATCCAAGTGTACTTGGTTAAAGCACACTTGGACCGTGTCATCCCGCTTTAATTTTAGACAGTAACCAGCAATGCTGGGTCTATAGATCTATTATTTATTATAGATCTTTATTTTCCTATTTTATCGTATTATAAGTAATTTACTAATGTTTTTCTTTTGCAGCCGGCTTATGTTGTCCACATATTTCCATCGTGCGATTTTGTAAACGACAACTTGAGAAGGATAGCGCCGAGTTTGTTAGAGAGAGTAGCCGATATTGCACACCTTTTAATAGTCATTACAACCGTATAAACCAAAATTGAAGAGTACATCTACTACCTCGTGCGATTTGAATGGAAATGGCAAAAGTCCACACCGACTCCTGATTTTCAATGTCAGATGTTATTGAGTACAAACTACAGGCTTAGAGAATATACTATATATACATATAATTTAGCTGGTACGCCGCATAGTTCTTTGAAGTGAATGGTTTCAATAGAAAGTTATTGGGAAATTTAGAGGTAATATCCTAAAGTAAACTTGTTAAAAAGTTATATAATATCATGTTCCAAAGAAATGTCTTTTCATAGTCCCTTTGGGAAGATATTTTTCAAATTGATATAATTACATTTTCAACTTATCGTGTCCGCTAATCAAATCTCGAGAATGTCTTAAAGAGAAAGTAATTAAAAAAATACTATATATACTAAACATTATACTTAACTATTAAAAAAGTTTCACTGTGATTTTCAGATGCGTTATTACTATTATTAAAATTGCAAAAAATATATAAAAAATATTTAACTTACCTACATAAGAGATCTCATATTTGAACTTAGTTTTGTAATATTTTTCTTTTATTTAGAAGATCTTTATTTTCATATTATCATATCTTTGTGTAATTTTCTATTTTGGTATTTACAGATAAATGATAGCGTTTGGCTTGGGGTTTCTTAAGTTTTTCCTTTCTTTAAAAACTTATTAATGAAATAATTTGGGGAGGGAAATATACATGTATAAAAGACATTAATATATACCTTAATTAATTCAAACACTATCGAATACCTGAAAGTACCAACAATTTGAGCAACTTCCTTGCAATATTTGTAAAGAAGTTGCTTGAATGATTCTATCTTAAATTAGAAGATTTTTTGTTTTAAAACAGGGGTTAGGTTGTTCAAAAAGTTTATTTTTATATATGCTTCTTATTGTTGTTAATTTATTTATTATGTATACTGACAGAGTTACAAGTAATAATCTAAACAGTTGTTTAACCAAAATCAAACAATGATCATGCAATTTGAATTATTTGTTGATTATTTTGCCTAAACAACATGTTCAGATTATTCCTTAGTACTATCCTGTTCTTTTATTCCATTTTCGAGTTTTTGTTGATTTTTATTTTGGTTTAAAAAATGGAATAAAAGGATGAGAGACTATATATTTATAAGATTACCTTTATACAGCTTAACCCTTTGAGTTTCACGGCTGTAAAAATGTTTAAATTTAATGTTACCCCCTTCAGCATAGATTTTGAACATATATGTAGGGTGGGCCATTTTTATATACTATTTTTTGCCTTCTATTTTTTTTTTTACTTTTTACAATACTTTTTAAATATTTTTCAATACTGCACATTGTCTTTTTTCCATATAGTGTGTGTCATGAAATATTTTTTTTAATACAGAAGTTATAAAATCAGTTTGGTCCAAAAATGACTCATTCTAACAAAAGTCTAAATTTTAAAAGGAAATAGGAATATAAAAAACTGTAGAATAACATATTAGTTATATCAATCCTTTTTTTATTTACACTGTAATATAAATGTGAATAGGTAGATTTTAGTTCGTTAAATTAAGGGTTAATTTTTTGAGTTATTGTTAAGAGTTTTCTGTACAGTGTATCTAGGCTGTAAGTATACTTTAGCCAGCGTTACAAATACTATAATAGGGAAAAATGTGATGTCTATATTATTATGTAAATTTTGTACATATACAAAAAAATACTGTGTATTGTGAGTATACATTATTATAACTATTACGATAAAACAATACGAATTTTATTCATAATCCTTTTCCTCTATTAAATGGTTAAATGAATGACGCCCTCGACGTTTGAAGAACCGATGCCTCTTAGGGCTCAGACACACTGACGACCAGATCGCACCGACCAGGCCGCACCTACCTCTAAAACCATTAAATCAAATGATATAGCGCACACTAACGTCCTGGCCGTCCGTTGGTCGTTGCGACCAGAAGACTGCACGGAAATATTATTTTCTGCCGCTTGTTGCCGGTTTTCTTCTAAATTAATAATTTTTCAGATGAAATCCCTCAAATTCAAGGCACAATATTTTATTTTCTATAAGATATAGTGTTTTAGTGTAGTTTTTGCACACGTGCAGAAAATCCAAAGAAATAGTATACAGACTGGATCAAAGGTAAACTTAAATCTAATCCCTTTTTTTTATCAAGGGTCGATTCTAGTAAAAACTCAAAACATTTTTATATGACATACCTACTCTATTTATGGGTGGTATGATACCTGTTATTATACCTTTGAGTTTCGATGTTTAAAAAATTAAAAAAAATTGGCGCCGGGAGGCACGTATAGCCGCCCATACTAAAATATGTCAATATCTCGAAAACTGCGACTTTGACTGATTTTGATGTTATTACAAATTTTGTTGCAAATATTATTCCTAATCTTAATTTGAAAACCGCGGTTTCGCTAGCTACTGTTTTTTAAATTTTTAACCCCCTCCTATACCCCTTACCCCCACCCCCACCAAAAACTAATGATTCTCGGATTGCCACAGTATTTTGTGCCAAATTTGGTTAAAATCGGTTCAGCGGTTTTTGAGTTATCGTGTTACAGACGGCAGACAGACAGACAGACACCACGAAAATATTTTGTATTTAGGTCATTTAATGACCCAAACAACTCATTTGAGTGAAATAAAAAAAATATTTAATTTAACGTTTTTCAAACAGGGTTCATTAAACTATATTTCTACTAGGTACATGATATTGAAAAAAAAATTAAGAAAGTAACTTAAACATTCATAAAAATAGAAGTAATTACTCTTGTAGATTCTTCGTTATATTGTAAACATTGAAATAACTGGAAGCTAAACTTTCTACCTGCTTATATTTAGAGCCAGTGTCTGACGATCTTTTTTTACGATGGCCCTAATATGTTTACTTCTAAAGTCGATAAGAGCGCCATATCAGAAGAAAAAAGAAACAGAATATCTCCCTTTTTGTCGGTGTCGGTCGCGCGTACACAATGCTTTTAGTTTGTTGTGAATAGCAACTTCGCTTTTTAGTTAACTTGGATATTTTAACATTTCTGGAACAATATTTTCTAATTGGTAAAACGTAAAAAATCGTTAGATTTGACAACTCTGTTGAAACTGGTCGTTCATCTGGTCGCAGCTAAAAACGCAATACATCCGGCCAGCCGACGGCCAGGTCGTTGCGACCTGGTCGTCAGTGAGTTCGAGCCCTAAATGGACGAAATCATAAAGATTTTCCTTAATTATGGGCCGATTGGAACCAAACTTCGCACGTGGATAGAGCTACCTGAATGGACTCCTCAGACGGCAATTTTAACACAAATTTTGTGAAAGTGGATCAAATTATTTATTAATTTTTACTTTTTCAACATTTCAAACTACAATTTTTCAAACAGGTCCTTCAAATCCTTCAATTTAATAGCTGTTAGTAAGAAGTTTCACTTCAAATATGGGCACATAGTGCACACACATTTTTTTTTCTAATATGACTGAACACGATACGTCAAAGCAATCAAAATTAGTTTTTTTAATAAATTTATCTTACGCACTAATGGCCACAATCCGAAGGGCACTATTTGGAAGTCTGTATTAGGGAGATGTTAGTCAAGATAATTTGCTATATAAAACACTTGTACAAAAATTATTAAGATACTAATTTACGCTATGTTTGGCCCATCTTTGCACTTACTTTTGATCAGTTTTATTAACTAGTAACTAGTGTTTTTCAACAAATTTGTTTGATAAATACTTAGCGAGTTAAACTAAACTAGAATTTTTTAGAATTTAGAATTAGTGGGAGGGGGGTTAATCACTGCGACCTTACAGATCTATTGTGTCCCCCTTTCTTGAGTTATACCTCATCATACAGTCCCAGGACTTTGACAAAAGCCAGTATCTGGGACGGTTTTACAGAAGGTAGTTCTCCATCTCCAATATCAGTCGTACCAAAGTTCATGGCACGAATGGCTGTTGTCTCGGCGCACTCATTGATGAGGTGTTCTGGTGTTTCCCCACAGAATCTGCATTCGTCGTTTCTCCTTAGTTTCAATCTACTGAGGTATTCATTGAGGAGACAGTGTCCTGTTAAAAACCCCATGACAATCCGAAGATTGTTCTTACAAATCCAGAAAGATCTTTGTTTTTTCTTGGTCGTAAGCCCTCAGAAACTTCTTCGAGTGTCTTAGACCGTTACAAGATTACCATTCCAGGTTGCGGATGGAGTCTTCCAAGTTATTGAGTTCCGCCTTTAGTTGGTTACCACTTGGGAAGCAGAACGGTTCTGGTCCAGTTAGTGGAGTCTTCGCTCCTTTTCTAGCTAGATCATTTGTTTTTTCATTGCATTTTTCATTCTTTTTCCCTTGGTGAGCAGGCATCCAGAGTAGGAGGACTTTGTTTTCTTTGCCTAATTTATTCAGCTTCTCTATGCATTCTTTGACCAATTGATTGATACTGAGTTGTTCGCTTTTAACGCTGCTTGACTATCAGATAAGATGGCTATTTCTTGTTTCCGATAGTTCCTATCTAAGATAAGTTGTACGCATCTTTCGATAGCGTAGATTTCTGCCTGTAGGATGCTAGGGTAGGTGCCCATTGGTTCGGAGTATTTAGTTCTCGACCCAAATACTCCAAAAAACTAAACTAACTCAACGTCTTCAAATTTATATTTTATTAATAGTAAAATTTACACATTTTTTTTCAAAACTGCGAAGTTGAATAATTCAAAATTGTGGATTTGTGGCATATTATGTTACTACAATAAGCCCTTCAATTGTAGCTATTATATTTCAAAAATGAAAACAATTTCTCTATAAACATTTATATTTGGCAGACGAGCTATTTACATTTAAAATAATACATTATTTTATACATACATGTTACATATAAAATATACACTTAAATATTTTATAGCTAATCGATAAAATTTGCATTAAGAATACGTTGACACATCTTTCCATAATAAGCATTAAATAATTTTCATCAACAAATAGCATTAAAAATAAATCAGCCCAGGGAATAATCCTAATTTATTTTATAAATTATTTAAATATTTGTATTTCAGTTAATTATTATATTTGACTGATGAAATATTGCAAATTTTTGACAATAAACTGTTTGTGTTATAGATGAATCATGTATTATCAACGCAGATTTTATACCTTGCAAATAAATTTAATACTAAACAACTTAATCAAAAGATCTCTGAGTAACGAATTCATTTATAATGTCTCTTGAATGTGAATAATATTATTAAGTGGGATTAATCTCAAAAAATTTCAAGTAGTCAATGTAATATTCTCATAACATAAAGCATTCTTTAATATTATTTCATTAGTGAAAAGTACCTAAACGCCTTATATGTATATTGCATCAGAAGTTATAAATTGTACCGACCGTACTAAGACTAGAATATATATTTTGAGGTAGAAAAATATATTATATATACATACTCCTCGCCTTTGCATTTTAACAGATAAAAATTACACACAGTACTTTTGTACTGTGTGTAATTTTTATCTGTTAAAATGCAAATGATTTTCTATTGAAAATTGCCAGTTAATGAGTCAGTCTTTAAAATTCAGAATAGGCAGCTAGCTGGTGAGATTGAATTTGGTAGGGCATACAGGATATTGAATAAATCGTGAGAAATACTCATTTAACAGTAATAATTTGAGAACTATATTTAATTAGGCTACAGCTTAAAATTGTTATTTAGATTCACGTAAGATGACTCTTATGTCATTTATTAATTCTAACTCAACTAATTAAGAAATCAACGTGTGTAAGTGATAAAATCAGTAAAATTCAATAATCCTAATGTACTGACATTATGATTATTGAATTTGAAATGCTCAATAATACTGTAAATGAGTACAACTCGATAAAAATATATGATGCGGCAATTGAGTTGTCACTCTAAGCATTTAAGTATTGCAGGTTCTGCATATTTTACTACATAGAATTAAGTATGTATTTGGACTAAGTCGTTTCTTCGTGAATCAGTAGTGTAAATCCATAGGATTTTTGAACATTTTTTAGGAAACGCATTAAATGTAGTTTCACTTTATTTTAAGTTGAACACCAGGTATATTACACATTTTTTAAATCTATACTTATTTCTCATTAATTTTTCTACTCTACTTTCTTTTATCTCGCATAGGGTTAAAAATATACGTAATATTGAGAAAATCACGAGATTCGAATAAGCATGGGTTAATAATTTCAATATATGAAAAGTTAAAATTTGGGGCGTATGTAAGATTAGGAAGGACCCCATTACGCATCAATTGGCACATTTAAATTAGATTTGGAACTTATTTTAGCTTAACGATTCCGCATATTTGGAATATGTACCTTCCTATGTATATCGGGTATATTATCAAAAACAAAAAATGCACAGTAAACTTCATTAAAGTATACCTTTGCCGAACATTTGGGACCGGTTGGCATCGGGTATTCTTTCAATTGCAGGTTTTTGAGCGCGTAGGCATTTTAAAACATACCCGATCGCAACATTCCACCACGTAGATGTAGAGGCTTTGGGTTGCAGACCACAACGTTGACATTACGAACAGACAATCAATTATGATAACATTCCGTAATATTTTGTTTGTAACTGATCCAGAAGAAGCAGTCAAATTGTATGACGAATTAACCAGTGACTAGTATGTTCAGAGAATATAAGTTCTCATGAATCATTTGAATAATTTACGGAAACGACGGCATGAATGGTGCGTTTGTTATAGGGGTTGAATTTACTTACTCGAGGAAACAATACAAACAACATTACGGAAGCATCTATACGCACTCTTAAAGACTTGGTACTCCAGCGATGTAAAGCGTTTAATTCATGCGCGTTGGTAGATTTCATTACGTCCATTTTTGAAAATTATTTCCAGAGGCGTATTTTCTCTTATGCAAATACACGAAAGACTACAGAAAGATGTTCCTGAAAAGTTCTGAAAAAGTTTGGAATATTTCTAAAATTAATGATTTTGAGTACAGTGTGGAATCAGTAACAAGTCCAAATACTTTTTACAGGGTCAGGAATCAATGTAGCCCTTTGCGACTGTGAGGCTGGAAAATGTGGAAGATTTTGCAAACACCTATGTGGCATAGAACAAAAGTTCGGGCTAATTTCCCAATTCTCCTCGTCTATATCTATACAGGATAGAATGTTACTAGCAAGAGTTGCAACGGGGGATGATATAAATGAAGCTTTTTTCATGAATATAAAATTAGATGAAACACAGGACAATGATTTGGGCATTCCACAGTGCTCTTCCATACAAGAACCATCGCTGCAGCAAATACAGCATGATACCAATCCTTCGTCATGTTCACAAGAAATTACTATAAAATTTCCGGATCAATACAAAAATGTAGTTGCAGAGTTCAAAACTGAAATTCGACGCTTCACACACTTGTTTGAAATGAATCTCACTTTTCACAATCTAAGAGCTCTTACAATATTAACAAAAATAATTAAAAAAAATAAATAAATCAGAGCAAGGACAATATTTTATTTTACAACAAATAAAAACAAGACATGGGCCAAGGAAAATTAAAATTCAAAGCACAGCACTGAGCCGACGTAAAAAGAGAGGGATAGTAAAAACCAAATCTAGGATTCAAGGTGGGCGGCCATCTAACACAGAACGAAGAACTCTTGGAAAATCTACAAGTAAGAAACGGAAGCATAACCTGAACAGAATATTGAAATGAATGTCCCTAATGCACGCTAAATTGAAATTAGGTTTTATTTAGGTTAAAACTTGTTTGTGTTCTTTTAGTTTTTATTTCATATTACAAAAATTTCTTTTGTAGAAACGTTTCTTTATTACCCTCATGTCAACTTTCTCTTTTTCTCTTAATCCTTATAATTTCTCGATCTACCTCTATAGCATAATAGCAACTCTGAAGTCACAAGCGGGTATATTATAGTAGTTCAGAATTGCACAATGCGCTGCTTGAAAATATACCCCACAAAAATGTTGCAATGAGGTATATTTTGAAAACCTATCCGCGGCATTGCATATTTTTATTGTATATACGAACTCAACACGAAGGGACGTTGTGGTAAGGTTCCAAATATGCAGCGATTCCTTAGCGGATTTGTTATACTTTTCTGAGCTTATTTTACGCAATTTATAATTTATTTTACACTTGGTTTTGTTTCGGGGTAGTAAATCTAGAACGAAATTTTTTTGTGTCAGAACTTAAATTACCAGTCAGATTATTGCGAATTCTAAAAAAACTGTAAACACAATCCAAATTTCTAAAATAATCCTATGACCCGTGCTCTATAAAATCTGAGCTACCATCGACATGAATCACCATTATCGGTACATAAGATATATACTCCATGATTCTAACCTCACCAACCAGCCTCTAATGAAAAAACGATGACTTTAGTTCTTACCGCCTCTCATATCGACCACAGAACTAATTATTAATTTCTTTTCGTCTCCACCAGGGAATCCCCGGTTCCTCTTCTAAAGAATTGTGGACGATTTTTGGAGGTCTCTGAGGCAAGGGTCTCGTTGTCGTATTAGTATGAACTTGCGGCATCTGTTTAAATCTGTAAAAGCATTATTTAGTCGTGAACTTGATTCATTTAAAAATAAACTACCTTTGGCTTTCTCTTAAAACTCCATTAGGGTTTTGTTGTGGGTAGGTATGCAGAGGATTGGTTCTAATGTTCAAAGTTTCCATCTGAATAGGAGCCCTTTTAGCGATCTGAATAGCTCGGATTCTTCGTTTAGCAGTGTTCTTCGCTCTGCACTGTACCGTCAATAATAGTGCGCTGACCATCGCTAACAAAATTCCAATATAAACAAGAACTTGGAGGTTTCTAGCAGCAGATTTTCTTAACACTATTCCGGCAATGCATAACGACACTCCAATTAACATTCCCATGGTGAAAATCAACTGAAAAAAACACATTCAATTTTTAATCTCATTGGCACAAAACTACGTTGGAATATAATTGAAGAATATTATTTTAGAATAACTGGTTATATTACGTATGTCTAGAAACACTTTAACGCTGCTTTTTATTGATCGGAAATAGTTATATCATAAAACTAGTAGAAATTCTCAGATACATGTGCTTTTAGCCCTAGAATTATATTTTTCCTGTATCTATAGGTAGCCACACACGTACAGTTTTTCCTCAAGGCAAAACTGCACAGTCGAAGCGTTGAGGATTTTGTTTAAATGCGGATGATCCACAAACAAATGAGAATATACGTTCGTGATCCGTATATGGAAGCGGCGTCCACCAACGATGATTTGGTCATCAGCTGACGCTACAGATTTCAAAGTCTTCCAGTTAATTTTTTGTAGGAACTTCTCAATCTCAAGTTATTTTTTTATATTATACCGAGCCGAATGCTATACATCTCTTATAGCATTCGGCTCAACCTCTTTCAGTTTTTCTGTCGATATAGCATTATTTGGTATCATTTTTGTTCATGTAGCATTCCTTGCACTTGACTTCTTATAGTTAGCGAATAATCGTGGTGCTCAGCGGAAAACTGGTAATTTAAAATAAAATTCACACATAGAATTTGGTTTGTTCAGTTATTCACGATAATTTTTCGAATACCAGTTATATTAGACTAGATTAGATTCTTCGAGATGGTTATTGGCCTGATACCCTGTTGCAATCTTTTCATATCTATTGTGGTCCTCTTCGGATCCTTAGGTTACATTCTCCAGTCCTATCCTTTTCAAAAATCCTAGTAACTTGGAAACTGAGCCCTGCGTATAGCTCTCTGTAAATAGTCTAATACAAAGAACTTCACCCAATGTATTTAGTAGGATTTCTATTGTATTCATACTCAAGACAAATTGTAACTTACTTGCAAGACGAAATAACAGACGCTTTCAAATGTTTGGCATTTTCCTCCACAGCCATGAATCATAGCCGTTGTTAAAGCAGAACTCATCGAACTTTGAGGTCTGTCTGAAAGTCTCGACGGGGGTATCCTTCTTGGAGAAGAGTTTGGTAAAGTAACGGGCTCACATCTACAATAAAATAACCAATAAGCGTACTTGTTAAATATGCATAATATTTCGATTAGTATTTTTATGACATTCTAATTTTTATAACTATATTCTTTGACTATATTATAACACCTTGGTAACAGTTGCATATACGGTTTTCGGCTATTTTTGTATTATATGGAAAAAATTTTATCTACTCACATTCTATTGACCTTAGAGATTATAAATACGCTGGGGGAGAAGAGAAATTTGTGTTTCTTTAAGTATTTTTTCAACCCAACAAACTTACGGGACCGGGGAGCGAATAGGGGTGCTGGGCGGGGTAAAAGCGTACAAACTGGGTAAAATATGACATACAAATATAGAAAAATCGCATTTTCCGTTTAAAAAAATTGAGAAAATATAGATTATGCACGAAATTTCAAAATATTTTAAATTAATATTTGACACATATTTGACGTTATGAGAATTTTAATACTTGATTTGACATGACACCGACAGAAGGGAAAGCAATGTTTTTATATCTGTAGCAAAAATAGACGGTTACGCGTGTTTTGATGGCTTTGGTTTCACTCTTGTGTTTTGTTTTATGTTTTCTTCTTTTTCACTAAGTAGTTTATTATATTTTTAGTGCTATTTGGGATCCGTTTCACTTTTGGCCCTCAAAATTAAGAAATATTCTATAAAATGAAGTGTCTATTTTAATGCAGTTAAGACAAACATAAAGAGCTTGAGTTGAGGAAAAATGCAATTTTGGTAAAATAAGAGAAAACATTTTCTAACATAGGAAAAAAAAACAAAGAATCAAACCAAACAAGACCAACCCAATCTAAACCAAACCAACCAAACCGCTCAGTGTGTTTTTATTGCTAGAGCTATAACTAAGCAATTCTCTATACCGCTGGTGGCGATTTAGCCAATATGTTAAATTAAAGTAAGTAAAAAAATAAATAAAATATTTTAAAACCTATGACCTCATTTTTCCCTTTAAAAAAAGGATGCATGAAATTCCGGACAATTTACTAGCTGATTTGGCAACTATGCATCAATTCACAATGTTTGTCAAAATTCAACCTTCAATACTGTCAGCATATTCAATACTGTCAGTTACATTGAAGGGTAACCTGCCAATGATTTATGAATAAAACAGTTTTTCATAGTTTTTTTGAAGAAATTTTACATTAAAAGCTTAATTAAAGGATTGTAAAATGGTTATGTTATGAGTATCTTTAATCAGAATATTGTTTATACCCCGCCCAGCACCCCTATTTGCTCCCCGGTCCCGTAAGTTTGTTTGGTTGAAAAAATACTTAAAGAAACACAATTTCTCTTCTCCCCCAGTATATTTGCAATCTTTAAGGTCAATAGAATGTGATATATAAAATTTTTCTAATATAGACCAAAATTAGCCGAAAACCGTATAACAATTACCTAACACCTTTTGATGTACAGGAATACAACGTTTAAAGAGCCCGGCGGCGGCGTAGGTAAATTAATTAGTATTAACGGTAGGTAAATTAAATAAAAATAACCTGTTATAAATTTAAATAAAGTACATAAACTGATGCCGATTTTGAAAATAGCTGATGGAGCGTTCCCGATTTCCAGCAAGTACCATGAGTTTATATGAACAATTTCACATGGGCGCGTATGCCCCGTCCGACGGAGTTCGACCGACGGAAAGCTAGAAAAAACACGACGGACGGTCCGTTGCGGACGTTCCGCTCCATCTGAAAGCGCTATTACTCGGTATATTTCTACATATACATTTGCATTTGCTCGTTTTTATAAAAACTGTATAAAATAGTGCCACTATCTTTCTCTTGGAAAACGCTATTCGTGATACTTACGGTGTTTGGATTTCGTGATAAAGCCGTTCTTCCCAAACCTCTTCTTCCTGAGCGTATACTCTTCTGTCGGGCTGATGATTTTGGTGTCTAGGAAACCGTTCGAAACTGCGTTCAGAGAAGGACTGTCGGGATAGTCGGTTAGATTCTTCATCGAATTCCAAATATGGTAGCCTTGTGGAACCACTGTCGTCTGTAATAAATTCGTAATTTACTTATTTACCAAGTTGACTTATGATGTCAGTATCATATTATAGTATTATTTTTTTCAAACGTTCACAAATAATATTTTAAACAATTATTTCAAACGTCTTAAATAATCGTAAGTAATTATACAGGGTGTCCCAGGCCGAGCGTGCATTAGAAGTTTCTAGAGAACTACAACATCTGGCTCGGAGTTTTTTTGCACATCATAGTTTCACAACGAGATCTATCGATTAAAAATGTTTTTAATCTGGCGGCACTTCCGGAAATACCGGAAGATGACAGCAACTTTCTTATTTTAAAGGAGTGCCCCCATTTTTTATTACACACTTAAATTCTCTGTAAAATTTTTTGAATTTTGATATCAAACATTCTATATCTAACATTAACCGTTTTTGAGAAAAAAAATATTTAAAATTTTTAAACAAAAAAAACTGCCTGTCAAAAATATGTGTATAGCCTAAACGTCAAATTTAGAGATTACCACAGCCACTGTGACATAAAAAGAAGTCATGTGGCTATCTATTTCAAAAAATAAATTGTTCGAATATCATATAATAATAACCGCAGCTGTCATAGAATTGAGAGATTATAAAATTATAATAAATCATTTTTTTCAAATGGAAACCCATTTTTTTATTTCACTACTGAAAAGGCTCTTCAATTCGTTACTTTTTGAAAATACATGTTCCTATACCTAAAATATATCGTTTTTAAGTTATTTAAGATTTAGTTTTAAAGGATACATTTTTCATGATTTTAACAAGTAGCCTATGACTTTTAATAACCAGTAGCCTATGACTAGCCATGTCATATTGTGACGCTTTGTTCAAAAAGCAACATCATTTCCGAGCCAACTTTGCACTTTTTTTTCGATCATAAGGAATATTATTAATAATATCAACTATTAGATATCGCTAAAGAGCAAAAATACGAGACATATTTTTATAAATACACTTTTTAAACTCTTAAGGCAGGCAGTATTTATAATAGAGGAAATTCAAATAATTCGTTTTCTGACAGATGGAAATAAATTGTGTGACCGTTTGACACTTAATGTCAAAGGAAGCTAGATAAAATCGAGAAAAATATACGTTTTCAAATTAAATCTTAAATAACTTAAAAACGATTTATTTTAGGTATAGGAACATGTATAATTAAAAAGTAACGAATTGAAAAACCTTTTTATTAGTGAAATAAAAAAGTGGGTTTCCATTGTAAAAAACTGATTTATGATAATTTTTTAATCGCTTAATTCCATGACAGCTACCGCCATTATTATATGATATTTGAACTATTTAATTTTTGAAATAGATAGCCACATGTCTTCTCTTTATGTCACAGTGGCTGTGGTAATCACTAATTTTGACTTTTAGGCTATACAAATATTTTTGACAGGTAGTGTTTTTTGTCCAAAAATTTTAAATATTTGTTTTTTCTCAAAAACGGTTAATGTTAGGTATAGAGTGTTTAACATCAGTATTCATAGAATTTTACAGAGAATTTAAGTGTGTAATAAAAAATGGGGGCACCCATTTAAAATAAGAAAGTTGCTGTCAATTTCCGGTATTTCCGAAAGTGCCGCCATATTGAAAATATTTTTAATCGATAGATCTCGTTGTAAAACAATGATGTGTAAAAAATATCCGATCTAGATATTGCGGTTCTCTAGAAACTTCTAATGCATGCTCAGTCTGGGACACCCTGTATATCGAGCAACAAAACTCGAAAATGGCTGGTTCAATTTCAATCGTTTTATACCCAATTTTTGAACTAATTTCAACCATACAAGTCATTGAACAACCCATTAAAATTTTGGTTGGTTTAAGTCTGAACTCACCCTGGAGCGAGTCTGTACATTCATTTAAATATCAGTTTATCAACACGTCGCAAAAATTAATACTTTTGTGATGTTTGAAAAAAAGATTATTTCATAGTTTTATATTTTTAGAATATTAATATGCCATTTGCTGGTTATTGCAATAACACAACGATAACAAAATGTAGCGCCATTAGAATTAACAAGTATTAATTGTAAAAGTGTCATGGTAAAAAGAAACAAGGAATGTGTGTAACAGTTATGAAGCCTTGTTATTTTAGTATTGAACATTTTGCATCCCAGGCCCGGACTGTGACAGATTTTTAAAAGATAAAGAACTTCCCATAAGAATTGTCCATTTGTCATTATACAAAACCGCTTCACTATAAAACTTTTTGATCACATTGTATTTAACTCTCCACCCCTTATTTATTATCGTGATACATAATATTAAGCAAAGTTTCATTATAAATGACATTTCATTCATTCGGATACAGACCTTTAATAAAGAACTTGGATATGAGTACAAATGTAATGTACAATATGTAGGTACCTATAACTGTTACAGGAACAGTTAGAACGGTATTTAGAATAACAGATATAAATATATAATATACATATAGAATTCTATTTGATATTATGTAAATTCGTTTTATTTATTTAAACAGGTAACACTATTGTGATAGTTAAGATCTCAGACGTTAAGATTGCACACCGTTTTTTAAATGCAAACGCGGGCTTGTTTGTTTTTCTTCTTAGATATTTTACTACCGCACATCATTATTGTCCATAAGATAATGACCTTCCACATACCACAAGTTCTAGAAAATGTATTTCTTAGAAGCATCTTCCATATTTCAACCCGAAAAATCAAAGTACTTTTAGTCGATTTTCATAATAATTTCACATTAGATTCGGCATGAAAACTTAAATGTTTTTTCAATTTTATTCCAACTTTTTGGAACACCCTGTATGATTTTTTAAAAATTTCAAAATATGTAAAAAAAACCAAATAAATTATGCGTGTCCAAGCGTTTTCCCGAAAGACTAACGGTCTTTTAAATAACAAATATTGTAATAATTGAGGGGCGTTTTCACCCTCTTGGAATTTGAGTTTCGAGAAACCTCTCCTTATCAAACCTCTACACCCCACAGTCAATCCGTTTGCCAAAAATCAGATTTAAACGTCAAGCAGTTTAAGCAAAATCGTGATTACTCAATGGTCATATTTTCTGAAACACCCTGTATAAATTTATAAAAAATCTTAAAATATGTAAAACAACAAAATAAAATATACGTGTTTAAGAGTTTTTCCGAAAAACTCACCGGTTTTTAAATAAAAAATATTTTAATATTTGAGGGATAGTTTCACCCCCTTAGAATTCGAGTTTCGAAAAATCTCTTCTTATCGAACCTCTACACCCTAAAGTCAATCTGTTTTCCAAAAATCAGCTTTTTACGCCAAGCGCTTTAAGCAGGATCGTGATTAATCAATGACCAGATTTTTCGAAACACCCTGTATACATTTTAAAAAATCCCTTCTTATTGAACCTCTACACCCTAAAGTCAATCTGTTTTCCAAAAATCAGCTTTTTACGCCAAGCGCTTTAAGCAGGATCGTGATTAATCAATGACCAGATTTTTCGAAACACCCTGTATACATTTTTAAAAAATCTTAAAATATGTAAAAAACAAAATAAAATATACGTGTTTAAGCGTTTTTTTCGGAAACTTGACCGTTTTTTAAATAAAAAATATTGTAATATTTGAGGGGTGGTTTCACCCTCTTGGAACTGGAAATTCGAAAAATCCCTTCTTATCGAACCTCTACACCCTAGAATCAACCTGTATGCCAAAATTGAGCTTCTTACGTTGAGTGGTTTGAGCAAGATCGTGATTAATCAGTATGTCAGTCACTTAAGGATTTCATATATTAGTATAGATAATTGTTGTTCAAAATTGTTATGCCTATTAAACATGATCCCATTAACAGCAACACAAAGTTTTCAAACACATTCCTATTGTTACTAACTCCGTGGGTTCTTAATTCAAAACACACGATAAAACACTTAATTAATTTATTTTCTAGTTAGAAACACAATAAATAATTAAACACAACACACTAATTTTCTCGAACCTTCACCAATTACTGGCAATTACTCGAAAGCCCGCTTATCTCGAAAAATGTCGCTACGTTTCTTGACAATAGAAACACGCTTAACGGTTATTTGATCCTCCAAGAGATGTCGCCATACACCTTGACAATATGAATTTAAGGTGTATAGCGACAAATTTTTCAATGCACTGAGAAAGACGAAGAGAAAAACAGAGAGAGGGCCTGAAGGGCCCAAGGCCTGAAATGCTGACCTACCAGGTAGGATATCAATACCTATACTATAGTAGGATCTCAAGTTTTAATGTAAATGACAGTAAATTGGTCAGTTTTTCAATTATTATTGTTTTCTTTAATATCTTCGTTACAAAAATTAACAGATAAACAATGGTTCAGCATGTTTACCTAATAATTTGAAAACTGGTCCTTCTGTTAACTGGTAACTATTAGTGGTAGGGAAACATGTTTTATTTTATATTAAACGGGGTTAAAGGTTATACCACGAGCTTATGATTTCTCAGACATGAGAATACCAGTAAGAAGAAATATGTACCAGAGCTTCAAGTTCACAGAAAACTTAAGACTTTTTTCAAAAGCTGACTTAAAACTTAAAATTTAAGTCTTTTTCGAAACGATTTGTGATTTAAATCTTTATCCCGAAATAGAAAAAGATTTAAGTCTTTTTAGAAAAGAATTAAGTCATTAAAAGATTTAAGTATTTTTAGAAAAGACTTATGTCAGATTTTTATATATTTTTATGATAAATTTTTAACAACAGCATTTCTTTTTAAACTGGTAGGCGGCAGATAAAAAATTGGTCAAGTGCGAGTCGGACTCGCGCACGAAGGGTTCCGTACCATTCATTATCTATACAACATTAGACACTATATTATTATACACCTTTTTTCCGATTTAGCTGAAATTTTGAATGCGCGTATAAGTAATTTAAAAAAAAAATGAAGAAACACATTACTAAAAATTGTATTAATCAATAATAAATATGTAAAAAGTAAAAATAAATATGTAAAAATATGTAAAAATTAAAAAAAAACGATTAAAAAAAGTCGCCTTGACTAGGATTCGAACCTGCCTTACTACGGCTCCAACGCCATAGCAGCGTAAGTCCTAACGCTTTAACCGCGCGGCCACCGAGGACTAAAAGATGCTATGTAAAATTCGAGAGCGAGAGAGGAGAGAGAGAGTACTTTTTTATGTATAAACATTTATTTAATTCTGTTTCTAGTATTTGTTCTTATAACGGCAACATAGATGCAGTCTCTGCGAAAATTTCAACTGTTTAGCTATAACGGTACATAAGATAGACCTTTGTGACAGACGGACGGATGGACGGACAGCGGTCTTAGTTACAATAGTTATTTGGAAATAACATAACGCAACCGTTGCTAATTCTAAAAAATAACATATATAAAATAACGACACGTAGAAATCGACGCTCGTGAAACGAAGTCGGCGCTCTGCATCGCCACGAAATCCTATGCGGCTCAAAGCAATTCCAAAAAACAACTAGTATGAAAAATCTGTTATTTCGCCAACCATCGATAACGGGCGACGCGTCGACAGTCGAGATTAGAGGTGGGAATTCTAGTTCCTTGGGAGGAACTAGTTCCTTAGTTCTAGTTCCTCCAGAGGAATAGTTCCTTGAACTAGGTCTTTAGTTCACAATAGTTCCCGACTAACATTGACATCTCCCTTGCTTGCTAATACGTTTCGTTGTCGTCAGAACTATTCACAGTATGATCTGTATAATTTTTATAATGTACGGAGATATAACGAGACGTGTAATTGTGTATGTTAAAAACATATAGGTAAGTTTTATTGCAGATAAAAAAAAATATAAAAAACTCAAATCAAAATTTATATATCACAAATCAATAGACTAGTAATACAAAAAATTTACGAAAAATTGCATTTTCCTCACTTCAAGCTTTTCGTTTTTTGTCTAAAAATTCAGGATATCTACTTCGTTTTATGTTTCTTAAAATTTTAGGCCTAAAGTGAAACATTCCCATAAAATATTTAAAAAACAAACTAAAAATCAAAAACAGTATCTACGAAAATTTTCTGTGGTAATTACGCCGCGCCGGCTGTGGCAAAAGACAAGGCCGAATCCATCGTCGTCGCCTTGTATTATATCTCGGATCTGCCGACTGAATAGATTCCCGAGAACTAGTCTTTTAATAGTTCCTTTATGTCCGGATCCAACCGTTGCTAATTCTAAACACGGCTGGCACTCCCCACGCCTGCCTAGCATCAATCGCGCTGGCTGATCCATACGTAAACTAGTCTTTTTTTTTAGTTCCTCTAGTTCCTTTTTCCTTTAGGTCCGGATCGATAACGGCATACGGCTGGCACTCCCCACTCCTGCCTAGCATCTATCGTGCTGGCCCGATCCGTTCGTACGTAAACTAGTCTTTTATTTAGTTTGGTTCCTCTAGGTCCTGATCCGATAACATACTTATCGAACCTCGACACCCTAGAATCAACCTGTATGCCAAAATTGAGCTTCTTACGTTGAGTGGTTTGAGCAGGATCGTGATTAATCAGTATGTCAGTCACTTAAGGATTTTATATATTAGTATAGATTGATTTTTGAGCCAAATCCACATTTATTAGAATGCTTTATTAATTAAAAAATAAATTAAGTATGTAATTAACTAATTTTTGGTCGGAAATAATGGTGATATATTCAATTGGTATACTCTTTTACAAAGATTTAAATAGTTTTTTTTTGTGATTAATTAGCAGTTTATTAAATAGAAAATAAATTAATACTGGCGTAAATAGTTAAATATTTCTCTGAAATTGTTGTATTCCATCTTGACTTCAAGATAGGTATTTAAGAAAATAGATTGTCATTTCGAAAGCTACTGTAACATGTTTTTTTTTCGATCCCACTAAAGGTGAACAAAACTGCTATTTCTAATATAAAACTATAAAATAAGTATATCCGCAACACACACTGATTAGTTTTTGATTAATTTAGTTTGTTATGTATATTTGGCACCCAAGATTCAAATTTATTTATTAAAAATAGTAAATTCTTAAACGATTCAATAAAATAGTGAAAACAGTGTGTACAAAAATAGTGTCAAAACATAAATAAACACTAAAATATAAAATCTAGAACTTATAGTCTTTGTTATAGTATTGTAGTAAGTAATAATATAATAACCATATTTCGATATTACCTATACCTAATTGATTTACAACTTATTAACTATTAAGACAAACTAATCATATTGTTAGGGTATAATTTATTTCATGTATTGCCAATGTGTCAATCATTCTCCTCATATCAGTTTTATTTTATGTAATTTTTTTCTAACGCTCTCTATTACTATGTCATTAATGTGTTATTTATTTATTTTAACAGTATAAAATTTTAATTAATAAATATTAAAAAATTAATAAAGTTAGAAATCTAACCCAATTAAAATTATCTTCCATGGTATGTGCATACATTTTAAAAGCAACTAAAAATATCTTTTTTTTTTCTATAGTTCTTATTACTATGTTAAGAATTTTATATTATATAATTTGGTTATTTTTATAACATGAAAAATTAATATATAATATAATTTATATTTTTAGATCAATTAAAATTATCTAGTCAAACTTGCCGACGTGTTATTTTTATACATTTTACCAAAAGTAATTATACATACTTATTATGTAATCGAGATTTTTAGTACACTCATGCTAATTAAAAATTCGAATAACTATTATTGTCTCACGAGTACAAATATTTTAGATAAAAAATAAAAAAACTGACGAATTTGTGAAGAGTACTACAAAAGTCGATTGTGTTTAACAAGACAATTAACAGTTTCGAGTAGTTTTGATACCCCCCTCAGAGATGTTAGCTCTACGCTAAACAATTTGTGACATCAGTGAGAATGAGATGCTGTTGATAATAAGATTAGAATTTGCTTAGCAACAAAAACAATGTATCGCGAACATTAAATATGTTTGCAGATTTGCTAGTGAATTGTTTAAACTGGGATGTGTAACTATCTTATACTTTGTAGTCGTACGAACACATGTTTATCTATTTTAATTGAGAAGTCATTTTATGCAAACCTTAATAGCACTTACGATTGAAAAAAAAGCATCACAGTGTCCTTTGAAACGAAAATTGATAATTTTAATTTCTGCCTTGTTGATTCCTATCTACAGTTCATACCAAATAAACTTTGGTCACGTGATTAAGCTTGACCGGCACAGCGTGGCCCACTTTTACATATTTTTTTTTAATCAAAATATTTTAGGAAACAAAAATAAATTAATTATAAATATATTAACAGTTATTATTTACATCAACAAAACTCACCTTCTTAACAGCACCTAAGGGACATAAAGGGTCATTACTACCGCTTTCCCGTTCAAAATATTCTAATAAAGTTGTGATGAGTTTTTTACGGCTATTAAGCTATCTTGTACACTTCGCGCTGAAAGAGGTTCTAAAAAGAACAATGTTCGACTGCAAGGTCTGCTAATAAACATTTTTCAAGCTTTAAAGTATCACAATATACATAACAACAACCAGTCAAGAGTGTCACATCATGGATCACTGAGCGATCCCTTCCTAACAAATACAGGAGTTAGGCAGAGATTTGTCTTAGCGCCTCTCCTATTCAACATATTCATGGCAGCGCTTTATATAATACTATAATGGAGATAGTAGACAGCAAACTGCAGGAGAGAGGACTGGGCATTATATACAGATATGACGGCGGTCTGTTCAACATAAAAAGACTCAGGGCAAAAACATGTACAAAATTCATCACAGAACTTCAATACGCTGATGACTGCGCTCTAGTTGCAAACACGTTACAACAATTACAAGAAATGTTGAACACATATACCTGGGCATACGAGGCTTTCGGCCTAAAGCTAAACATTGACAAAACCAAAATCATGTGCACTCCCCCGGAAGATCATAACAATGCTATAAAAATCGAAGAACTATTGGAATATGTGGCGGCATTTAATTACCTCGGCAGTTTGATTTCGGAAAAGGCGAATATCGACTCTGAAATTCAGCACAGGATTAGCAGCGCCTCAAGAGCATTCTGGAAATTAAAAGACAGGGTTTTGTACAATCATGACTTCAGTACAAAAACGAAACTTGCAGTGTACCGAGCAATTATAATCCCCACCATGTTATATGGGAGCAAAACCTGGATGCCGTACCGCCGACACATGAACGCATTAAACAAGTTGCAACAGAGACACCTTAGACAACTCTTAAGAATCCGGTGGTTCCATCATGTCTCAAACGTATCGGTCCTTGAAAAAGCTAATTGCGAGAGTATTGAAGTCATGGTTACAAAATCCCGCTTAAGATGGGCTGGTCACATAATGCAGAATGCAAGAAAACCGCATACCAAAAATCTGCTTTACGGTGAACTTGTAGACGATAAGAGGAGGCCGGGTGGACAACTCAAAGGTACAAGGATATTTTTCACGAAAACTTAAAGGGGATTAACATGCAGAATCATTGGGAAGAAGCAGTTCACAATAGAACTCAATGGAGAAGAATTGTAAACTCAGTTAACAGCAAAACTGAAGTGTCAAAACGAATGTCAATGTCAGGAAATAAATAAATGTAGAAACTTGACATTTTTTACAGCAGAGCTACCACCGGCCCACCAGCCTAGGGCTACCACCTGTCCTTTTTTTGAAAAGAACAGTCCTTTTTTGAAACAAATTGTCCTTTGACCTTTTTTTGAACCTGAAAAAGTCTTTTTTATTTACGTATTTTCACTGGGAAAGTTATCTACAGCAACTAGCAATATTCCTTTCATCCAAATATAATTAAACATGTTATAAAACTTAAATAAACGTTCTTTTTTTTCAACTAGTATTAATTTTTGCGACGTGATTGCAATATAAAAAAGTCATTTTAACGCTTAAGTTTGGCCCCTAAGCAGTACGACAATATATTATTAAACTGACATAAAGTGTCAAATTCAACGAGTGTAACCATAATTTCTCGATGTATAATTACTTCCAGGATATTGCTTTTAAGCCTGTAAGAGCAACAGGTTCCTGTTGCTCTTTTTAAGATCCTGATGATTTCCTGATATAAATTATCAATATTATCATTGAATACCTACTATTTCATAGCCCACCATGACGCCGTTTCAGTATTTTATTGTGACAAAAAAACGTTCCTATGTACTGATTAGTATTGATATTTAAAATAGAACTTTATATTTGTTTCCTTAATACAAAAATTATCAAAGCGGTTATAATCTATTGAAATATTTTATTATAACAATGTTTTGTTTGTTATTTAATGCTACATTAACCTTTTATTGAAATATGTTCCAACTTAAGTCACATGAAACATTGGGAAAATTATTGTTATCAACATATAAGCTTACGACATTGATGATAAGAACAACCATTTCAGCTTTATTAGCAACTCAAAATGTAATCTTTCTACATTAAAGTCAAGTTACACATACTAAAACAATCATACTTTTTTTTATCAATATAAAGCTGAAAATTGTGTGAAATGAAATGCCAAAATAAACGCAGCGTTGGCACCAATTCAAAACCGTTCAGGTTTTCATTGCCAGACGCTTAATATTCACTTTAATCTGTGAAATAATGTTTATTGATGAAGTCAAAAAATGATACTTAAAATTGAATGTAACGGTCAAGGTTGAAATAACTTGATTTTCCTAGGACAGAAAAGAATTAAGTAGTCTTTATATACATGGTGTATCGAATTAGATAGACCAGATTTTATAAAACTTGACGGATAACTTAATTTATATGTAACTCGGTAATAACAAAGTTTTTAGGTTTTTAAATTTTGGGATTAATTTAAATAACATGCCGTTATGCTACCAACAATTTAGTTTTTTTTAGCCGTTTTTTTTTTCTATCATATGTATTATGATCTTCAGATTTATATGCAGGATTACATTTACATGGAAGACATTTTTTATAGATCATACCAAATAAACTTTTAGTCACCTGATTAAGCTTGACCTGCACAGCGTTGCCCACTTTTAAATATTTTCTTTTAATCAAAATATTTTAGGAAACAAAAATAAATTATTTATAAATATATAAACAGTTATTATATATCAACAAAACTCGCCTTCTTAACAGCACTTAAGGGTCGTAAAGGATCATTACTACCCGCTTTCTCGTTCAAAATATTCTAATAAAGTTGCATTGAATTTTTTACGGCTATTAAGCTATCTTGTACACTTCGCACTGAAAGAGGTTCTAAAAAGAACAATGTCCCAGTGCAAGGTCTGCTAGTAAACATTTTTGAGCTTAAAGCATCACAACACTATTTATTTAAACCAAAAAGTCGTACTAAAGTGTCAAAACGAATGACAGTGTCAGGAACATATTGATATTTTTTACGGCAGAGCTACCACCTGAATCCTCAGCGCGCAATTTAAATTCCAGTTAATCAGCACGGCAACGAATTTGTTGCCATGGTTAACAATGAATTTAAAAATCGCGCGCTCGATTACGTAACTAAAAGTTTAATTGATATCGAATATATTTTTATTATTAGCTCCGATCTAGAACCTATTTCGAACCTGTTTGTCTTATTTAACAAATATACGCATTCCTATTGCTTTATATTAAGGCTAAATTAATCTAATTAGTTTATATATAGATGCGGCGTCATCTATTAATATTAATAAAACGCTTGGTTAATTTACATTTTTAAATGGCAACCAACCAAACCAAACCAAACTAAATAATACAGGGTGTCAATTATAAATTACTTCAAATAAAATTAAAGGTTTTAAAGTTTCATTTGAAATAGACAACGATGATCTGATTTTATTTCATTTTATTAGATATCATCTTCATCATCATCATCACTCTCAGCTTATTCAACCATTTCCATACCAAACCAAATCACATATTTAGATACTCTCTTTGTAGTTGGGCCCATTGGTTGTCTATTGTTGACTATGCGGGCCCAAGTTATCCCTGTTAGTTCCTATAATATCATGGTCCCATCTCAGGTTCAGTCTTCTTGTAGGTCTCTTTCGTCCTCCTTGCCAGGTATCCTGCTCATTGTCATTTGAGGGATTTGATTCTGTGAATGACATCTATGCAGTTTCCTAATAATGTTCGTTTTAAGTGTCCAGGTTTCGCATGCATAGGGCATGACTGGTAGTACACATTGGTCGAATGTTTTCTTCTTTAGGTAAAGTGGCATTCTAGATTTGAATGTGTTGACTATGCGGGCCCAAGTTATCCCTGTTAGTTCCTATAATATCATGGTCCCATCTCAGGTTCAGTCTTCTTGTAGGTCTCTTTCGTCTTCCTTGCCAGGTATCCTGCTCATTGTCATTTGAGGGATTTGATTCTGTGAATGACATCTATGCAGTTTCCTAATAATGTTGTTCTCAAAATTTTAGCAAAAAATAATTTTTTTTGGAAATTTTCAAAGTAAAATAACTCCGTTATTTTGGACTTATTTGAAAAACGATAAAGAGAGAATATGTTTCTTTTATCGAGATCTACCACACTACCACCCCTTAAAATACTTTCACTTATTTCTGGGACACCCTGTATTAGCACTCTATTGCGTTAGAAATACCATACGATAGAAAAAAACGGCGTCAGAGTGACCTTTGAAATTACAACCAATGTATGTCGGGTCAAACTCCGTTTAATGATATTCATTGAAAATCGACATAAAAATTGTTAGAAATTAATATTTTAATTGCAGAAAGTTATTTTAATGAAATATTATGTACCAGTATTTCTTTTGAGCAGTTAGTTCGTCTTATCATAAAATGGTGTTACATTGTCCCATTAGCGACACTTCTTTAGTGTTATCAAGCCACGATTACAAAAAAGGGCATTTTAGGGATAAAATATATTTAATAAATAACAAGTATTTTGATATCTGGAAAATTAAAAATGGAACCCCAAATGACGAAAATTACTTCTTAGTAATTTCTCAATCCTTTTATGATAAATAGTTTTTTTATGTAAATTAAATCAATACCTATGCAAATATCAGCATAAATCTATTAAACATGTAAGATGAATAGTGATTATACCTATATCCTGTAGTTTCAATTGCCACGAGGTCAAAATTATTCCAATACAGATTCAAAACATGATTTATGAATAAAATTTGCTAGAATTAGCCCAAAGATTTTAAATAAATATATAAATTTCCAGTGGCCATCTCATTAACAATAGTTTTTTAATTATTTGAAATTTATGCTGTCTCATTCAAGTCATACTGTAAGAAACACGCGCTAAGGTACTTCTTGAGCACTTTTCATAGAGTATCTAATAACGGTTAAGGTACTAAAGTACTACTTAACGTACTTAAGAGTATCTAACAATCTAAGGTTTCTTTTTTACGTAATGCAGTAGCACGCTTATAATATAATCTAAACTCGTGATAAACTTATTTGATGATTTGAATGATATATTTATAGTAGTTTACACTGAAATAGATATTAAGTTTTATTTTTCATGTTCATTTTGTAGATTTGGTTCTAACTGTACTAGATAAGAGTATCCAAACCAATATTAAATAATATCAACAATAATATGCATTTAGAACTACTTTTAATAATAATTTACCTGCACCAATTATAGTTATTTTTTATATACATGATAATGCACTGGTAAATAGCCATGTTTTGGTTTTGGCTATTTTTGTATTATATGGAAAAAAATTTATATACTCACATTCTATTGACCTTAGAGATTGTAAATATGCTGAGAGAGAAGAGAAATTGTGTTTCTTTAAGTATTTTTCAACCAAACAAACTTACGGGACCGAGGAGCGAATAGGGGTGCTGGGCGGGGTAAAAGCGTACAAACTGGTACCAAACATGACACCGACAGAAGGGAAAGCAATGTTGCCAGTCCCACTGAATTTTCTTTAAATTTTTTATATCTGTAGCAAGAATCAAACTAAGTTAAATAAAATAAACATTGAAAATTATAATAATAATCTATAAAATGAAGTGTCTATTCTAATGCTGTTAAGGCAAACATAAACAGCTTGAGTTGAGAAAAAATGTAATTTTGGTAAAATAAGGGAAAACATTTTCTAACATACGAAAAAAAAATTGCATGATGCATAAAATTCCGGACAATTTACTAGCTGATTTGGCAACTATGCATCAATTAACAATGTTTGTCAAAATTCAACCTTCGGTACTGTCAGCATATCCTTCCAATGTAACCTGTCAATGATTCTTGAATAAAAACAAAGTTCTTCATAGATTTTTTGAAGAAATTTTACATTAAAAGCTTAATTGTGCTGATTGTAAAATGGTTGTGTTATGAGTATCTTTAATCAGAATATTATTTTTACCTCCTGCCCAGCACCCCTATTCGCTCCCCTGGTCCCGTAAGTTTGTTTGGTTGAAAAATACTTAAACATTAATTAAGGACAATAGAACGTGAGTAGCTGCATTATAGTTATTTTTTATACAATTTTATCGGCGACCGAAAAGATCGACGATTTCATTACTCGTGAATTAATTTCGGGAGACGGTAATGCAATTTTATCGTCGTGAATAAAACAATATCTTTTTCCATAGCGAGTTACGTTTTAAAAAATATTCAGAAATTATTATTTCAAGGAATTTATGACGAGTAGAAAAAATATTGGGCTGGGTTGGCGTTGGTTTCTATGTAATATGACAAATAAATAAAGTCTTTAGTTGTCAGTTTTGAGTCAATATTTTTTAATTCTCTTTCGTGTCGATTGCTGATTGAATTGGAGCCAGAAATGGCTCAAAACGAAATAAGTAAATTTCCAACAGATATTCAGGCTGCTGAGGCGACAAACGCCATATCCAAACTACTCCATTTAAAATCCCGGATAACTTATGAAAAGAATACAAAATTTTCAGAAATGGAAGCACTAAAAATGTGCTAGAAGAAATAAAGTTTTAACCTATCCTGGCTGTTAAAGCATCATTGAGTATTATTTAATTCACTCCCAGATCTACCCTACGGTTAAAGCACATGGTACAAAGAAAACAAGGTATGATCGATAGCAGCTCCAATTTTGTTAAAACCACCGTTTTTGCGCATACCACCTGTGGCGTCATACGCCATACAAAAAAATATACATATTGTTCAATTGCCACTAATCTTTGAATAAGCCACTAATAAAAAATGACCTAAGATAGGAAAGAATTAGGACATAACCCCAAAAGTTATGTCAAATCATCGAGCTTGACATTTAAAAAATTATTTTCACATTTTGACACAATCAAATTTCACAGGTGACACAATCTGTTTTACAATTTAAAATTGGCGCGCAGAGCTTGCCGACCAATGGTGCCGTTTATCACCTGTGACGTAGTGACCAACCTGCGCAATATCATACCTTGTATTCTTTGTATCATGCGGTTAAAGTACTATTTTATCTACTATTTTTGATAGATATAAGGCAATTTTAACAGTTGATATGGAAAAAATGTATTTTATTCTTTCCTGTATTTTTATTTTTGATTTTTTGAGAATGAGATGCTGTTGATAATAATTAGAATTTGCTTAGCAACTAAAACAATGTATCGCAAACATTAAATATGTTTGCAGATTTGCTAGTGAATTTTTTACAATGAATTTAAAAATCGCGCCCCCAATTACGTAACTAAAAGTTTAATTGATATGAAATATACATTTCTATCATATTCCCAAAACTTGTAAAAATATGAAAATTAGATCTAACAATGAAAATTTGTGTCGTGCTGTGGACCTCTGGGTGCGCAGCCGACGTCAATATTTTTATGTTCTTAACTAATAAAATTACCTAGAAATATTTCAAGGTTGTAATAACAATTGTCAAAGAATTTATATTGCTCATAACTTTTATACGTTTTTTTATTCCCTTTACAAGTTTTATGAAACTTATTAATTCAATAATTTTAAAGTAGGAGGTTAAAAATAAGTCCCTAAAAAACTATCCAATGACGTAGTGTATATTTCATATACATTCTGATTCTAGGCATGCGTTATTCAATGGATGTAAACAAAGACGAAAGCCCGGCCCTGATGACCTTCAAATGCGCCTGCGTCGACGCAATTTTTGGCGGTGCCAAAGCCGGTGTCAAAATCGACCCCAAAAAGTATTCCGGAACACGAGCTAGAGAAGATCACAAGAAGATTCAATCTTGAACTGGTTAAAAGGGTTTTATTGTAAGCATTGTGGATATCTGAAGTGATTCAAAATAAATACAAAAAATCGCTTACAAACTCGAAATTAACTGAGTTTTTTGGCTGATTTTATGCTAGCATTCTTACTTCCAAAACATTCGATCTTAACATTAGTCTTAGTCCTAATAGGTCATAAGAAATATGGGATATTTTATTTTACAGATAATGCTAATGCTACCATAATGCCAGCCCAGATTTGCGCCGCGAACCTCCGCGAAGAGAAGAAAACGAATGTGAATATATTTCACGCCTTTCGGGGTTCGCGGATGTTCGCGGCTCGTTTCCCGTTCGAAGTCGGTATTTTTGCTCGCTTCAGCATTGCGCCTAGAAACGTGAACGCTCTACACACTCACGACGTGCTGTACATAACCTCTATTTAGAAATTACATGTTTATAGTATGTGTCGCTGGTGTACTTTTAGTTTTGTATCTTGTTTTAATCTGACTACGTGGATAATAATTTGTTCACAATTTTCGGGAACAGTACCAGGCAGAACCTGTCTTATGGGACATCAGGGCATAGACAATACAAACGAAAAAAATAGAACTAGCAGTTATATTATTATTTTATCTATTCTTCCTCGAGGGCGTGAACACTACTGCGAACAATTGCGAGTGTGGATGAGAAGTTCGTAAGCCGCGTAATTCAAGGCCATTCACGGTATTTTCACGGCGCGAGTCTGAGCCTGCATAAAGCATTTTATGATTCATTCATGCTCAAATTAGGGTTTTAAGAAATTTCTAAATAATATTTTTTGATATATTGAATTTGAAGATTTATAAATGTTAATAATTACCTATTTTTTTTGGTTTCGAAATTGTTTATGTTTATTTACAAACAAGTGAATGTTATTTGTTATTATTATAAAAATTAGTCTTTCCAGTTTTTTAAATTCGAAAAATATAAAATTAGGTTCACTCAAAGTAAAAACATCTTTCACACAAATCTCTTTTCGTGTCTTAAGAATATTCTTAAGACAAGATTGCCTTGAGAGTCCATTTCACTAGTCCGAAAAAGTAGCAAAATAAGCGTTCGGCATTTAACGTTTTATGTAAAACAGGCTAGTATTTTTACACGAATGAAGAAGGAAATTAAAGATAAAAGATTATACTATATCTGTATTGTAGTACATTTTTAGACAACTTCTTTATTTTTAAGATTTTGATGGTCAAACATCAACAAAATATTCCTTATGTTTGGACTAAATTTTCCCGAAAATAAAGACATAATTTAAAATTCCGTTACAATACGGAAATAGATTGAAGTTTTGTGATTACAATGATATATAATTTATATGGTTTTGTAACAAATTGCTCGCTATTTTATGACAAATGCTGAGGATTGGGCTAAGTTTTAGGCAGATTTCTGAAATATAATATATATTTCCTTCGGCCACACACCCGCTTTACCCGACCCCTGAGAGCGACCCCAAAGTATAGCGTATTAGACTCTTAAGTTGTTAAGGTTAATTTCTTTGGGTTAATGTTAAGGTTAAGATTAGGACTCGAAGTATGAACCAACCATAACTGAATTTCAGTCCTCCAAAAGACTTGATGGCTTTGTATTATGGGGTTGATCAAAATGAAAATTTGTTATTTAACGTTTCTTTTGGTTATTAGGGCCTAGTATCGACGTACCAGCTCCTGATATGGGTACCGGCGAACGTGAAATGTCCTGGTTAGCGGACACTTACTCCAAAACCATAGGGTACCAAGATATTAACAGCCATGCGTGCGTAACGGGGAAACCGATCAACCAGGGTGGTATCCATGGGCGTATCTCCGCAACTGGAAGAGGTATAATTTTTTAAGTATTTCCTTTTACAGTCCAAGCTATTGCGCTAATAAAGGGAAGTAAATAAGATTTTCTATTTTTCCTGTTTGTTTAAACAAAAAAAACACTTACTTAAATCAATGGCTTTTTACTTCAGCATAAATTTGCCTAACAAAACACTTAACCCTTAAAGACATATAGAAATTACTCCTGCTGTTAGCGGGAAAAACCAAAAATATATACATTTACAGGGTGGTCCGAATTGTATTCCGGAAACTTCGGCAGCATATTCTGCAGATAAAAATATGTCAATATGACTCCTACTAGTAGAGGGCGCCACCTACATGTGTTTTAACTGTTGTGAAGCGTAATAACTTTTTGTCCGTACCTGTATAAAATTACCGAGCGAAAAAATACTGTGACTTTTTACGTAAAAAATATCTCTTTGTAAAAATCGCTACGAGCAACCGTTCTCAAGATATTTAGAATGGAAATAATCAATATATGTCATTATTGACGAAAAATAAATACGTTGAGTAGATAGTTATTTCACTGAAATAATAAATTTGATTTTTTTTTAATTAATCATAAATTTTTCTGCAAAAAATGATGATAAAATGGTTTCTGTTGAACTTTTGGCACAAAAATATTTGAAATTTATGATTTCAGTTTAATAACTATTTAGTCAACATGTTTAATTAATGTCAATGATGACAGGTATTAATAATTTCGATTTCAAATATTTCGAAAACCATTACTCGTAGCGATTTTTACCAAGAGACCTTTTTTACGTAAAAAACGTTGTAAATGTATATTTTTTACTCAGTAGTTTTATACAGGTACGGACGAAAAGTTATTACTCTTCAAACCGGTTAAAAAATATGTAGGTGGCGCCCTCTACTAGTAGGAGCCATATTGACATCAAAATCAAATTTCTCATGTCAAAGAACTCCCAGACACCAATTTTCATTCAAATATTGACTTTACTTCAGAAATTACTTGGAAAAAATCGAAATAAAAATGAAACTTCTACACCCTGCATCTTCGAAACTAAGCATTTTAGGACATACATTTATACGAACTTTTTTACTTATTTTTATCTGCAGAATATGGTGCCGAAGTTTCCGGAATACAGTTCGGACCACCCTGTATATATTTACTCTATCATGAGCTGTCAATATATTTCATATCAAATAAACTTTTAGTCCCGTTATTAAGCTTTGCCGACACAGCGTTGTCCACTTTTACATATTGTAATCAAAATATTTTAGGAAACAAAAATAAATTAATTATAAATATATAAACAGTTATTATTTACATCAACAAAACTCACGTTCTTAACAGCACTTAAGAGACATAAAGGGCCATTACTACCGCTTTCCCGTTCAAAATATTCTAATAAAGTTATGATGAGTTTTTTACGGCTATTTAAGCTATCTTGTACACTAATAGAACTTCTAAAAAGAACAATGTTCGACTGCAAGGTCTGATGAGAATTTTTAAGCTTAAAATATCACAACACAATTCATTTAAACCAAAAACTCAATTTTAACACAAAATTAAAGTGTCAAAACGAATGACAATGTCAGGAAATGAATAAATAAATGTGTCAACTTGACATTTTTACAGCAGAGATATCACCCGAATCCCCAGCGGTAAATTTAAATTCCAGTTAGTCAGCCCGGCGACGAATATGTTGCTATGATTGGAAACAATGAATTTAAAAATCTCGCCCTCGATTTTGTAACTAAAAGTTTAATTGGTGTCGAATATAGTTGAAGTTATATTTGTCATTTTATAAATATAGTACATAGATACATCATGTCCAAGTTAAATATATGATATTTCATGTTGAAAAATTAGGCGTATTTCACGGTATCGAGAACTTTATCAACGAAGAGTCCTACATGCAAAATGTGCGGTTTAAAGACCGGCTGGAAAGACAAAACATTTATCATCCAAGGTTTTGGTAATGTGGGCCTTCACACGATGAGATGCCTTGACAGAGCCGAGGTGCCAAATGTATAGGCGTTGTCGAATACGATGGGTCCATCTACAATCCTGAAGGCATCAGTCCCAAAGTAAAGGCTTTTTTTCGAATCCGTGGCATGTTTTAGCATGTAAACTGAGCATACTCTTTTTACTATTAGGATCTGGAAGAATGGAGAGTGAACAACGGAACAGTTGTGGGGATTCCCAGGAGCACAGAAATACGATGGAGATTTGCTGTTCCACGAAGTTGACATTCTAGTGCCCGCTGCTACCGAGAAGGTTATACATAAAGGCAACGCTGATAAAATAAAGGCTAAGGTAAGAACAGAGTAATATTTCCAAGTATTTGTTTCATAGATCTTTTGATGGAAAATTGTCTTGTCATTTCTGTTTAATACTACAGCGTTATATGATATGATTTCCATACAAATAATCGTAGTAAGACAGGCTGGTTATTAATAGGCTGTGGTCAGAGTTATATTGTTTTATAACCTCCTATGTAATCAAATGCAGAATATCGCTATTAGTAATTTTGTTTCATATACTAAGGGCTGGCAAAGGTTAGTCTTGGGTCGAGATTTCCGTATGTAAGAAGAGTACAATGCGTTTATAATGTACTGAACAAGGAGAGGACAGTAAACACGTTGCCAAACGTATGAAATAAACCGAGAAACTGTGCACATCGCTAAGAGACGTGGAAGGGGATATAGCAGATTTGTCGCAGTTGCCGGTCGACCCAATCAATACCTCTGTCAGTACTTAAAGTTCTAGGGAAAGGTGTACGTCATGCGTTCAGCTTCACGATTTAATTACGTCTCGTCATACTTAATTTGTTTATTTATTAACGTCGAATTTTCCCTATAGCTTGATTTTTTTTAAGTGCAAGCTAGAAACACTTGTATTTTTGGTAAAAATAAGTGGAATTGAGTGGGTGTTCGTTAGTGGTCGCGCCATTAGAACTCTGAATTCAAAAATCGATATCTCGAAATCTATTAGTAATAATAGATTGTAGTTTTTTTCAAGAACTTTAATATTTCTGTTGTATTTTCTTTGTAGACAGCATGTAAAATCTTTATCAATAAAAAAATTACACGATTGCTGAAAATTCCTATGCTCTAAAAGTAAATGGATGGATTGTTTACAATTTTTGAATGGAAAAAACAACCTTATCGAATTTTTCTTATGTAAACATATTGTAAAATATCCGATCTTGAAAATAAAAAAGTTTCAATATTTAAAGTGGTTTTTGAGTTATTGGCCTGTTATGTGTTAAAAAGTTGAGTTTTTAAATTATCGCGATTACTGACGTTTTCTCGTTATAAAAAAATGACACCCTAACGATATCCTTATAATTCCATTTAGATGCTCAGAAACATGTCTATTGATTTGGTCTGGTTTGGTTTGGCTTGATGGGGAAAAGCGTACCGGCAACGCCGCAACAGCACACCGTCGCATTTCTCTCACTCCGACTTAATAAGATCCCTATTATTTCCGATTTACTTCCACACGTAAATACCGACCCAAAATTAACAGTTGCCAGCTCAGTATAAGTATTTCTTTATTATATGGAACATATGCAATGAGTTTTACTTCCTGCACATTCATATACTTTTACATATTATTTGGCATTTATGATCTGATCTGTTGTTTTGGCGAGAGTCTACCCGACTGTAATTAAAATGACAACTGTTGTTGATGTCATATTTCTATTTGCTGAATAAAAAACTGTAACTATTTAAAATTGTTAAAGGTGATAAATATTTCATTTTGTGATACAGAACTTCAGAATTATATTTGTTCTAATATAATATGGCAAATATTTATTATATTCTATATATTAATGACAAATCGTCATATGTTTGATTTAAATCGCCGTAAAGTTGATAGGCAAACTAGAAAAAAAATAGCAATATTTAATTTTATTAAACAATTAACAATAACCGAAGTAAATATTTATTCAAAAGAAAATAATTTGGACTAATGTGATATACAAATAACAAATAATTATTTCACGTACTAATCAAGACCCCCGAGTGATGAAACGTAATATTTATAATAGAACTGAGATAAGTATTAGGAATACTAGAAAAATTACAACCTCTTAATACATTTACTTAATCATTAGCAGTTACAGAAAAAAGAACAAAATATTATCTGAAGTATAATAATTAATAGTGCATATATTATATACTTATGGAGATGATAGTAATAAACCAAAAAAAATACGTATAACATATCTTTTCGATTAGTAATATTTTTATAATCAGAATATTTACGCTTTTTTAACTCCCTCTGTATGAGATAAGTTGACTGTTATCTGGAGTGAGTTCAGTGCACTTATTTTTTTGGCATCTCTACAAAATATGTGTTCATTCTACTCGTGTCTGTCAATGTATTTTTCGTCATAATATTCTTGATAATGTGAATAAGTCTTGATTTATTTTTATGGATTTTTCTAAAAATATTTTGCATGAGTCTCATTATATAAAAATCAGATTTGCTTGACAGAGATAAATATGGCATCAATATTTACAGTTATATTCTTAGATTATTGTCTCTACTTTTATTACTCAATACTCTAAACTCCTGCGCTTTAACTGTTGTATAGATATATTTGATGAACAGCATTGTAGTTGGCAACGGGGAGCTAAACTAAGTATAGTCTATCCAACGACAGAATCTTTGGTAGTTATATGCTGTCCTCCATTCGCGAACTTCAAGTTCTAGTGCTTTACGCCCTGGCCTACTCGAGAACGGTTCTGAAGGAGCTGTGCGCAATAGCCTGGTGCCTTCATATGGCGCGGAACAGTTCTGAACTTTATGATTCAATTGAATGGAGTGAGAGTATCGCGTTCTTGAACAGTTTAGAGCTACACACAACTGCGTGAATGGAGAACAGCAATAGATGTGCCTGTCATTTAATTTCAAAGTAGTTTATTTTAATCTACAAAGAAATGAGTTGAGGCTACAATTGGAACGCATAGCAGGAAATTAATATATTTAAAATTTGAGTGACAAGTGATTACTTCTGAGATATTGTGGATATGATTGTGAAAAGAAAACTATAAACTGAAAATTATTATATTTCAAAAAATATGGTATGTGTTAACACAAAACAAACAAGGGTGTATTTTTAAACAAAATACCACATATATGTACCAAAAAAAATTTAAGAAATAACTATTTCTTACTTTCAACCTTCAAGAAACTTCCTGCACTTTTTATTATATTTATCAATATAACTTATGTACAAATAAAAAAAATATATTGCACAGGAATAAATATTACTATATATTACTATGTAAAAATACATATTTTATTAATAATAACACTTGAATTTTAATACCTTAAAAGTTGATTAACATTAATCTTAATTTTTTTTAATCAGTACTTTTTTTCATTTTCTTTCTTGCAGTACTAATATCTAATATTTACCTATCGTGTGATGGCGTTATTTTACAGCTTCATACATACTGCCATTACTCGCTGACGAGTATTCGACACGCATAAAAAGATGGTCACGCAAGGCGTTTTCTTTTATGAGCTGCATTTTTCTGTGACTGAAAAGCCCGATACGTGATATTATTTGCCTACCGCACTCCGGACATTCAAAAATCTCATTGCTTTGTTGCCTCTTTACTTTTTGGTTGTCGCTGTTAACTGAGTTTACAATTGTTCTCCATTGAGCTCTATTGTGAACTGCTTCTTCCCAATGATTCTGCATGTTAATCCCCTTTAAGTTTTCGTGCAAAATGTCCTTGTACCTTTTGAATTGTCCACCCGGCCTCCTCTTACCGTCTACAAGCTCACCGTAAAGCAGAGATTTTGGTATGCGGTTTTCTTGCATTCTGCATACGTAACCAGCCCATCTTAAGCGGGATTTTGTAACCATGACTTCAATACTCTCGCAGTTACTTTTTCAAGGACCGACCAATAGGTGAACTGAGATACGTTATTTTACAGCTATCCCCTACCCCTGTTCCTGTTTTTAGTACCATATGCGAGATGGTATACAAACTTTTACTGATGGTAAACTCTATTAGTGTATAAAACTCTGTCTGGGCATCAAATATTAACTATAAACTGTGCTCTGGGATTACAGTTCATTTTCCCTCGATTTTTCCCCTCCACTTAATTTCAAAAAGACACAAAACACACGCAATAACACGAACTGAAATGCAAAAACAATTTGCAAATGTTTATAATCTCCTAAAACACAGGTTATTTGACACAAATTTATAACCTATATTTTGGCAAGACTTTGACAAGAAATTGACAAGCTTCAAAAATTTTAAGTCTAGTTCATACGTTTCAGCGTCCATACATCGTTCGTCGTTCTGCTTCGCTCCAATAATATTGAAATGATCTGTCACTTTTTGGAATAAACCAGCGGCAGCGTGTACTTTAAAATTCATTTTTTATAATATTGCTAAATTTGAGATATGTTAAATGTTTATTTAGCTAATTGCCGAAGCTGCCAACGGTCCAATAACTCCAGCGGCTGATAAAATCCTCATCAAGAAGAACATCCTGGTCATTCCCGATCTTTACGTCAACGCGGGTGGTGTCACCGTCTCCTACTTCGAATGGCTGAAGAACATCAACCACGTATCATACGGAAGACTGACTTTCAAATACGAAAAAGATTCCAATTACCATCTGTTCCGTAAGTAGATTTGCTTAGTAATCTTTGTTCAGTGATCTGTGAGATTCAATGGTCTTTGTCCAATGACACGTCATATATTGTCGAATTCTCTAATACACTTGACAGCCAGATGAAAGAGTCATTACGGCATTTCGTAAATTGCTGCACATTGTTTCTGGCAATTGTCGTTTGATTTGAGGTTATAATTTTATTGAGGGTTTTCGATCAATGTCAATATTATAAGCCGATTGCGTTGTCAAACATAATTCAATTATTTTTATCACAAGAGTGCATCACCAACTTAGCTGTGCGAACAGATAGAACGATTTAGATGTTCAAACAGATACGAATCTGCTCTGCGATAGTAAATTGTATTATCATTTTTAATGTTTACAGTGTTGATGTAATTGTTTTTTTTTAATATTTTTTTTGTAATTGTGTAAATTAAATGAAACCTACAGAGAAGTCACCACTCAGTAGTCACAGCAATCACAGTCACATGCACAAATATTTACTTACAGAAAAGTGCATTAAAGCAGTTTTACATTATTAAAGTTCTTGTAAGTACATCTAAAATATATTTTTTGAGCATCTTAAACGTGAACGGAGCGTACTAAAATTTTCTAGATGATATGAACTGATCTCAGGTACACCCCAAACACGCATATTTGACAAATGAGGATGACGTAACGTTGAGTGATCGCTGAATAGTCTTTACATGCAGAATATATTTCTTTTTGAATTTATTACTCTACTTCCTTTCAAAAGTTCCATAAAGACATTTGTAATTTATAAAACATTTTTTTGTTTCTCTTGTCTAGAGTCGGTTGAGGAATCTCTTCAACGGAAATTCGGCGAGAAGATCTCCGTAACTCCGTCGCAGGCTTTCCAGAAGAGGATAGCTGGTGCTTCAGAAAAAGATATTGTCCATTCTGGACTCAACTTCACTATGGAAAGATCCGCTAAGGTGAGTAGAAAATACATTGACCGGGAAATATGTCGTTATTTTTTTTGCTAAACCGTCTGTTACACTTCGATCCAATAGAGTTTGGGATGCCGTTTCAGAACTGACATAAGAGAATCTTGCCTGTTGCCCTTGGGTAACTGTCAATTTGAAAATCACTTAAGAAAATTTAGCCTGTGTAAATACACAGGCTAAATTTTCTTAAGTGATTTTTATTCTAAATATTACAGCAGAAACTATCACCGAAGTCAGTAAATACAAAATTTCCATATGATGCGGACTTTATATATGTGTACTTATACTTACTGTTATATACCGGGTGTATCTCAAAAGTGGCTCACCCCTATAACTTTTTATTTTTTCAGATAAAACAACGAGGTTTGGTATGTTAGTATATGACATAAATTGGGATTGATTGACGTATTCAATTGTTTTCAGTCACTTCCGGTTTTACCGGAAATAACTACAACTTTTGATTTTTAAATGGCACCCTCGGTATTTTTTTACTTTTTATATTTTTATTCGATAGAAAATGAAATTCTGAATCGAATGACATATCATATGTCAATTTTTGACAGAGTCACTCAAATACAAATTCTATTTTAAATTTCAATCTAGAGTGCCATGGCTGTGTTACACTAATTTTTAATCAAGGAGCCTTGGAACAATAGATTTGATCGTCTAATGTTTTTAGTGTCTTGTCCTGGCCGGTTAAAAGATGCCCAAATCGTATTTTTAATCATATTTCAATTTTTTCAAATGGAACGAGGGTGGCTCATTAGCATATTTGGAAAAAGCATTTTTTTACGAATAATTTGATACCACACACTTGGTATTTTGGGTCAAATTGTCGTTATGAACCGCATGTTACAATTTTAAATAAACCATATGCCAAAATGTCAAAAGTTGACATATAATATGTCATTCGATTCAGAGTGTCATTTTCTATCGAGTAAAGTAAAAAAATACCGAGGGCGCCATTTAAAAATCAAAAGTTGTAGTCATTTCCGGTGAAACCGGAAGTCACCAAAAACAGTTGAATACGTCAATCAATCCCAATTTATGTCATATACTAACATACCAAATATCGTTGTTTTATCTGAAAAAATAAAAAAGTTATAAGGGTGAGCCACTTTTGAGACGCACCCGGTATTATCATGCGGGGTGTGTAAATGCATAATAACGAAAAAATGACGTTTTTGGCGTTTCTCTTTGTATTTATCAGCTTCTAAAGTGTTAACTAAAGTTACATTATTCTCGTGACCGAAAGCCGATAGTTAAATAGTATTTTTAGACATAATATAGTCTGAGCAGGGACGATTATGACAGAAGACATAAAATTTAGCAGATTAGATAGAATTGAAATGAAATGATAAAGACGATGAAAGAAAAAGATGAGGAAAATGATTAGATAGAATGAATTAAAATTATAAAGAATTGACACTCTCATATATTCTCCAGTTAGGGAGACTATACTTATTTGTCATATACCGGGTGCGTCCTCCTAAGTGGTTCACCCCTAAAACTTTTTTATTTTTTCAGATAAAAAAAAAACGAGATTTGGTATATTAGTATATGACATAAATTAGGATTGATTAACGTATTCAATTATATTGGTTATTGTTGGTCTCTTTCTGTTTCACCGGAAATTACTACAACTTTTGATTTTTAAATGGCACCCTCGGTATATTTCTACTTTATTCGATATAAAATGACACTCTGAATAGAATGGCATATCATATGTCAACTTTTGACATTTTTGCATATGGTTTATTTAATTGTAACATGCAGTTCATAACGACAGTTTGACTCGAAATAGCAAGGTAATTTGGTACCACACATTATTCATAAAAAAATGCTTTTTCCAAA
This sequence comes from Sitophilus oryzae, assembly GCF_002938485.1. Taxonomy (NCBI): domain Eukaryota; kingdom Metazoa; phylum Arthropoda; class Insecta; order Coleoptera; family Curculionidae; genus Sitophilus; species Sitophilus oryzae. The sequence continues at coordinate 4,469,968 of NW_022145920.1, read as the reverse complement.
TACGCTAATGATACACCCTTGTTTCATTTGATAAAAATTGAGATATGATTAAAAATACGATTTGGGCATCTTTTAACCGGCCAGGAAAAGACACGAAAAATATTAGACGATCAAATCTATTTTTCCAAGGCAGCCATGATACTAGATTGAAATTTAAAATACGATTTTTTTAGCGAAAACGTCAAAAGTTGACATATGTTATGTCATTCTATTCAGAGTGTCGCTTTCTATCGAATAAAGCAGAAATATACCGAGAGTGCCATTTAAAAATTAAAAGTTGTAGTCATTTCCGGTGAAACAGGAAGTAACCAAAAAACAATTGAATACGTCAATCAATCCTAATTTATGTCATAAGTAACATACTAAATCTCGTTTTTTTTTCTGAAAAAATAAAAGAGTTATATGGGTGAGCTACTTTAGAGATGCACCCGGTATAGAGAATTCAGACAGCTATTATTATTTTGTGAAAATTGAGCGAAATATTTAATATCGAAACGTCAAATCGAAAAAAAAAACATTTTTTTAAATATCGATTTAATTTAATGTATACCTTTATACCACATACATATGTATATCAAAAATGTTT